>NW_027478592.1:600000-908953 GCF_051014685.1 Ptiloglossa arizonensis | reverse complement strand
GTTCTGGTCAAGCGTTTGGAGCAGCAGAATTGCGAAAAATTTGTTGTTTTCTCAACCATTTCTTAGCTTCAAACTCCCATATCTCGCGAACGGATTGACCTACCCCCAATATTCCTATTGCATCTGAAAGTAGAAACTCGCCCGATTACAACGGTATGTGTATTTTGTCCCTAGGCCATTCTGGTTAAGCGTTTGGAGCAGCAGAATTGCGAAAAATTTGTTGCCTTCTCTACCATTTCTTAGCTTCAAACTCCCATATCTCGCGAACCGATTGACCTAACCCAAAAATTCCTATTGCATCTGAAAGTAGAAACTCGCCCGATTACAACGGTATGTGTATTTTTTCCCTAGGCCATTCTGGTTAAGCGTTTGGAGCAGCAGAAGTGCGAAATATTTGTTGTCTTCTCAAACATTTCTTAGCTTCAAACTCCCATATCTCGCGAAAGGATTGACCCAACCCAAAAATTCCTATTGCATCTGAAAGTAGAAACACGCCCGATTACAACGGTATGTGTATTTTTTCCCTAGGCCATTCTGGTTAAGCGTTTGGAGCAGCAGAATTGCGAAAAATTTTTTGCCTTCTCAACCATTTCTTGGCTTCAAACTCGCATATCTCGCGAACGGATTGACCTAACCCAAAAATTCCTATTGCATCTGAAAGACGAACCTCGCCGAATTACAACGGTATGTGTATTTTTTCCCTAGGCCATTCTGGTTAAGCGTTTGGAGCAGCAGAACTGCGAAAAATTTGTGGCCTTCTCAACCATTTCTTGGCTTCAAACTCCCATATCTCGCGAACGGATTGACCTAACCCAAAAATTCCTGTAGCGTCTGGACGTAGAAACTCGCCCGATTACAACGGTAAGTGTATTTTTTCCCTAGGCCATTCTGGTTAAGCGTTTGGAGCAGCAGAATTGCGAAAAATTTGTTGCCTTCTCATACATTTCTTGGCTTCAAACTCCCATATCTCGCGAACGGATTGAGCTAACCCAAAAATTCCTCTTGCATCTGAAAGTAGAAACTCGCCCGATTACAACGGTATGTTTATTTTTTCCCTAGGCCATTCTGGTTAAGCGTTTGGAGCAGCAGAATTGCGAAAAATTTTTTGCCTTCTCAACCATGCCTTGGCTTCAAACTCCCATATCTCACGAACGGATTGACCTAACCCAAAAATTCCTATTGCATCTGAAAGTAGAAACTCGCCCGATTACAACGGTATGTGTATTTTTTCCCTAGGCCATTCTGGTTAAGCGTTTGGAGCAGCAGAAATGCGAATAATTTTTTGCCTTCTCAACCATTTCTTGGCTTCAAACTCCCATATCTCGCGAACGGATTGACCTAACCCAAAAATACCTGTTGCGTCTGAAAGTAGAAACTCGCCCGATTACAACGGTATGTGTATTTTTTCCCTAGCCCGTTCTGGTCAAGCGTTTGGAGCAGCAGAATTGCGAAAAATTTGTTGTCTTCTCAACCATTTCTTAGCTTCAAACTCCCATATCTCGCGAACGGATTGACCTACCCCCAATATTCCTATTGCATCTGAAAGTAGAAACTCGCCCGATTACAACGGTATGTGTATTTTGTCCCTAGGCCATTCTGGTTAAGCGTTTGGAGCAGCAGAATTGCGAAAAATTTGTTGCCTTCTCTACCATTTCTTAGCTTCAAACTCCCATATCTCGCGAACCGATTGACCTAACCCAAAAATTCCTATTGCATCTGAAAGTAGAAACTCGCCCGATTACAACGGTATGTGTATTTTTTCCCTAGGCCATTCTGGTTAAGCGTTTGGAGCAGCAGAAGTGCGAAAAATTTGTTGTCTTCTCAAACATTTCTTAGCTTCAAACTCCCATATCTCGCGAAAGGATTGACCCAACCCAAAAATTCCTATTGCATCTGAAAGTAGAAACACGCCCGATTACAACGGTATGTGTATTTTTTCCCTAGGCCATTCTGGTTATGCGTTTGGAGCCGCAGAATTGCGAAAAATTTTTTGCCTTCTCAACCATTTCTTGGCTTCAAACTCGCATATCTCGCGAACGGATTGACCTAACCCAAAAATTCCTATTGCATCTGAAAGACGAACCTCGCCGAATTACAACGGTATGTGTATTTTTTCCCTAGGCCATTCTGGTTAAGCGTTTGGAGCAGCAGAACTGCGAAAAATTTGTGGCCTTCTCAACCATTTCTTGGCTTCAAACGCCCATATCTCGCGAACGGATTGACCTAACCCAAAAATTCCTGTAGCGTCTGGACGTAGAAACTTGCCCGATTACAACGGTAAGTGTATTTTTTCCCTAGGCCATTCTGGTTAAGCGTTTGGAGCAGCAGAATTGCGAAAAATTTGTTGCATTCTCATACATTTCTTGGCTTCAAACTCCCATATCTCGCGAACGGATTGACCTAACCCAAAAATTCCTATTGCATCTGAAAGTAGAAACTCGCCCGATTACAACGGTATGTGTATTTTTTCCCTAGGCCATTCTGGTTAAGCGTTTGGAGCAGCAGAACTGCGAAAAATTTGTGGCCTTCTCAACCATTTCTTGGCTTCAAACTCCCATATCTCGCGTACGGATTGACCTAACCCAAAAATTCCTGTAGCGTCTGGAAGTAGAAACTCGCCCGATTTCAACGGTATATGTATTTTTTCCCTAGCCCATTCTGGTCAAGCGTTTGGAGCAGCAGAATTGCGAAAAATTTGTTGTCTTCTCAACTATTTCTTGGCTTCAAACTCCCATATCTCACGAACGGATTGACCTAACCCAAAAATTCCTATTGCATCTGAAAGTAGAAACTCGCCCGATTACAACGGTCTGTGTATTTTTTCCCTAGGCCATTCTGGTTAAGCGTTTGGAGCAGCAGAATTGCGAAAAATTTGTTGCCTTCTCTACCATTTCTTAGCTTCAAACTCCCATATCTCGCGAACGGATTGACCTAAGCCAAAAATTCCTGTTGCGTCTGAAAGTAGAAACTCGCCCGATTACAACGGCATGTGTATTTTTTCCCTAGGGCATTCTGGTTAAGCGTTTGGAGCAGCAGAATTGCGAAAAATTTGTTGTCTTCTCAACCATTTCTTAGCTTCAAACTCCCATATCTCGCGAACGGATTGACCTAACCCAAAAATTCCTATTGCATCTGAAAGTAGAAACTCGCCCGATTACAACGGTATGTTTATTTTTTCCCTAGGCCATTCTGGTTAAGCGTTTGGAGCAGCAGAATTGCGAAAAATTTTTTGCCTTCTCAACCATGCCTTGGCTTCAAACTCCCATATCTCGCGAACGGATTGACCTAACCCAAAAATTCCTATTGCATCTGAAAGACGAACCTCGCCGAATTACAACGGTATGTGTATTTTTTCCCTAGGCCATTCTGGTTAAGCGTTTGGAGCAGCAGAACTGCGAAAAATTTGTGGCCTTCTCAACCATTTCTTGGCTTCAAACTCCCATATCTCGCGAACGGATTGACCTAACCCAAAAATTCCTGTAGCGTCTGGACGTAGAAACTCGCCCGATTACAACGGTATGTGTATTTTTTCCCTAGCCCGTTCTGGTCAAGCGTTTGGAGCAGCAGAATTGCGAAAAATTTGTTGTTTTCTCAACCATTTCTTAGCTTCAAACTCCCATATCTCGCGAACGGATTGACCTACCCCCAATATTCCTATTGCATCTGAAAGTAGAAACTCGCCCGATTACAACGGTATGTGTATTTTGTCCCTAGGCCATTCTGGTTAAGCGTTTGGAGCAGCAGAATTGCGAAAAATTTTTTGCCTTCTCAACCATGCCTTGGCTTCAAACTCCCATATCTCGCGAACGGATTGACCTAACCCAAAAATTCCTATTGCATCTGAAAGTAGAAACTCGCCCGATTACAACGGTATGTGTATTTTTTCCCTAGGCCATTCTGGTTAAGCGTTTGGAGCAGCAGAATTGCGAAAAATTTTTTGCCTTCTCAACCATGCCTTGGCTTCAAACTCCCATATCTCACGAACGGATTGACCTAACCCAAAAATTCCTATTGCATCTGAAAGTAGAAACTCGCCCGATTACAACGGTATGTTTATTTTTTCCCTAGGCCATTCTGGTTAAGCGTTTGGAGCAGCAGAATTGCGAAAAATTTTTTG
The DNA here is from genome assembly GCF_051014685.1 of Ptiloglossa arizonensis. Lineage (NCBI taxonomy): Eukaryota > Metazoa > Arthropoda > Insecta > Hymenoptera > Colletidae > Ptiloglossa > Ptiloglossa arizonensis. Next base: position 904,836 of record NW_027478592.1, on the reverse strand, counting down.
CCTTCTCAACCATGCCTTGGCTTCAAACTCCCATATCTCACGAACGGATTGACCTAACCCAAAAATTCCTATTGCATCTGAAAGTAGAAACTCGCCCGATTACAACGGTATGTGTATTTTTTCCCTAGGCCATTCTGGTTAAGCGTTTGGAGCAGCAGAAATGCGAATAATTTTTTGCCTTCTCAACCATTTCTTGGCTTCAAACTCCCATATCTCGCGAACGGATTGACCTAACCCAAAAATACCTGTTGCGTCTGAAAGTAGAAACTCGCCCGATTACAACGGTATGTGTATTTTTTCCCTAGCCCGTTCTGGTCAAGCGTTTGGAGCAGCAGAATTGCGAAAAATTTGTTGTTTTCTCAACCATTTCTTAGCTTCAAACTCCCATATCTCGCGAACGGATTGACCTACCCCCAATATTCCTATTGCATCTGAAAGTAGAAACTCGCCCGATTACAACGGTATGTGTATTTTGTCCCTAGGCCATTCTGGTTAAGCGTTTGGAGCAGCAGAATTGCGAAAAATTTGTTGCCTTCTCTACCATTTCTTAGCTTCAAACTCCCATATCTCGCGAACCGGTTGACCTAACCCAAAAATTCCTATTGCATCTGAAAGTAGAAACTCGCCCGATTACAACGGTATGTGTATTTTTTCCCTAGGCCATTCTGGTTAAGCGTTTGGAGCAGCAGAAGTGCGAAAAATTTGTTGTCTTCTCAAACATTTCTTAGCTTCAAACTCCCATATCTCGCGAAAGGATTGACCCAACCCAAAAATTCCTATTGCATCTGAAAGTAGAAACACGCCCGATTACAACGGTATGTGTATTTTTTCCCTAGGCCATTCTGGTTAAGCGTTTGGAGCAGCAGAATTGCGAAAAATTTTTTGCCTTCTCAACCATTTCTTGGCTTCAAACTCGCATATCTCGCGAACGGATTGACCTAACCCAAAAATTCCTATTGCATCTGAAAGACGAACCTCGCCGAATTACAACGGTATGTGTATTTTTTCCCTAGGCCATTCTGGTTAAGCGTTTGGAGCAGCAGAACTGCGAAAAATTTGTGGCCTTCTCAACCATTTCTTGGCTTCAAACTCCCATATCTCGCGAACGGATTGACCTAACCCAAAAATTCCTGTAGCGTCTGGACGTAGAAACTCGCCCGATTACAACGGTAAGTGTATTTTTTCCCTAGGCCATTCTGGTTAAGCGTTTGGAGCAGCAGAATTGCGAAAAATTTGTTGCCTTCTCATACATTTCTTGGCTTCAAACTCCCATATCTCGCGAACGGATTGACCTAAGCCAAAAATTCCTGTTGCGTCTGAAAGTAGAAACTCGCCCGATTACAACGGTATGTGTATTTTTGCCCTAGGCCACTCTGGTTAAGCGTTTGGAGCAGCAGAATTGCGAAAAATTTGTTGCCTTCTCATCCATTTCTTGGCTTCAAACTCCCATATCTCGCGAACGGATTGAGCTAACCCAAAAATTCCTCTTGCATCTGAAAGTAGAAACTCGCCCGATTACAACGGTATGTTTATTTTTTCCCTAGGCCATTCTGGTTAAGCGTTTGGAGCAGCAGAATTGCGAAAAATTTTTTGCCTTCTCAACCATGCCTTGGCTTCAAACTCCCATATCTCACGAACGGATTGACCTAACCCAAAAATTCCTATTGCATCTGAAAGTAGAAACTCGCCCGATTACAACGGTATGTGTATTTTTTCCCTAGGCCATTCTGGTTAAGCGTTTGGAGCAGCAGAAATGCGAATAATTTTTTGCCTTCTCAACCATTTCTTGGCTTCAAACTCCCATATCTCGCGAACGGATTGACCTAACCCAAAAATACCTGTTGCGTCTGAAAGTAGAAACTCGCCCGATTACAACGGTATGTGTATTTTTTCCCTAGCCCGTTCTGGTCAAGCGTTTGGAGCAGCAGAATTGCGAAAAATTTGTTGTCTTCTCAACCATTTCTTAGCTTCAAACTCCCATATCTCGCGAACGGATTGACCTACCCCCAATATTCCTATTGCATCTGAAAGTAGAAACTCGCCCGATTACAACGGTATGTGTATTTTGTCCCTAGGCCATTCTGGTTAAGCGTTTGGAGCAGCAGAATTGCGAAAAATTTGTTGCCTTCTCTACCATTTCTTAGCTTCAAACTCCCATATCTCGCGAACCGATTGACCTAACCCAAAAATTCCTATTGCATCTGAAAGTAGAAACTCGCCCGATTACAACGGTATGTGTATTTTTTCCCTAGGCCATTCTGGTTAAGCGTTTGGAGCAGCAGAAGTGCGAAAAATTTGTTGTCTTCTCAAACATTTCTTAGCTTCAAACTCCCATATCTCGCGAAAGGATTGACCCAACCCAAAAATTCCTATTGCATCTGAAAGTAGAAACACGCCCGATTACAACGGTATGTGTATTTTTTCCCTAGGCCATTCTGGTTATGCGTTTGGAGCCGCAGAATTGCGAAAAATTTTTTGCCTTCTCAACCATTTCTTGGCTTCAAACTCGCATATCTCGCGAACGGATTGACCTAACCCAAAAATTCCTATTGCATCTGAAAGACGAACCTCGCCGAATTACAACGGTATGTGTATTTTTTCCCTAGGCCATTCTGGTTAAGCGTTTGGAGCAGCAGAACTGCGAAAAATTTGTGGCCTTCTCAACCATTTCTTGGCTTCAAACGCCCATATCTCGCGAACGGATTGACCTAACCCAAAAATTCCTGTAGCGTCTGGACGTAGAAACTTGCCCGATTACAACGGTAAGTGTATTTTTTCCCTAGGCCATTCTGGTTAAGCGTTTGGAGCAGCAGAATTGCGAAAAATTTGTTGCATTCTCATACATTTCTTGGCTTCAAACTCCCATATCTCGCGAACGGATTGACCTAAGCCAAAAATTCCTGTTGCGTCTGAAAGTAGAAACTCGCCCGATTACAACGGTATGTGTATTTTTGCCCTAGGCCACTCTGGTTAAGCGTTTGGAGCAGCAGAATTGCGAAAAATTTGTTGCCTTCTCATCCATTTCTTGGCTTCAAACACCCATATCTCGCGAACGGATTGACCTAACCCAAAAATTCCTATTGCATCTGAAAGTAGAAACTCGCCCGATTACAACGGTATGTGTATTTTTTCCCTAGCCCATTCTGGTCAAGCGTTTGGAGCAGCAGAATTGCGAAAAATTTCTTGCCTTCTCAACCATTTCTTGGCTTCAAACTCCCATATCTCGCGAACGGATTGACCTAACCGAAAAATTCCTATTGCATCTGAAAGTAGAAACTCGCCCGATTACAGCGGTATGTATTTTTTTTCCCTAGGCCATTCTGGTTAAGCGTTTGGAAGAGCAGAATTGCGAAAAATTTTTTATCCTTCTCAACCATTTCTTGGCTTCAAACTCCCATATCTCGCGTACGGATTGACCTAACCCAAAAATTCCTGTAGCGTCTGGAAGTAGAAACTCGCCCGATTTCAACGGTATATGTATTTTTTCCCTAGGCCATTCTGGTTAAGCGTTTGGAGCAGCAGAATTGCGAAAAATTTGTTGCCTTCTCATACATTTCTTGGCTTCAAACTCCCATATCTCGCGAACGGATTGACCTAAGCCAAAAATTCCTGTTGCGTCTGAAAGTAGAAACTCGCCCGATTACAACGGTATGTGTATTTTTGCCCTAGGCCACTCTGGTTAAGCGTTTGGAGCAGCAGAATTGCGAAAAATTTGTTGCCTTCTCATCCATTTCTTGGCTTCAAACTCCCATATCTCGCGAACGGATTGAGCTAACCCAAAAATTCCTCTTGCATCTGAAAGTAGAAACTCGCCCGATTACAACGGTATGTTTATTTTTTCCCTAGGCCATTCTGGTTAAGCGTTTGGAGCAGCAGAATTGCGAAAAATTTTTTGCCTTCTCAACCATGCCTTGGCTTCAAACTCCCATATCTCACGAACGGATTGACCTAACCCAAAAATTCCTATTGCATCTGAAAGTAGAAACTCGCCCGATTACAACGGTATGTGTATTTTTTCCCTAGGCCATTCTGGTTAAGCGTTTGGAGCAGCAGAAATGCGAATAATTTTTTGCCTTCTCAACCATTTCTTGGCTTCAAACTCCCATATCTCGCGAACGGATTGACCTAACCCAAAAATACCTGTTGCGTCTGAAAGTAGAAACTCGCCCGATTACAACGGTATGTGTATTTTTTCCCTAGCCCGTTCTGGTCAAGCGTTTGGAGCAGCAGAATTGCGAAAAATTTGTTGTCTTCTCAACCATTTCTTAGCTTCAAACTCCCATATCTCGCGAACGGATTGACCTACCCCCAATATTCCTATTGCATCTGAAAGTAGAAACTCGCCCGATTACAACGGTATGTGTATTTTGTCCCTAGGCCATTCTGGTTAAGCGTTTGGAGCAGCAGAATTGCGAAAAATTTGTTGCCTTCTCTACCATTTCTTAGCTTCAAACTCCCATATCTCGCGAACCGATTGACCTAACCCAAAAATTCCTATTGCATCTGAAAGTAGAAACTCGCCCGATTACAACGGTATGTGTATTTTTTCCCTAGGCCATTCTGGTTAAGCGTTTGGAGCAGCAGAAGTGCGAAAAATTTGTTGTCTTCTCAAACATTTCTTAGCTTCAAACTCCCATATCTCGCGAAAGGATTGACCCAACCCAAAAATTCCTATTGCATCTGAAAGTAGAAACACGCCCGATTACAACGGTATGTGTATTTTTTCCCTAGGCCATTCTGGTTATGCGTTTGGAGCCGCAGAATTGCGAAAAATTTTTTGCCTTCTCAACCATTTCTTGGCTTCAAACTCGCATATCTCGCGAACGGATTGACCTAACCCAAAAATTCCTATTGCATCTGAAAGACGAACCTCGCCGAATTACAACGGTATGTGTATTTTTTCCCTAGGCCATTCTGGTTAAGCGTTTGGAGCAGCAGAACTGCGAAAAATTTGTGGCCTTCTCAACCATTTCTTGGCTTCAAACGCCCATATCTCGCGAACGGATTGACCTAACCCAAAAATTCCTGTAGCGTCTGGACGTAGAAACTTGCCCGATTACAACGGTAAGTGTATTTTTTCCCTAGGCCATTCTGGTTAAGCGTTTGGAGCAGCAGAATTGCGAAAAATTTGTTGCATTCTCATACATTTCTTGGCTTCAAACTCCCATATCTCGCGAACGGATTGACCTAAGCCAAAAATTCCTGTTGCGTCTGAAAGTAGAAACTCGCCCGATTACAACGGTATGTGTATTTTTGCCCTAGGCCACTCTGGTTAAGCGTTTGGAGCAGCAGAATTGCGAAAAATTTGTTGCCTTCTCATCCATTTCTTGGCTTCAAACACCCATATCTCGCGAACGGATTGACCTAACCCAAAAATTCCTATTGCATCTGAAAGTAGAAACTCGCCCGATTACAACGGTATGTGTATTTTTTCCCTAGCCCATTCTGGTCAAGCGTTTGGAGCAGCAGAATTGCGAAAAATTTCTTGCCTTCTCAACCATTTCTTGGCTTCAAACTCCCATATCTCGCGAACGGATTGACCTAACCGAAAAATTCCTATTGCATCTGAAAGTAGAAACTCGCCCGATTACAGCGGTATGTATTTTTTTTCCCTAGGCCATTCTGGTTAAGCGTTTGGAAGAGCAGAATTGCGAAAAATTTTTTATCCTTCTCAACCATTTCTTGGCTTCAAACTCCCATATCTCGCGTACGGATTGACCTAACCCAAAAATTCCTGTAGCGTCTGGAAGTAGAAACTCGCCCGATTTCAACGGTATATGTATTTTTTCCCTAGCCCATTCTGGTCAAGCGTTTGGAGCAGCAGAATTGCGAAAAATTTGTTGTCTTCTCAACTATTTCTTGGCTTCAAACTCCCATATCTCACGAACGGATTGACCTAACCCAAAAATTCCTATTGCGTCTGAAAGTAGAAACTCGCCCGATTACAACGGTCTGTGTATTTTATCCCTAGGCCATTCTGGTTAAGCGTTTGGAGCAGCAGAATTGCGAAAAATTTGTTGCCTTCTCTACCATTTCTTAGCTTCAAACTCCCATATCTCGCGAACGGATTGACCTAAGCCAAAAATTCCTGTTGCGTCTGAAAGTAGAAACTCGCCCGATTACAACGGCATGTGTATTTTTTCCCTAGGGCATTCTGGTTAAGCGTTTGGAGCAGCAGAATTGCGAAAAATTTGTTGTCTTCTCAACCATTTCTTAGCTTCAAACTCCCATATCTCGCGAACGGATTGACCTAACCCAAAAATTCCTATTGCATCTGAAAGTAGAAACTCGCCCGATTACAACGGTATGTTTATTTTTTCCCTAGGCCATTCTGGTTAAGCGTTTGGAGCAGCAGAATTGCGAAAAATTTTTTGCCTTCTCAACCATGCCTTGGCTTCAAACTCCCATATCTCGCGAACGGATTGACCTAACCCAAAAATTCCTATTGCATCTGAAAGTAGAAACTCGCCCGATTACAACGGTATGTGTATTTTTTCCCTAGGCCATTCTGGTTAAGCGTTTGGAGCAGCAGAATTGCGAAAAATTTTTTGCCTTCTCAAACATGCCTTGGCTTCAAACTCCCATATCTCACGAACGGATTGACCTAACCCAAAAATTCCTATTGCATCTGAAAGTAGAAACTCGCCCGATTACAACGGTATGTTTATTTTTTCCCTAGGCCATTCTGGTTAAGCGTTTGGAGCAGCAGAATTGCGAAAAATTTTTTGCCTTCTCAACCATGCCTTGGCTTCAAACTCCCATATCTCACGAACGGATTGGGTTAACCCAAAAATTCCTATTGCATCTGAAAGTAGAAACTCGCCCGATTACAACGGTATGTGTATTTTTTCCCTAGGCCATTCTGGTTAAGCGTTTGGAGCAGCAGAAATGCGAATAATTTTTTGCCTTCTCAACCATTTCTTGGCTTCAAACTCCCATATCTCGCGAACGGATTGACCTAACCCAAAAATACCTGTTGCGTCTGAAAGTAGAAACTCGCCCGATTACAACGGTATGTGTATTTTTTCCCTAGCCCGTTCTGGTCAAGCGTTTGGAGCAGCAGAATTGCGAAAAATTTGTTGTCTTCTCAACCATTTCTTAGCTTCAAACTACCATATCTCGCGAACGGATTGACCTACCCCCAATATTCCTATTGCATCTGAAAGTAGAAACTCGCCCGATTACAACGGTATGTGTATTTTGTCCCTAGGCCATTCTGGTTAAGCGTTTGGAGCAGCAGAATTGCGAAAAATTTGTTGCCTTCTCTACCATTTCTTAGCTTCAAACTCCCATATCTCGCGAACCGATTGACCTAACCCAAAAATTCCTATTGCATCTGAAAGTAGAAACTCGCCCGATTACAACGGTATGTGTATTTTTTCCCTAGGCCATTCTGGTTAAGCGTTTGGAGCAGCAGAAGTGCGAAAAATTTGTTGCCTTCTCAACCATTTCTTGGCTTCAAACTCCCATATCTCGCGAACGGATTGACCTAACCGAAAAATTCCTATTGCATCTGAAAGTAGAAACTCGCCCGATTACAACGGTATGTATTTTTTTTCCCTAGGCCATTCTGGTTAAGCGTTTGGAAAAGCAGAATTGCGAAAAATTTTTTATCCTTCTCAACCATTTCTTGGCTTCAAACTCCCATATCTCGCGTACGGATTGACCTAACCCAAAAATTCCTGTAGCGTCTGGAAGTAGGAACTCGCCCGATTTCAACGGTATATGTATTTTTACCCTAGCCCATTCTGGTCAAGCGTTTGGAGCAGCAGAATTGCGAAAAATTTGTTGTCTTCTCAACTATTTCTTGGCTTCAAACTCCCATATCTCACGAACGGATTGACCTAACCCAAAAATTCCTATTGCATCTGAAAGTAGAAACTCGCCCGATTACAACGGTCTGTGTATTTTTTCCCTAGGCCATTCTGGTTAAGCGTTTGGAGCAGCAGAATTGCGAAAAATTTGTTGCCTTCTCTACCATTTCTTAGCTTCAAACTCCCATATCTCGCGAACGGATTGACCTAAGCCAAAAATTCCTGTTGCGTCTGAAAGTAGAAACTCGCCCGATTACAACGGCATGTGTATTTTTTCCCTAGGGCATTCTGGTTAAGCGTTTGGAGCAGTAGAATTGCGAAAAATTTGTTGTCTTCTCAACCATTTCTTAGCTTCAAACTCCCATATCTCGCGAACGGATTGACCTAACCCAAAAATTCCTATTGCATCTGAAAGTAGAAACTCGCCCGATTACAACGGTATGTTTATTTTTTCCCTAGGCCATTCTGGTTAAGCGTTTGGAGCAGCAGAATTGCGAAAAATTTTTTGCCTTCTCAACCATGCCTCGGCTTCAAACTCCCATATCTCGCGAACGGATTGACCTAACCCAAAAATTCCTATTGCATCTGAAAGTAGAAACTCGCCCGATTACAACGGTATGTGTATTTTTTCCCTAGGCCATTCTGGTTAAGCGTTTGGAGCAGCAGAAATGCGAATAATTTTTTGCCTTCTCAACCATTTCTTGGCTTCAAACTCCCATATCTCGCGAACGGATTGACCTAACCCAAAAATACCTGTTGCGTCTGAAAGTAGAAACTCGCCCGATTACAACGGTATGTGTATTTTTTCCCTAGCCCGTTCTGGTCAAGCGTTTGGAGCAGCAGAATTGCGAAAAATTTGTTGTCTTCTCAACCATTTCTTAGCTTCAAACTCCCATATCTCGCGAACCGATTGACCTAACCCAAAAATTCCTATTGCATCTGAAAGTAGAAACTCGCCCGATTACAACGGTATGTGTATTTTTTCCCTAGGCCATTCTGGTTAAGCGTTTGGAGCAGCAGAAGTGCGAAAAATTTGTTGTCTTCTCAAACATTTCTTAGCTTCAAACTCCCATATCTCGCGAAAGGATTGACCCAACCCAAAAATTCCTATTGCATCTGAAAGTAGAAACTCGCCCGATTACAACGGTATGTGTATTTTTTCCCTAGGCCATTCTGGTTAAGCGTTTGGAGCAGCAGAATTGCGAAAAATTTGTTGCCTTCTCTACCATTTCTTAGCTTCAAACTCCCATATCTCGCGAACGGATTGACCTAAGCCAAAAATTCCTGTTGCGTCTGAAAGTAGAAACTCGCCCGATTACAACGGCATGTGTATTTTTTCCCTAGGGCATTCTGGTTAAGCGTTTGGAGCAGCAGAATTGCGAAAAATTTGTTGTCTTCTCAACCATTTCTTAGCTTCAAACTCCCATATCTCGCGAACGGATTGACCTAACCCAAAAATTCCTATTGCATCTGAAAGTAGAAACTCGCCCGATTACAACGGTATGTTTATTTTTTCCCTAGGCCATTCTGGTTAAGCGTTTGGAGCAGCAGAATTGCGAAAAATTTTTTGCCTTCTCAACCATGCCTCGGCTTCAAACTCCCATATCTCGCGAACGGATTGACCTAACCCAAAAATTCCTATTGCATCTGAAAGTAGAAACTCGCCCGATTACAACGGTATGTGTATTTTTTCCCTAGGCCATTCTGGTTAAGCGTTTGGAGCAGCAGAAATGCGAATAATTTTTTGCCTTCTCAACCATTTCTTGGCTTCAAACTCCCATATCTCGCGAACGGATTGACCTAACCCAAAAATACCTGTTGCGTCTGAAAGTAGAAACTCGCCCGATTACAACGGTATGTGTATTTTTTCCCTAGCCCGTTCTGGTCAAGCGTTTGGAGCAGCAGAATTGCGAAAAATTTGTTGTCTTCTCAACCATTTCTTAGCTTCAAACTCCCATATCTCGCGAACGGATTGACCTACCCCCAATATTCCTATTGCATCTGAAAGTAGAAACTCGCCCGATTACAACGGTATGTGTATTTTGTCCCTAGGCCATTCTGGTTAAGCGTTTGGAGCAGCAGAATTGCGAAAAATTTGTTGCCTTCTCTACCATTTCTTAGCTTCAAACTCCCATATCTCGCGAACCGATTGACCTAACCCAAAAATTCCTATTGCATCTGAAAGTAGAAACTCGCCCGATTACAACGGTATGTGTATTTTTTCCCTAGGCCATTCTGGTTAAGCGTTTGGAGCAGCAGAAGTGCGAAAAATTTGTTGTCTTCTCAAACATTTCTTAGCTTCAAACTCCCATATCTCGCGAAAGGATTGACCCAACCCAAAAATTCCTATTGCATCTGAAAGTAGAAACTCGCCCGATTACAACGGTATGTGTATTTTTTCCCTAGGCCTTTCTGGTTAAGCGTTTGGAGCAGCAGAATTGCGAAAAATTTTTTGCCTTCTCAACCATGCCTTGGCTTCAAACTCCCATATCTCACGAACGGATTGACCTAACCCAAAAATTCCTATTGCATCTGAAAGTAGAAACTCGCCCGATTACAACGGTATGTTTATTTTTTCCCTAGGCCATTCTGGTTAAGCGTTTGGAGCAGCAGAATTGCGAAAAATTTTTTGCCTTCTCAACCATGCCTTGGCTTCAAACTCCCATATCTCACGAACGGATTGACCTAACCCAAAAATTCCTATTGCATCTGAAAGTAGAAACTCGCCCGATTACAACGGTATGTGTATTTTTTCCCTAGGCCATTCTGGTTAAGCGTTTGGAGCAGCAGAAATGCGAATAATTTTTTGCCTTCTCAACCATTTCTTGGCTTCAAACTCCCATATCTCGCGAACGGATTGACCTAACCCAAAAATACCTGTTGCGTCTGAAAGTAGAAACTCGCCCGATTACAACGGTATGTGTATTTTTTCCCTAGCCCGTTCTGGTCAAGCGTTTGGAGCAGCAGAATTGCGAAAAATTTGTTGTCTTCTCAACCATTTCTTAGCTTCAAACTCCCATATCTCGCGAACGGATTGACCTACCCCCAATATTCCTATTGCATCTGAAAGTAGAAACTCGCCCGATTACAACGGTATGTGTATTTTGTCCCTAGGCCATTCTGGTTAAGCGTTTGGAGCAGCAGAATTGCGAAAAATTTGTTGCCTTCTCTACCATTTCTTAGCTTCAAACTCCCATATCTCGCGAACCGATTGACCTAACCCAAAAATTCCTATTGCATCTGAAAGTAGAAACTCGCCCGATTACAACGGTATGTGTATTTTTTCCCTAGGCCATTCTGGTTAAGCGTTTGGAGCAGCAGAAGTGCGAAAAATTTGTTGCCTTCTCAACCATTTCTTGGCTTCAAACTCCCATATCTCGCGAACGGATTGACCTAACCGAAAAATTCCTATTGCATCTGAAAGTAGAAACTCGCCCGATTACAGCGGTATGTATTTTTTTTCCCTAGGCCATTCTGGTTAAGCGTTTGGAAAAGCAGAATTGCGAAAAATTTTTTATCCTTCTCAACCATTTCTTGGCTTCAAACTCCCATATCTCGCGTACGGATTGACCTAACCCAAAAATTCCTGTAGCGTCTGGAAGTAGAAACTCGCCCGATTTCAACGGTATATGTATTTTTTCCCTAGCCCATTCTGGTCAAGCGTTTGGAGCAGCAGAATTGCGAAAAATTTGTTGTCTTCTCAACTATTTCTTGGCTTCAAACTCCCATATCTCACGAACGGATTGACCTAACCCAAAAATTCCTATTGCATCTGAAAGTAGAAACTCGCCCGATTACAACGGTCTGTGTATTTTTTCCCTAGGCCATTCTGGTTAAGCGTTTGGAGCAGCAGAATTGCGAAAAATTTGTTGCCTTCTCTACCATTTCTTAGCTTCAAACTCCCATATCTCGCGAACGGATTGACCTAAGCCAAAAATTCCTGTTGCGTCTGAAAGTAGAAACTCGCCCGATTACAACGGCATGTGTATTTTTTCCCTAGGGCATTCTGGTTAAGCGTTTGGAGCAGCAGAATTGCGAAAAATTTGTTGTCTTCTCAACCATTTCTTAGCTTCAAACTCCCATATCTCGCGAACGGATTGACCTAACCCAAAAATTCCTATTGCATCTGAAAGTAGAAACTCGCCCGATTACAACGGTATGTTTATTTTTTCCCTAGGCCATTCTGGTTAAGCGTTTGGAGCAGCAGAATTGCGAAAAATTTTTTGCCTTCTCAACCATGCCTCGGCTTCAAACTCCCATATCTCGCGAACGGATTGACCTAACCCAAAAATTCCTATTGCATCTGAAAGTAGAAACTCGCCCGATTACAACGGTATGTGTATTTTTTCCCTAGGCCATTCTGGTTAAGCGTTTGGAGCAGCAGAAATGCGAATAATTTTTTGCCTTCTCAACCATTTCTTGGCTTCAAACTCCCATATCTCGCGAACGGATTGACCTAACCCAAAAATACCTGTTGCGTCTGAAAGTAGAAACTCGCCCGATTACAACGGTATGTGTATTTTTTCCCTAGCCCGTTCTGGTCAAGCGTTTGGAGCAGCAGAATTGCGAAAAATTTGTTGTCTTCTCAACCATTTCTTAGCTTCAAACTCCCATATCTCGCGAACGGATTGACCTACCCCCATTATTCCTATTGCATCTGAAAGTAGAAACTCGCCCGATTACAACGGTATGTGTATTTTGTCCCTAGGCCATTCTGGTTAAGCGTTTGGAGCAGCAGAATTGCGAAAAATTTGTTGCCTTCTCTACCATTTCTTAGCTTCAAACTCCCATATCTCGCGAACCGATTGACCTAACCCAAAAATTCCTATTGCATCTGAAAGTAGAAACTCGCCCGATTACAACGGTATGTGTATTTTTTCCCTAGGCCATTCTGGTTAAGCGTTTGGAGCAGCAGAAGTGCGAAAAATTTGTTGTCTTCTCAAACATTTCTTAGCTTCAAACTCCCATATCTCGCGAAAGGATTGACCCAACCCAAAAATTCCTATTGCATCTGAAAGTAGAAACTCGCCCGATTACAACGGTATGTGTATTTTTTCCCTAGGCCATTCTGGTTAAGCGTTTGGAGCAGCAGAATTGCGAAAAATTTTTTGCCTTCTCAACCATTTCTTGGCTTCAAACTCGCATATCTCGCGAACGGATTGACCTAACCCAAAAATTCCTATTGCATCTGAAAGTCGAACCTCGCCGAATTACAACGGTATGTGTATTTTTTCCCTAGGCCATTCTGGTTAAGCGTTTGGAGCAGCAGAACTGCGAAAAATTTGTGGCCTTCTCAACCATTTCTTGGCTTCAAACTCCCATATCTCGCGAACGGATTGACCTAACCCAAAAATTCCTGTAGCGTCTGGACGTAGAAACTCGCCCGATTACAACGGTAAGTGTATTTTTTCCCTAGGCCATTCTGGTTAAGCGTTTGGAGCAGCAGAATTGCGAAAAATTTGTTGCCTTCTCATACACTTCTTGGCTTCAAACTCCCATATCTCGCGAACGGATTGACCTAAGCCAAAAATTCCTGTTGCGTCTGAAAGTAGAAACTCGCCCGATTACAGCGGTATGTGTATTTTTGCCCTAGGCCACTCTGGTTAAGCGTTTGGAGCAGCAGAATTGCGAAAAATTTGTTGCCTTCTCATCCATTTCTTGGCTTCAAACTCCCATATCTCGCGAACGGATTGACCTAACTCAAAAATACCTATTGCATCTGAAAGTAGAAACTCGCCCGATTACAACGGTATGTGTATTTTTTCCCTAGCCCATTCTGGTCAAGCGTTTGGAGCAGCAGAATTGCGAAAAATTTCTTGCCTTCTCAACCATTTCTTGGCTTCAAACTCCCATATCTCGCGAACGGATTGACCTAACCGAAAAATTCCTATTGCATCTGAAAGTAGAAACTCGCCCGATTACAGCGGTATGTATTTTTTTTCCCTAGGCCATTCTGGTTAAGCGTTTGGAAAAGCAGAATTGCGAAAAATTTTTTATCCTTCTCAACCATTTCTTGGCTTCAAACTCCCATATCTCGCGTACGGATTGACCTAACCCAAAAATTCCTGTAGCGTCTGGAAGTAGAAACTCGCCCGATTTCAACGGTATATGTATTTTTTCCCTAGCCCATTCTGGTCAAGCGTTTGGAGCAGCAGAATTGCGAAAAATTTGTTGTCTTCTCAACTATTTCTTGGCTTCAAACTCCCATATCTCACGAACGGATTGACCTAACCCAAAAATTCCTATTGCATCTGAAAGTAGAAACTCGCCCGATTACAACGGTATGTGTATTTTTTCCCTAGGCCATTCTGGTTAAGCGTTTGGAGCAGCAGAATTGCGAAAAATTTTTTGCCTTCTCAACCATGCCTTGGCTTCAAACTCCCATATCTCACGAACGGATTGACCTAACCCAAAAATTCCTATTGCATCTGAAAGTAGAAACTCGCCCGATTACAACGGTATGTGTATTTTGTCCCTAGGCCATTCTGGTTAAGCGTTTGGAGCAGCAGAATTGCGAAAAATTTGTTGCCTTCTCTACCATTTCTTAGCTTCAAACTCCCATATCTCGCGAACCGATTGACCTAACCCAAAAATTCCTATTGCATCTGAAAGTAGAAACTCGCCCGATTACAACGGTATGTGTATTTTTTCCCTAGGCCATTCTGGTTAAGCGTTTGGAGCAGCAGAAGTGCGAAAAATTTGTTGTCTTCTCAAACATTTCTTAGCTTCAAACTCCCATATCTCGCGAAAGGATTGACCCAACCCAAAAATTCCTATTGCATCTGAAAGTAGAAACTCGCCCGATTACAACGGTATGTGTATTTTGTCCCTAGGCCATTCTGGTTAAGCGTTTGGAGCAGCAGAATTGCGAAAAATTTGTTGCCTTCTCTACCATTTCTTAGCTTCAAACTCCCATATCTCGCGAACCGATTGACCTAACCCAAAAATTCCTATTGCATCTGAAAGTAGAAACTCGCCCGATTACAACGGTATGTGTATTTTCTCCCTAGGCCATTCTGGTTAAGCGTTTGGAGCAGCAGAAGTGCGAAAAATTTGTTGTCTTCTCAAACATTTCTTAGCTTCAAACTCCCATATCTCGCGAAAGGATTGACCCAACCCAAAAATTCCTATTGCATCTGAAAGTAGAAACTCGCCCGATTACAACGGTATGTGTATTTTTTCCCTAGGCCATTCTGGTTAAGCGTTTGGAGCAGCAGAATTGCGAAAAATTTTTTGCCTTCTCAACCATTTCTTGGCTTCAAACTCGCATATATCTTGAACGGATTGACCTATCCCAAAAATTCCTATTGCATCTGAAAGTCGAACCTCGCCGAATTACAACGGTATGTGTATTTTTTCCCTAGGCCATTCTGGTTAAGCGTTTGGAGCAGCAGAACTGCGAAAAATTTGTTGCCTTCTCAACCATTTCTTGGCTTCAAACTCCCATATCTCGCGAACGGATTGACCTAACCCAAAAATTCCTGTAGCGTCTGGACGTAGAAACTCGCCCGATTACAACGGTAAGTGTATTTTTTCCCTAGGCCATTCTGGTTAAGCGTTTGGAGCAGCAGAATTGCGAAAAATTTTTTGCCTTCTCATACATTTCTTGGCTTCAAACTCCCATATCTCTCGAACGGATAGACCTAACCCAAAAATTCCTATTGCATCTGAAAATAGAACCTCGCCCGATTACAGCGGTATGTGTATTTTTTCCCTAGCCCGTTCTGGTTAAGCGTTTGGAGCAGCAGAATTGCGAAAAATTTGTTGCCTTCTCTACCATTTCTTAGCTTCAAACTCCCATATCTCGCGAACGGATTGACCTAAGCCAAAAATTCCTGTTGCGTCTGAAAGTAGAAACTCGCCCGATTACAACGGCATGTGTATTTTTTCCCTAGGGCATTCTGGTTAAGCGTTTGGAGCAGCAGAATTGCGAAAAATTTGTTGTCTTCTCAACCATTTCTTAGCTTCAAACTCCCATATCTCGCGAACGGATTGACCTAACCCAAAAATTCCTATTGCATCTGAAAGTAGAAACTCGCCCGATTACAACGGTATGTTTATTTTTTCCCTAGGCCATTCTGGTTAAGCGTTTGGAGCAGCAGAATTGCGAAAAATTTTTTGCCTTCTCAACCATGCCTCGGCTTCAAACTCCCATATCTCGCGAACGGATTGACCTAACCCAAAAATTCCTATTGCATCTGAAAGTAGAAACTCGCCCGATTACAACGGTATGTGTATTTTTTCCCTAGGCCATTCTGGTTAAGCGTTTGGAGCAGCAGAAATGCGAATAATTTTTTGCCTTCTCAACCATTTCTTGGCTTCAAACTCCCATATCTCGCGAACGGATTGACCTAACCCAAAAATACCTGTTGCGTCTGAAAGTAGAAACTCGCCCGATTACAACGGTATGTGTATTTTTTCCCTAGCCCGTTCTGGTCAAGCGTTTGGAGCAGCAGAATTGCGAAAAATTTGTTGTCTTCTCAACCATTTCTTAGCTTCAAACTCCCATATCTCGCGAACGGATTGACCTACCCCCATTATTCCTATTGCATCTGAAAGTAGAAACTCGCCCGATTACAACGGTATGTGTATTTTGTCCCTAGGCCATTCTGGTTAAGCGTTTGGAGCAGCAGAATTGCGAAAAATTTGTTGCCTTCTCTACCATTTCTTAGCTTCAAACTCCCATATCTCGCGAACCGATTGACCTAACCCAAAAATTCCTATTGCATCTGAAAGTAGAAACTCGCCCGATTACAACGGTATGTGTATTTTTTCCCTAGGCCATTCTGGTTAAGCGTTTGGAGCAGCAGAAGTGCGAAAAATTTGTTGTCTTCTCAAACATTTCTTAGCTTCAAACTCCCATATCTCGCGAAAGGATTGACCCAACCCAAAAATTCCTATTGCATCTGAAAGTAGAAACTCGCCCGATTACAACGGTATGTGTATTTTTTCCCTAGGCCATTCTGGTTAAGCGTTTGGAGCAGCAGAATTGCGAAAAATTTTTTGCCTTCTCAACCATTTCTTGGCTTCAAACTCGCATATCTCGCGAACGGATTGACCTAACCCAAAAATTCCTATTGCATCTGAAAGTCGAACCTCGCCGAATTACAACGGTATGTGTATTTTTTCCCTAGGCCATTCTGGTTAAGCGTTTGGAGCAGCAGAACTGCGAAAAATTTGTGGCCTTCTCAACCATTTCTTGGCTTCAAACTCCCATATCTCGCGAACGGATTGACCTAACCCAAAAATTCCTGTAGCGTCTGGACGTAGAAACTCGCCCGATTACAACGGTAAGTGTATTTTTTCCCTAGGCCATTCTGGTTAAGCGTTTGGAGCAGCAGAATTGCGAAAAATTTGTTGCCTTCTCATACACTTCTTGGCTTCAAACTCCCATATCTCGCGAACGGATTGACCTAAGCCAAAAATTCCTGTTGCGTCTGAAAGTAGAAACTCGCCCGATTACAACGGTATGTGTATTTTTGCCCTAGGCCACTCTGGTTAAGCGTTTGGAGCAGCAGAATTGCGAAAAATTTGTTGCCTTCTCATCCATTTCTTGGCTTCAAACTCCCATATCTCGCGAACGGATTGACCTAACTCAAAAATACCTATTGCATCTGAAAGTAGAAACTCGCCCGATTACAACGGTATGTGTATTTTTTCCCTAGCCCATTCTGGTCAAGCGTTTGGAGCAGCAGAATTGCGAAAAATTTCTTGCCTTCTCAACCATTTCTTGGCTTCAAACTCCCATATCTCGCGAACGGATTGACCTAACCGAAAAATTCCTATTGCATCTGAAAGTAGAAACTCGCCCGATTACAGCGGTATGTATTTTTTTTCCCTAGGCCATTCTGGTTAAGCGTTTGGAAAAGCAGAATTGCGAAAAATTTTTTATCCTTCTCAACCATTTCTTGGCTTCAAACTCCCATATCTCGCGTACGGATTGACCTAACCCAAAAATTCCTGTAGCGTCTGGAAGTAGAAACTCGCCCGATTTCAACGGTATATGTATTTTTTCCCTAGCCCATTCTGGTCAAGCGTTTGGAGCAGCAGAATTGCGAAAAATTTGTTGTCTTCTCAACTATTTCTTGGCTTCAAACTCCCATATCTCACGAACGGATTGACCTAA
Source organism: Ptiloglossa arizonensis (assembly GCF_051014685.1). Classification (NCBI taxonomy): domain Eukaryota; kingdom Metazoa; phylum Arthropoda; class Insecta; order Hymenoptera; family Colletidae; genus Ptiloglossa; species Ptiloglossa arizonensis. Next base: position 886,896 of record NW_027478592.1, on the reverse strand, counting down.
CCCAAAAATTCCTATTGCATCTGAAAGTAGAAACTCGCCCGATTACAACGGTATGTGTATTTTTTCCCTAGGCCATTCTGGTTAAGCGTTTGGAGCAGCAGAATTGCGAAAAATTTTTTGCCTTCTCAACCATGCCTTGGCTTCAAACTCCCATATCTCACGAACGGATTGACCTAACCCAAAAATTCCTATTGCATCTGAAAGTAGAAACTCGCCCGATTACAACGGTATGTGTATTTTGTCCCTAGGCCATTCTGGTTAAGCGTTTGGAGCAGCAGAATTGCGAAAAATTTGTTGCCTTCTCTACCATTTCTTAGCTTCAAACTCCCATATCTCGCGAACCGATTGACCTAACCCAAAAATTCCTATTGCATCTGAAAGTAGAAACTCGCCCGATTACAACGGTATGTGTATTTTTTCCCTAGGCCATTCTGGTTAAGCGTTTGGAGCAGCAGAAGTGCGAAAAATTTGTTGTCTTCTCAAACATTTCTTAGCTTCAAACTCCCATATCTCGCGAAAGGATTGACCCAACCCAAAAATTCCTATTGCATCTGAAAGCAGAAACTCGCCCGATTACAACGGTATGTGTATTTTGTCCCTAGGCCATTCTGGTTAAGCGTTTGGAGCAGCAGAATTGCGAAAAATTTGTTGCCTTCTCTACCATTTCTTAGCTTCAAACTCCCATATCTCGCGAACCGATTGACCTAACCCAAAAATTCCTATTGCATCTGAAAGTAGAAACTCGCCCGATTACAACGGTATGTGTATTTTCTCCCTAGGCCATTCTGGTTAAGCGTTTGGAGCAGCAGAAGTGCGAAAAATTTGTTGTCTTCTCAAACATTTCTTAGCTTCAAACTCCCATATCTCGCGAAAGGATTGACCCAACCCAAAAATTCCTATTGCATCTGAAAGTAGAAACTCGCCCGATTACAACGGTATGTGTATTTTTTCCCTAGGCCATTCTGGTTAAGCGTTTGGAGCAGCAGAATTGCGAAAAATTTTTTGCCTTCTCAACCATTTCTTGGCTTCAAACTCGCATATATCTTGAACGGATTGACCTATCCCAAAAATTCCTATTGCATCTGAAAGTCGAACCTCGCCGAATTACAACGGTATGTGTATTTTTTCCCTAGGCCATTCTGGTTAAGCGTTTGGAGCAGCAGAACTGCGAAAAATTTGTTGCCTTCTCAACCATTTCTTGGCTTCAAACTCCCATATCTCGCGAACGGATTGACCTAACCCAAAAATTCCTGTAGCGTCTGGACGTAGAAACTCGCCCGATTACAACGGTAAGTGTATTTTTTCCCTAGGCCATTCTGGTTAAGCGTTTGGAGCAGCAGAATTGCGAAAAATTTTTTGCCTTCTCATACATTTCTTGGCTTCAAACTCCCATATCTCTCGAACGGATAGACCTAACCCAAAAATTCCTATTGCATCTGAAAATAGAACCTCGCCCGATTACAGCGGTATGTGTATTTTTTCCCTAGCCCGTTCTGGTCAAGCGTTTGGAGCAGCAGAATTGCGAAAAATTTGTTGTCTTCTCAACCATTTCTTAGCTTCAAACTCCCATATCTCGCGAACGGATTGACCTAACCAAAAAATTCCTATTGCATCTGAAAGTAGAAACTCGCCCGATTACAACGGTACGTGTATTTTTTCCCTAGGTCATTCTGGTTAAGCGTTTGGAGCAGCAGAATTGCGAAAAATTTTTTGCCTTCTCATCCATTTCTTGGCTTCAAACTCCCATATCTCGCGAACGGATTGACCTAACCCAAAAATTCCTATTGCATCTGAAAGTAGGAACTCGCCCGATTACAACGGTATGTTCATTTTTTCCCTAGGCCATTCTGGTTAAGCGTTTGGAGCAGCAGAATTGCGAAAAATTTTTTGCCTTCTCAACCATGCCTTGGCTTCAAACTGCCATATCTCACGAACGGATTGACCTAACCCAAAAATTCCTATTGCATCTGAAAGTAGAAACTCGCCGATTACAACGGTATGTGTATTTTTTCCCTAGGCCATTCCGGTTAAGCGTTTGGAGCAGCAGAAGTGCGAATAATTTTTTGCCTTCTCAACCATTTCTTTGCTTCAAACTCCCATATCTCGCGAACGGATTGACCTAACCCAAAAATACCTGTTGCGTCTGAAAGTAGAAACTCGCCCGTTTACAACGGTATGTGTATTTTTTCCCTAGCCCGTTCTGGTCAAGCGTATGGAGCAGCAGAATTGCGAAAAATTTGTTGTCTTCTCAACCATTTCTTAGCTTCAAACTCCCATATCTCGCGAACGGATTGACCTAACCCCAAAACTCCTATTGCATCTGAAAGTAGAAACTCGCCCGATTACAACGGTATGTGTATTTTGTCCCTAGGCCATTCTGGTTAAGCGTTTGGAGCAGCAGAATTGCGAAAAATTTGTTGCCTTCTCTACCATTTCTTAGCTTCAAACTCCCATATCTCTCGAACGGATAGACCTAACCCAAAAATTCCTGTAGCGTCTGGAAGTAGAAACTCGCCCGATTACAACGGTATGTGTATTTTTTCCCTAGGCCATTCTGGTTAAGCGTTTGGAGCAGCAGAATTGCGAAAAATTTTTTGCCTTCTCAACAATTTCTTGGCTTCAAACTCGCATATCTCGCGAACGGATTGACCTAACCCAAAAATTCCTATTGCATCTGAAAGTCGAACCTCGCCGAATTACAACGGTATGTGTATTTTTTCCCTAGGCCATTCTGGTTAAGCGTTTGGAGCAGCAGAACTGCGAAAAATTTGTTGCCTTCTCAACCATTTCTTGGCTTCAAACTCCCATATCTCGCGAACGGATTGACCTAACCCAAAAATTCCTGTAGCGTCTGGACGTAGAAACTCGCCCGATTACAACGGTAAGTGTATTTTTTCCCTAGGCCATTCTGGTTAAGCGTTTGGAGCAGCAGAATTGCGAAAAATTTGTTGCCTTCTCATACATTTCTTGGCTTCAAACTCCCATATCTCGCGAACGGATTGACCTAAGCCAAAAATTCCTGTTGCGTCTGAAAGTAGAAACTCGCCCGATTACAACGGTATGTGTATTTTTGCCCTAGGCGACTCTGGTTAAGCGTTTGGAGCAGCACAATTGCGAAAAATTTGTTGCCTTCTCATCCATTTCTTGGCTTCAAACTCCCATATCTCGCGAACGGATTGACCTAACCCAAGAATTCCTATTGCATCTGAAAGTAGAAACTCGCCCGATTACAACGGTATGTGTATTTTTTCCCTAGGCCATTCTGGTTAAGCGTTTGGAGCCGCAGAATTGCGAAAAATTTTTTGCCTTCTCAACCATTTCTTGGCTTCAAACTCCCATATCTCGCGAACGGATTGACCTATCCCAAAAATTCCTATTGCATCTGAAAATAGAACCTCGCCCGATTACAGCGGTATGTGTATTTTTTCCCTAGCCCATTCTGGTCAAGCGTTTGGAGCAGCAGAATTGCGAAAAATTTCTTGCCTTCTCAACCATTTCTTGGCTTCAAACTCCCATATCTCTCGAACGGATAGACCTAACCCAAAAATTCCTATTGCATCTGAAAGTAGAAACTCGCCCGATTACAACGGTACGTGTATTTTTTCCCTAGGTCATTCTGGTTAAGCGTTTGGAGCAGCAGAATTGCGAAAAATTTTTTGCCTTCTCATCCATTTTTTGGCTTCAAACTCCCATATCTCGCGAACGGATTGACCTAAGCCAAAAATTCCTGTTGCGTCTGAAAGTAGAAACTCTCCCGATTACAACGGCATGTGTATTTTTTCCCTAGGCCATTCTGGTTAAGAGTTTGGAGCAGCAGAATTGCGAAAAATTTTTTGCCTTCTCAACCATTTCTTGGCTTCAAACTCCCATATCTCGCGAGCGGATTGACCTAACCCAAAAATTCCTATTGCATCTGAAAATAGAGCCTCGCCCGATTACAGCGGTATGTGTATTTTTTCCCTAGCCCGTTCTGGTCAAGCGTTTGGAGCAGCAGAATTGCGAAAAATTTGTTGTCTTCTCAACCATTTCTTAGCTTCAAACTCCCATATCTCGCGAACGGATTGACCTAACCAAGAAATTCCTATTGCATCTGAAAGTAGAAACTCGCCCGATTACAACGGTACGTGTATTTTTTCCCTAGGTCATTCTGGTTAAGCGTTTGGAGCAGCAGAATTGCGAAAAATTTGTTGTCTTCTCATCCATTTCTTGGCTTCAAACTCCCATATCTCGCGAACGGATTGAACTAACCCAAAAATTCCTATTGCATCTGAAAGTAGAAACTCTCCCGATTACAACGGCATGTGTATTTTTTCCCTAGGCCATTCTGGTTAAGAGTTTGGAGCAGCAGAATTGCGAAAAATTTTTTGCCTTCTCAACCATTTCTTGGCTTCAAACTCCCATATCTCGCGAACGGATTGACCTAACCCAAAAATACCTGTTGCGTCTGAAAGTAGAAACTCGCCCGATTACAACGGTATGTGTATTTTTTCCCTAGCTCGTTCTGGTCAAGCGTTTGGAGCAGCAGAATTGCGAAAAATTTGTTGTCTTCTCAACCATTTCTTAGCTTCAAAGTCCCATATCTCGCGAACGGATTGACCTAACCCCAAAACTCCTATTGCATCTGAAAGTAGAAACTCGCCCGATTACAACGGTATGTTTATTTTTTCCCTAGGCCATTCTGGTTAAGCGTTTGGAGCAGCAGAATTGCGAAAAATTTTTTGCCTTCTCAACCATGCCTTGGCTTCAAACTCCCATATCTCACGAACGGATTGTCCTAACCCAAAAATTCCTATTGCATCTGAAAGTAGAAACTCGCCCGATTACAACGGTATGTGTATTTTTTCCCTAGGCCATTCTGGTTAAGCGTTTGGAGCAGCAGAAATGCGAATAATTTTTTGCCTTCTCAACCATTTCTTTGCTTCAAACACCCATATCTCGCGAACGGATTGACCTAACCCAAAAATACCTGTTGCGTCTGAAAGTAGAAACTCGCCCGATTACAACGGTATGTGTATTTTTTCCCTAGCCCGTTCTGGTCAAGCGTTTGGAGCAGCAGAATTGCGAAAAATTTGTTGTCTTCTCAACCATTTCTTAGCTTCAAACTCCCATATCTCGCGAACGGATTGACCTAACCCCAAAACTCCTATTGCATCTGAAAGTAGAAACTCGCCCGATTACAACGGTATGTGTATTTTGTCCCTAGGCCATTCTGGTTAAGCGTTTGGAGCAGCAGAATTGCGAAAAATTTGTTGCCTTCTCAACCATGCCTTGGCTTCAAACTCCCATATCTCACGAACGGATTGACCTAACCCAAAAATTCCTATTGCATCTGAAAGTAGAAACTCGCCCGATTACAACGGTATGTGTATTTTTTCCCTAGGCCATTCTGGTTAAGCGTTTGGAGCAGCAGAATTGCGAAAAATTTTTTGCCTTCTCAACCATTTCTTGGCTTCAAACTCCCATATCTCTCGAACGGATAGACCTAACCCAAAAATTCCTGTAGCGTCTGGAAGTAGAAACTCGCCCGATTACAACGGTATGTGTATTTTTTCCCTAGCCCATTCTGGTCAAGCGCTTGGAGCAGCAGAATTGCGAAAAATGTCTTGCCTTCTCAACCATTTCTTAGCTTCAAACTCCCATATCTCGCGAACGGATTGACCTAACCCAAAAATTCCTATTGCATCTGAAAGTAGGAACTCGCCCGATTACAACGGTATGTGTATTTTTTCCCTAGGCCATTCTGGTTAAGCGTTTGGAGCAGCAGAATTGCGAAAAATTTGTTGCCTTCTCAACCATGCCTTGGCTTCAAACTCCCATATCTCACGAACGGATTGACCTAACCCAAAAATTCCTATTGCATCTGAAAGTAGAAACTCGCCCGATTACAACGGTATGTTTATTTTTTCTCTAGGCCATTCCGGTTAAGCGTTTGGAGCAGCAGAATTGCGAAAAATTTTTTGCCTGCTCAACCATGCCTTGGCTTCAAACTCCCATATCTTACGAACGGATTGACCTAACCCAAAAATTCCTATTGCATCTGAAAGCAGAAACTCGCCCGATTACAACGGTATGTGTATTTTTTCCCTAGGCCATTCTGGTTAAGCGTTTGGAGCAGCAGAAATGCGAATAATTTTTTGCCTTCTCAACCATTTCTTGGCTTCAAACTCCCATATCTCGCGAACGGATTGACCTAACCCAAATATACCTGTTGCGTCTGAAAGTAGAAACTCGCCCGATTACAACGGTATGTGTATTTTTTCCCTAGCCCGTTCTGGTCAAGCGTTTGGAGCAGCAGAATTGCGAAAAATTTGTTGTCTTCTCAACCATTTCTTAGCTTCAAACTCCCATATCTCGCGAAAGGATTGACCCAACCCAAAAATTCCTATTGCATCTGAAAGTAGAAACTCGCCCGATTACAACGGTATGTGTATTTTTTCCCTAGGCCATTCTGGTTAAGCGTTTGGAGCAGCAGAATTGCGAAAAATTTTTTCCTTCTCAACCATTTCTTGGCTTCAAACCCCCATATCTCGCGAACGGATAGACCTAACCCAAAAATGCCTGTAGCGTCTGGAAGTAGAAACTCGCCCGATTACAACGGTATGTGTATTTTTTCCCTAGCCCATTCTGGTCAAGCGTTTGGAGCAGCAGAATTGCGAAAAATGTCTTGCCTTCTCAACCATTTCTTAGCTTCAAACTCCCATATCTCGCGAACGGATTGACCTAACCCAAAAATTCCTATTGCATCTGAAAGTAGAAACTCGCCCGATTACAACGGTATGTTTATTTTTTCCCTAGGCCATTCTGGTTAAGCGTTTGGAGCAGCAGAATTGCGAAAAATTTTTTGCCTTCTCAACCATGCCTTGGCTACAAACTCCCATATCTCACGAACGGATTGACCTAACCCAAAAATTCCTATTGCATCTGAAAGTAGAAACTCGCCCGATTACAACGGTATGTGTATTTTTTCCCTAGGCCATTCTGGTTAAGCGTTTGGAGCAGCAGAATTGCGAAAAATTTTTTGCCTTCTCAACCATGCCTTGGCTTCAAACTCCCATATCTCACGAACGGATTGAGCTAACCCAAAAATTCCTATTGCATCTGAAAGCAGAAACTCGCCCGATTACAACGGTATGTGTATTTTTTCCCTAGGCCATTCTGGTTAAGCGTTTGGAGCAGCAGAAATGCGAATAATTTTTTGCCTTCTCAACCATTTCTTGGCTTCAAACTCCCATATCTCGCGAACGGATTGACCTAACCCAAATATACCTGTTGCGTCTGAAAGTAGAAACTCGCCCGATTACAACGGTATGTGTATTTTTTCCCTAGCCCGTTCTGGTCAAGCGTTTGGAGCAGCAGAATTGCGAAAAATTTTTTGCCTTCTCAACCATGCCTTGGCTACAAACTCCCATATCTCACGAACGGATTGACCTAACCCAAAAATTCCTATTGCATCTGAAAGTAGAAACTCGCCCGATTACAACGGTATGTGTATTTTTTCCCTAGGCCATTCTGGTTAAGCGTTTGGAGCAGCAGAAGTGCGAAAAATTTGTTGTCTTCTCAACCATTTCTTGGCTTCAAACTCCCATATCTCCCGAACGGATTGACCTAACCCAAAAATTCCTATTGCATCTGAAAATAGAACCTAGCCCGATTACAGCGGTATGTGTATTTTTTCCCTAGGCCATTCTGGTTACGCGTTTGGAGCAGCAGAATTGCGAAAAATTTTTTCCTTCTCAACCATATCTTGGCTTCAAACCCCCATATCTCGCGAACGGATTGCCCTAACCCAAATATACCTGTTGCGTCTGAAAGTAGAAACTCGCCCGATTACAACGGTATGTGTATTTTTTCCCTAGCCCATTCTGGTCAAGCGTTTGGAGCAGCAGAATTGCGAAAAATGTCTTGCCTTCTCAACCATTTCTTATTTTCAAACTCCCATATCTCGCGAACGGATTGACCTAACCCAAAAATTCCTATTGCATCTGAAAGTAGAAACTCGCCCGATTACAACGGTATGTTTATTTCTTCCCTAGGCCATTCTGGTTAAGCGTTTGGAGCAGCAGAATTGCGAAAAATTTTTTGCCTTCTCAACCATGCCTTGGCTACAAACTCCCATATCTCACGAACGGATTGACCTAACCCAAAAATTCCTATTGCATCTGAAAGTAGAAACTCGCCCGATTACAACGGTACGTGTATTTTTTCCCTAGGTCATTCTGGTTAAGCGTTTGGAGCAGCAGAATTGCGAAAAATTTTTTGCCTTCTCATCCATTTCTTGGCTTCAAACTCCCATATCTCGCGAACGGGTTGACCTAAGCCAAAAATTCCTGTTGCGTCTGAAAGGTGAAACTCGCCCGATTACAACGGCATGTGTATTTTTTCCCTAGGCCATTCTGGTTAAGCGTTTGGAGCAGCAGAATTGCGAAAAATTTTTTGCCTTCTCAACCATTTCTTGGCTTCAAACTCCCATATCTCGCGAACGGATTGACCTAACCCAAAAATTCCTATTGCATCTGAAAATAGAACCTCGCCCGATTACAGCGGTATGTCTATTTTTTCCCTAAGCCATTCTGGTTAAGCGTTTGGAGCAGCAGAATTGCGAAAAATTTTTTCCTTCTCAACCATTTCTTGGATTCAAACCCCCATATCTCGCGAACGGATAGACCTAACCCAAAAATTCCTATTGCATCTGAAAGTAGAAACTCGCCCGATTACAGCGGTATGTATTTTTTTTTCCCTAGGCCATTCTGGTTAAGCGTTTGGAGAAGCAGAATTGCGAAAAATTTTTTATCCTTCTCAACCATTTCTTGGCTTCAAACTCCCATATCTCGCGAACGGACAGACCTAACCCAAAAATTCCTGTAGCGTCTGGAAGTAGAAACTCGCCCGATTTCAACAGTATATTTATTTTTTCCCTAGCCCATTCTGGTCAAGCGTTTGGAGCAGCAGAATTGCGAAAAATTTGTTGTCTTCAAAACCATTTCTTAGCTTCAAACTCCCATATCTCGCGAACGGATAGACCCAACCCAAAAATTCCTATTGCATCTGAAAGTAGAAACTCGCCCGATTACAACGGTACGTGTATTTTTTCCCTAGGTCATTCTGGTTAAGCGTTTGGAGCAGCAGAATTGCGAAAAATTTTTTGCCTTCTCAACCATTTCTTGGCTTCAAACTCCCATATCTCGCGAACGGATTGACCTAACCCAAAAATTCCTATTGCATCTGAAAATAGAACCTCGCCCGATTACAGCGGTATGTGTATTTTTTCCCTAAGCCATTTTGGTTAAGCGTTTGGAGCAGCAGAATTGCGAAAAATTTTTTCCTTCTCAACCATTTCTTGGCTTCAAACTCCCATATCTCGCGAACGGATTGACCTAACCCAAAAATTCCTATTGCATCTGAAAATAGAACCTCGCCCGATTACAGCGGTATGTGTATTTTTTCCCTAGCCCGTTCTGGTCAAGCGTTTGGAGCAGCAGAATTGCGAAAAATTTTTTCCTTCTCAACCATTTCTTGGATTCAAACCCCCATATCTCGCGAACGGATAGACCTAACCCAAAAATTTCTATTGCATCTGAAAGTAGAAACTCGCCCGATTACAGCGGTATGTATTTTTTTTCCCTAGGCCATTCTGGTTAAGCGTTTGGAGAAGCAGAATTGCGAAAAATTTTTTATCCTTCTCAACCATTTCTTGGCTTCAAACTCCCATATCTCGCGAACGGACAGACCTAACCCAAAAATTCCTGTAGCGTCTGGAAGTAGAAACTCGCCCGATTACAACGGTATGTGTATTTTTTCCCTAGCCCGTTCTGGTCAAGCGTTTGGAGCAGCAGAATTGCGAAAAATTTGTTGTCTTCTCAACCATTTCTTAGCTTCAAACTCCCATATCTCGCGAACGGATTGACCTAACCAAGAAATTCCTATTGCATCTGAAAGTAGAAACTCGCCCGATTACAACGGTACGTGTATTTTTTCCCTAGGTCATTCTGGTTAAGCGTTTGGAGCAGCAGAATTGCGAAAAATTTGTTGTCTTCTCATCCATTTCTTGGCTTCAAACTCCCATATCTCTCGAACGGATAGACCTAACCCAAAAATTCCTGTAGCGTCTGGAAGTAGAAACTCGCCCGATTACAACGGTATGTGTATTTTTTCCCTAGCCCATTCTGGTCAAGCGTTTGGAGCAGCAGAATTGCGAAAAATGTCTTGCCTTCTCAACCATTTCTTAGCTTCAAACTCCCATATCTCGCGAAAGGATTGACCTAACCCAAAAATTCCTATTGCATCTGAAAGTAGGAACTCGCCCGATTACAACGGTATGTTTATTTTTTCCCTAGGCCATTCTGGTTAAGCGTTTGGAGCAGCAGAATTGCGAAAAATTTTTTGCCTTCTCAACCATGCCTTGGCTTCAAACTCCCATATCTCACGAACGGATTGACCTAACCCAAAAATTCCTATTGCATCTGAAAGTAGAAACTCGCCCGATTACAACGGTATGTGTATTTTTTCCCTAGGCCATTCTGGTTAAGCGTTTGGAGCAGCAGAAATGCGAATAATTTTTTGCCTTCTCAACCATTTCTTTGCTTCAAACTCCCATATCTCGCGAACGGATTGACCTAACCCAAAAATACCTGTTGCGTCTGAAAGTAGAAACTCGCCCGATTACAACGGTATGTGTATTTTTTCCCTAGCCCGTTCTGGTCAAGCGTTTGGAGCAGCAGAATTGCGAAAAATTTGTTGTCTTCTCAACCATTTCTTAGCTTCAAACTCCCATATCTCGCGAACGGATTGACCTAACCCCAAAACTCCTATTGCATCTGAAAGTAGAAACTCGCCCGATTACAACGGTATGTGTATTTTGTCCCTAGGCCATTCTGGTTAAGCGTTTGGGGCAGCAGAATTGCGAAAAATTTGTTGCCTTCTCTACCATTTCTTAGCTTCAAACTCCCATATCTCGCGAACCGATTGACATAACCCAAAAATTCCTATTGCATCTGAAAGTAGAAACTCGCCCGATTACAGCGGTATGTGTATTTTTTCCCTAGGCCGTTCTGGTTAAGCGTTTAGAGCAGCAGAAGTGCGAAAAATTTGTTGTCTTCTCAAACATTTCTTAGCTTCAAACTCCCATATCTCGCGAAAGGATTGATCCAACCCAAAAATTCCTATTGCATCTGAAAGTAGAAACTCGCCCGATTACAACGGTATGTTTATTTTTTCCCTAGGCCATTCTGGTCAAGCGTTTGGAGCAGCAGAATTGCGAAAAATTTTTTGCCTTCTCAACCATGCCTTGGCTTCAAACTCCCATATCTCGCGAACGGATTTACCTAACCCAAAAATTACTATTGCATCTGAAAGTAGAAACTCGCCCGATTACAACGGTATGTTTATTTTTTCTCTAGGCCATTCTGGTTAAGCGTTTGGAGCAGCAGAATTGCGAAAAATTTTTTGCCTTCTCAACCATGCCTTGGCTTCAAACTCCCATATCTCACGAACGGATTGACCTAACCCAAAAATTCCTATTGCATCTGAAAGTAGAAACTCGCCCGTTTACAACGGTATGTGTATTTTTTCTCTAGGCCATTCTGGTTAAGCGTTTGGAGCAGCAGAATTCCGAAAAATTTTTTGCCTTCTCAACCATTCCTTGGCTTCAAACTCCCATATCTCTCGAACGGATAGACCTAACCCAAAAATTCCTGTAGCGTCTGGAAGTAGAAACTCGCCCGATTACAATGGTATGTGTATTTTTTCCCTAGCCCATTCTGGTCAAGCGTTTGGAGCAGCAGAATTGCGAAAAATGTCTTGCCTTCTCAACCATTTCTTAGCTTCAAACTCCCATATCTCGCGAACGGATTGACCTAACCCAAAAATTCCTATTGCATCTGAAAGTAGGAACTCGCCCGATTACAACGGTATGTTTATTTTTTCCCTAGGCCATTCTGGTTAAGCGTTTGGAGCAGCAGAATTGCGAAAAATTTTTTGCCTTCTCAACCATTTCTTGGCTTCAAACTCGCATATCTCGCGAACGGATTGACCTAACCCAAAAATTTCTATTGCATCTGAAAGTCGAACCTCGCCGAATTACAGCGGTATGTGTATTTTTTCCCTAGGCCATTCTGGTTAAGCGTTTGGAGCAGCAGAACTGCGAAAAATTTGTTGCCTTCTCAACCATTTCTTGGCTTCAAACTCCCATATCTCGCGAACGGATTGACCTAACCCAAAAATTCCTGTAGCGTCTGGACGTAGAAACTCGCCCGATTACAACGGTAAGTGTATTTTTTCCCTAGGCCATTCTGGTTAAGCGTTTGGAGCAGCAGAATTGCGAAAAATTTTTTGCCTTCTCATCCATTTCTTGGCTTCAAACTCCCATATCTCGCGAACGGATTGACCTAACCCAAAAATTCCTATTGCATCTGAAAGTAGGAACTCGCCCGATTACAACGGTATGTTTATTTTTTCCCTAGGCCATTCTGGTTAAGCGTTTGGAGCAGCAGAAATGCGAATAATTTTTTGCCTTCTCAACCATTTCTTTGCTTCAAACTCCCATATCTCGCGAACGGATTGACCTAACCCAAAAATACCTGTTGCGTCTGAAAGTAGAAACTCGCCCGATTACAACGGTATGTGTATTTTTTCCCTAGCCCGTTCTGGTCAAGCGTTTGGAGCAGCAGAATTGCGAAAAATTTGTTGTCTTCTCAACCATTTCTTAGCTTCAAACTCCCATATCTCGCGAACGGATTGACCTAACCCCAAAACTCCTATTGCATCTGAAAGTAGAAACTCGCCCGATTACAACGGTATGTGTATTTTGTCCCTAGGCCATTCTGGTTAAGCGTTTGGGGCAGCAGAATTGCGAAAAATTTGTTGCCTTCTCTACCATTTCTTAGCTTCAAACTCCCATATCTCGCGAACCGATTGACATAACCCAAAAATTCCTATTGCATCTGAAAGTAGAAACTCGCCCGATTACAGCGGTATGTGTATTTTTTCCCTAGGCCGTTCTGGTTAAGCGTTTAGAGCAGCAGAAGTGCGAAAAATTTGTTGTGTTCTCAAACATTTCTTAGCTTCAAACTCCCATATCTCGCGAAAGGATTGATCCAACCCAAAAATTCCTATTGCATCTGAAAGTAGAAACTCGCCCGATTACAAGGGTATGTTTATTTTTTCCCTAGGCCATTCTGGTTAAGCGTTTGGAGCAGCAGAATTGCGAAAAATTTTTTGCCTTCTCAACCATGCCTTGGCTTCAAACTCCCATATCTCGCGAACGGATTTACCTAACCCAAAAATTACTATTGCATCTGAAAGTAGAAACTCGCCCGATTACAACGGTATGTTTATTTTTTCTCTAGGCCATTCTGGTTAAGCGTTTGGAGCAGCAGAATTGCGAAAAATTTTTTGCCTTCTCAACCATGCCTTGGCTTCAAACTCCCATATCTCACGAACGGATTGACCTAACCCAAAAATTCCTATTGCATCTGAAAGTAGAAACTCGCCCGATTACAACGGTATGTGTATTTTTTCTCTAGGCCATTCTGGTTAAGCGTTTGGAGCAGCAGAATTCCGAAAAATTTTTTGCCTTCTCAACCATTTCTTGGCTTCAAACTCCCATATCTCTCGAACGGATAGACCTAACCCAAAAATTCCTGTAGCGTCTGGAAGTAGAAACTCGCCCGATTACAACGGTATGTGTATTTTTTCCCTAGCCCATTCTGGTCAAGCGTTTGGAGCAGCAGAATTGCGAAAAATGTCTTGCCTTCTCAACCATTTCTTAGCTTCAAACTCCCATATCTCGCGAACGGATTGACCTAACCCAAAAATTCCTATTGCATCTGAAAGTAGGAACTCGCCCGATTACAACGGTATGTTTATTTTTTCCCTAGGCCATTCTGGTTAAGCGTTTGGAGCAGCAGAATTGCGAAAAATTTTTTGCCTTCTCAACCATTTCTTGGCTTCAAACTCGCATATCTCGCGAACGGATTGACCTAACCCAAAAATTCCTATTGCATCTGAAAGTCGAACCTCGCCGAATTACAGCGGTATGTGTATTTTTTCCCTAGGCCATTCTGGTTAAGCGTTTGGAGCAGCAGAACTGCGAAAAATTTGTTGCCTTCTCAACCATTTCTTGGCTTCAAACTCCCATATCTCGCGAACGGATTGACCTAACCCAAAAATTCCTATTGCATCTGAAAGTAGGAACTCGCCCGATTACAACGGTATGTTTATTTTTTCCCTAGGCCTTTCTGGTTAAGCGTTTGGAGCAGCAGAATTGCGAAAAATTTTTTGCCTTCTCAACCATGCCTTGGCTTCAAACTCCCATATCTCACGAACGTATTGACCTAACCCAAAAATTCCTATTGCATCTGAAAGTAGAAACTCGCCCGATTACAACGGTATGTGTATTTTTTCCCTAGGCCATTCTGGTTAAGCGTTTGGAGCAGCAGAAATGCGAATAATTTTTTGCCTTCTCAACCATTTCTTTGCTTCAAACTCCCATATCTCGCGAACGGATTGACCTAACCCAAAAATACCTGTTGCGTCTGAAAGTAGAAACTCGCCCGATTACAACGGTATGTGTATTTCTTCCCTAGCCCGTTCTGGTCAAGCGTTTGGAGCAGCAGAATTGCGAAAAATTTGTTGTCTTCTCAACCATTTCTTAGCTTCAAACTCCCATATCTCGCGAACGGATTGACCTAACCCCAAAACTCCTATTGCATCTGAAAGTAGAAACTCGCCCGATTACAACGGTATGTGTATTTTGTGCCTAGGCCATTCTGGTTAAGCGTTTGGAGCAGCAGAATTGCGAAAAATTTGTTGCCTTCTCTACCATTTCTTAGCTTCAAACTCCCATATCTCGCGAACCGATTGACATAACCCAAAAATTCCTATTGCATCTGAAAGTAGAAACTCGCCCGATTACAACGGTATGTGTATTTTTTCCCTAGGCCGTTATGGTTAAGCGTTTAGAGCAGCAGAAGTGCGAAAAATTTGTTGTCTTCTCAAACATTTCTTAGCTTCAAACTCCCATATCTCGCGAAAGGATTGACCCAACCCAAAAATTCCTATTGCATCTGAAAGTAGAAACTCGCCCGATTACAACGGTATGTTTATTTTTTCCCTAGGCCATTCTGGTTAAGCGTTTGGAGCAGCAGAATTGCGAAAAATTTTTTGCCTTCTCAACCATGCCTTGGCTTCAAACTCCCATATCTCGCGAACGGATTTACCTAACCCAAAAATTACTATTGCATCTGAAAGTAGAAACTCGCCCGATTACAACGGTATGTTTATTTTTTCTCTAGGCCATTCTGGTTAAGCGTTTGGAGCAGCAGAATTGCGAAAAATTTTTTGCCTTCTCAACCATGCCTTGGCTTCAAACTCCCATATCTCACGAACGGATTGACCTAACCCAAAAATTCCTATTGCATCTGAAAGCAGAAACTCGCCCGATTACAACGGTATGTGTATTTTTTCCCTAGGCCATTCTGGTTAAGCGTTTGGAGCAGCAGAAATGCGAATAATTTTTTGCCTTCTCAACCATTTCTTGGCTTCAAACTCCCATATCTCGCGAACGGATTGACCTAACCCAAAAATACCTGTTGCGTCTGAAAGTAGAAACTCGCCCGATTACAACGGTATGTGTATTTTTTCCCTAGCCCGTTCTGGTCTAGCGTTTGGAGCAGCAGAATTGCGAAAAATTTGTTGTCTTCTCAACCATTTCTTAGCTTCAAACTCCCATATCTCGCGAAAGGATTGACCCAACCCAAAAATTCCTATTGCATCTGAAAGTAGAAACTCGCCCGATTACAACGGTATGTGTATTTTTTCCCTAGGCCATTCTGGTTAAGTGTTTGGAGCAGCAGAATTGCGAAAAATTTTTTCCTTCTCAACCATTTCTTGGCTTCAAACCCCCATATCTCGCGAACGGATTGCCCTAACCCAAAAATTCCTGTAGCGTCTGGAAGTAGAAACTCGCCCGATTACAACGGTATGTGTATTTTTTCCCTAGCCCATTCTGGTCAAGCGTTTGGAGCAGCAGAATTGCGAAAAATTTCTTGCCTTCTCAACCATTTCTTGGCCTCAAACTCCCATATCTCGCGAACGGATAGACCTAACCCAAAAATTCCTATTGCATCTGAAAGTAGAAACTCGCCCGATTACAACGGTACGTGTATTTTTTCCCTAGGTCATTCTGGTTAAGCGTTTGGAGCAGCAGAATTGCGAAAAATTTTTTGCCTTCTCATCCATTTCTTGGCTTCAAACTCCCATATCTCGCGAACGGGTTGACCTAAGCCAAAAATTCCTGTTGCGTCTGAAAGGTGAAACTCGCCCGATTACAACGGCATGTGTATTTTTTCCCTAGGCCATTCTGGTTAAGCGTTTGGAGCAGCAGAATTGCGAAAAATTTTTTGCCTTCTCAACCATTTCTTGGCTTCAAACTCCCATATCTCGCGAACGGATTGACCTAACCCAAAAATTCCTATTGCATCTGAAAATAGAACCTCGCCCGATTACAGCGGTATGTCTATTTTTTCCCTAAGCCATTCTGGTTAAGCGTTTGGAGCAGCAGAATTGCGAAAAATTTTTTCCTTCTCAACCATTTCTTGGCTTCAAACCCCCATATCTCGCGAACGGATAGACCTAACCCAAAAATTCCTATTGCATCTGAAAGTAGAAACTCGCCCGATTACAGCGGTATGTATTTTTTTTCCCTAGGCCATTCTGGTTAAGCGTTTGGAGAAGCAGAATTGCGAAAAATTTTTTATCCTTCTCAACCATTTCTTGGCTTCAAACTCCCATATCTCGCGAACGGACAGACCTAACCCAAAAATTCCTGTAGCGTCTGGAAGTAGAAACTCGCCCGATTTCAACAGTATATTTATTTTTTCCCTAGCCCATTCTGGTCAAGCGTTTGGAGCAGCAGAATTGCGAAAAATTTGTTGTCTTCTCAACCATTTCTTAGCTTCAAACTCCCATATCTCGCGAACGGATAGACCCAACCCAAAAATTCCTATTGCATCTGAAAGTAGAAACTCGCCCGATTACAACGGTACGTGTATTTTTTCCCTAGGTCATTCTGGTTAAGCGTTTGGAGCAGCAGAATTGCGAAAAATTTTTTGCCTTCTCATCCATTTCTTGGCTTCAAACTCCCATATCTCGCGAACGGGTTGACCTAAGCCAAAAATTCCTGTTGTGTCTGAAAGTTGAAACTCGCCGGATTACAACGGCATGTGTATTTTTTCCCTAGGCCATTCTGGTTAAGCGTTTGGAGCAGCAGAATTGCGAAAAATTTTTTGCCTTCTCAACCATTTCTTGGCTTCAAACTCCCATATCTCGCGAACGGATTGACCTAACCCAAAAATTCCTATTGCATCTGTACATAGAACCTCGCCCGATTACAGCGGTATGTGTATTTTTTCCCTAAGCCATTCTGGTTAAGCGTTTGGAGCAGCAGAATTGCGAAAAATTTTTTCCTTCTCAACCATTTCTTGGCTTCAAACTCCCATATCTCGCGAACGGATTGACATAACCCAAAAATTCCTATTGCATCTGAAAATAGAACCTCGCCCGATTACAGCGGTATGTGTATTTTTTCCCTAGCCCGTTCTGGTCAAGCGTTTGGAGCAGCAGAATTGCGAAAAATTTGTTGTCTTCTCAACCATTTCTTAGCTTCAAACTCCCATATCTCGCGAACGGATTGACCTAACCAAGAAATTCCTATTGCATCTGAAAGTAGAAACTCGCCCGATTACAACGGTACGTGTATTTTTTCCCTAGGTCATTCTGGTTAAGCGTTTGGAGCAGCAGAATTGCGAAAAATTTGTTGTCTTCTCATCCATTTCTTGGCTTCAAACTCCTATATCTCTCGAACGGATAGACCTAACCCAAAAATTCCTGTAGCGTCTGGAAGTAGAAACTCGCCCGATTACAACGGTATGTGTATTTTTTCCCTAGCCCGTTCTGGTCAAGCGTTTGGAGCAGCAGAATTGCGAAAAATTTGTTGTCTTCTCAACCATTTCTTAGCTTCAAACTCCCATATCTCGCGAACGGATTGACCTAACCAAGAAATTCCTATTGCATCTGAAAGTAGAAACTCGCCCGATTACAACGGTACGTGTATTTTTTCCCTAGGTCATTCTGGTTAAGCGTTTGGAGCAGCAGAATTGCGAAAAATTTGTTGTCTTCTCATCCATTTCTTGGCTTCAAACTCCTATATCTCTCGAACGGATAGACCTAACCCAAAAATTCCTGTAGCGTCTGGAAGTAGAAACTCGCCCGATTACAACGGTATGTGTATTTTTTCCCTAGCCCATTCTGGTCAAGCGTTTGGAGCAGCAGAATTGCGAAAAATGTCTTGCCTTCTCAACCATTTCTTAGCTTCAAACTCCCATATCTCGCGAACGGATTGACCTAACCCAAAAATTCCTATTGCATCTGAAAGTAGGAACTCGCCCGATTACAACGGTATGTTTATTTTTTCCCTAGGCCATTCTGGTTAAGCGTTTGGAGCAGCAGAATTGCGAAAAATTTTTTGCCTTCTCAACCATGCCTTGGCTTCAAACTCCCATATCTCACGAACGGATTGACCTAACCCAAAAATTCCTATTGCATCTGAAAGTAGAAACTCGCCCGATTACAACGGTATGTGTATTTTTTCCCTAGGCCATTCTGGTTAAGCGTTTGGAGCAGCAGAAATGCGAATAATTTTTTGCCTTCTCAACCATTTCTTTGCTTCAAACTCCCATATCTCGCGAACGGATTGACCTAACCCAAAAATACCTGTTGCGTCTGAAAGTAGAAACTCGCCCGATTACAACGGTATGTGTATTTTTTCCCTAGCCCGTTCTGGTCAAGCGTTTGGAGCAGCAGAATTGCGAAAAATTTGTTGTCTTCTCAACCATTTCTTAGCTTCAAACTCCCATATCTCGCGAACGGATTGACCTAACCCCAAAACTCCTATTGCATCTGAAAGTAGAAACTCGCCCGATTACAACGGTATGTGTATTTTGTCCCTAGGCCATTCTGGTTAAGCGTTTGGGGCAGCAGAATTGCGAAAAATTTGTTGCCTTCTCTACCATTTCTTAGCTTCAAACTCCCATATCTCGCGAACCGATTGACATAACCCAAAAATTCCTATTGCATCTGAAAGTAGAAACTCGCCCGATTACAGCGGTATTTGTATTTTTTCCCTAGGCCGTTCTGGTTAAGCGTTTAGAGCAGCAGAAGTGCGAAAAATTTGTTGTCTTCTCAAACATTTCTTAGCTTCAAACTCCCATATCTCGCGAAAGGATTGACCCAACCCAAAAATTCCTATTGCATCTGAAAGTAGAAACTCGCCCGATTACAACGGTATGTTTATTTTTTCCCTAGGCCATTCTGGTTAAGCGTTTGGAGCAGCAGAATTGCGAAAAATTTTTTGCCTTCTCAACCATTTCTTGGCTTCAAACTCGCATATCTCGCGAACGGATTGACCTAACCCAAAAATTCCTATTGCATCTGAAAGTCGAACCTCGCCGAATTACAGCGGTATGTGTATTTTTTCCCTAGGCCATTCTGGTTAAGCGTTTGGAGCAGCAGAACTGCGAAAAATTTGTTGCCTTCTCAACCATTTCTTGGCTTCAAACTCCCATATCTCGCGAACGGATTGACCTAACCCAAAAATTCCTGTAGCGTCTGGACGTAGAAACTCGCCCGATTACAACGGTAAGTGTATTTTTTCCCTAGGCCATTCTGGTTAAGCGTTTGGAGCAGCAGAATTGCGAAAAATTTTTTGCCTTCTCATCCATTTCTTGGCTTCAAACTCCCATATCTCGCGAACGGATTGACCTAACCCAAAAATTCCTATTGCATCTGAAAGTAGGAACTCGCCCGATTACAACGGTATGTTTATTTTTTCCCTAGGCCATTCTGGTTAAGCGTTTGGAGCAGCAGAATTGCGAAAAATTTTTTGCCTTCTCAACCATGCCTTGGCTTCAAACTCCCATATCTCACGAACGGATTGACCTAACCCAAAAATTCCTATTGCATCTGAAAGTAGAAACTCGCCCGATTACAACGGTATGTGTATTTTTTCCCTAGCCCGTTCTGGTCAAGCGTTTGGAGCAGCAGAATTGCGAAAAATTTGTTGTCTTCTCAACCATTTCTTAGCTTCAAACTCCCATATCTCGCGAACAGATTGACCTAACCAAGAAATTCCTATTGCATCTGAAAGTAGAAACTCGCCCGATTACAACGGTACGTGTATTTTTTCCCTAGGTCATTCTGGTTAAGCGTTTGGAGCAGCAGAATTGCGAAAAATTTGTTGTCTTCTCATCCATTTCTTGGCTTCAAACTCCTATATCTCTCGAACGGATAGACCTAACCCAAAAATTCCTGTAGCGTCTGGAAGTAGAAACTCGCCCGATTACAACGGTATGTGTATTTTTTCCCTAGCCCGTTCTGGTCAAGCGTTTGGAGCAGCAGAATTGCGAAAAATTTGTTGTCTTCTCAACCATTTCTTAGCTTCAAACTCCCATATCTCGCGAACGGATTGACCTAACCAAGAAATTCCTATTGCATCTGAAAGTAGAAACTCGCCCGATTACAACGGTACGTGTATTTTTTCCCTAGGTCATTCTGGTTAAGCGTTTGGAGCAGCAGAATTGCGAAAAATTTGTTGTCTTCTCATCCATTTCTTGGCTTCAAACTCCTATATCTCTCGAACGGATAGACCTAACCCAAAAATTCCTGTAGCGTCTGGAAGTAGAAACTCGCCCGATTACAACGGTATGTTTATTTTTTCCCTAGGCCATTCTGGTTAAGCGTTTGGAGCAGCAGAATTGCGAAAAATTTTTTGCCTTCTCAACCATGCCTTGGCTTCAAACTCCCATATCTCACGAACGGATTGACCTAACCCAAAAATTCCTATTGCATCTGAAAGTAGAAACTCGCCCGATTACAACGGTATGTGTATTTTTTCCCTAGGCCATTCTGGTTAAGCGTTTGGAGTAGCAGAAATGCGAATAATTTTTTGCCTTCTCAACCATTTCTTTGCTTCAAACTCCCATATCTCGCGAACGGATTGACCTAACCCAAAAATACCTGTTGCGTCTGAAAGTAGAAACTCGCCCGATTACAACGGTATGTGTATTTTTTCCCTAGCCCGTTCTGGTCAAGCGTTTGGAGCAGCAGAATTGCGAAAAATTTGTTGTCTTCTCAACCATTTCTTAGCTTCAAACTCCCATATCTCGCGAACGGATTGACCTAACCCCAAAACTCCTATTGCATCTGAAAGTAGAAACTCGCCCGATTACAACGGTATGTGTATTTTGTCCCTAGGCCATTCTGGTTAAGCGTTTGGGGCAGCAGAATTGCGAAAAATTTGTTGCCTTCTCTACCATTTCTTAGCTTCAAACTCCCATATCTCGCGAACCGATTGACATAACCCAAAAATTCCTATTGCATCTGAAAGTAGAAACTCGCCCGATTACAGCGGTATGTGTATTTTTTCCCTAGGCCGTTCTGGTTAAGCGTTTAGAGCAGCAGAAGTGCGAAAAATTTGTTGTCTTCTCAAACATTTCTTAGCTTCAAACTCCCATATCTCGCGAAAGGATTGACCCAACCCAAAAATTCCTATTGCATCTGAAAGTAGAAACTCGCCCGATTACAACGGTATGTTTATTTTTTCCCTAGGCCATTCTGGTTAAGCGTTTGGAGCAGCAGAATTGCGAAAAATTTTTTGCCTTCTCAACCATTTCTTGGCTTCAAACTCGCATATCTCGCGAACGGATTGACCTAACCCAAAAATTCCTATTGCATCTGAAAGTCGAACCTCGCCGAATTACAGCGGTATGTGTATTTTTTCCCTAGGCCATTCTGGTTAAGCGTTTGGAGCAGCAGAACTGCGAAAAATTTGTTGCCTTCTCAACCATTTCTTGGCTTCAAACTCCCATATCTCGCGAACGGATTGACCTAACCCAAAAATTCCTGTAGCGTCTGGACGTAGAAACTCGCCCGATTACAACGGTAAGTGTATTTTTTCCCTAGGCCATTCTGGTTAAGCGTTTGGAGCAGCAGAATTGCGAAAAATTTTTTGCCTTCTCATCCATTTCTTGGCTTCAAACTCCCATATCTCGCGAACGGATTGACCTAACCCAAAAATTCCTATTGCATCTGAAAGTAGGAACTCGCCCGATTACAACGGTATGTTTATTTTTTCCCTAGGCCATTCTGGTTAAGCGTTTGGAGCAGCAGAATTGCGAAAAATTTTTTGCCTTCTCAACCATGCCTTGGCTTCAAACTCCCATATCTCACGAACGGATTGACCTAACCCAAAAATTCCTATTGCATCTGAAAGTAGAAACTCGCCCGATTACAACGGTATGTGTATTTTTTCCCTAGGCCATTCTGGTTAAGCGTTTGGAGCAGCAGAAATGCGAATAATTTTTTGCCTTCTCAACCATTTCTTTGCTTCAAACTCCCATATCTCGCGAACGGATTGACCTAACCCAAAAATACCTGTTGCGTCTGAAAGTAGAAACTCGCCCGATTACAACGGTATGTGTATTTCTTCCCTAGCCCGTTCTGGTCAAGCGTTTGGAGCAGCAGAATTGCGAAAAATTTGTTGTCTTCTCAACCATTTCTTAGCTTCAAACTCCCATATCTCGCGAACGGATTGACCTAACCCCAAAACTCCTATTGCATCTGAAAGTAGAAACTCGCCCGATTACAACAGTATGTGTATTTTGTCCCAAGGCCATTCTGGTTAAGCGTTTGGAGCAGCAGAATTGCGAAAAATTTGTTGCCTTCTCTACCATTTCTTAGCTTCAAACTCCCATATCTCGCGAACCGATTGACATAACCCAAAAATTCCTATTGCATCTGAAAGTAGAAACTCGCCCGATTATAACGGTATGTGTATTTTGTCCCTAGGCCATTCTGGTTAAGTGTTTGGGGCAGCAGAATTGCGAAAAATTTGTTGCCTTCTCTACCATTTCTTAGCTTCAAACTCCCATATCTCGCGAACCGATTGACATAACCCAAAAATTCCTATTGCATCTGAAAGTAGAAACTCGCCCGATTACAGCGGTATGTGTATTTTTTCCCTAGGCCGTTCTGGTTAAGCGTTTAGAGCAGCAGAAGTGCGAAAAATTTGTTGTCTTCTCAAACATTTCTTAGCTTCAAACTCCCATATCTCGCGAAAGGATTGACCCAACCCAAAAATTCCTATTGCATCTGAAAGTAGAAACTCGCCCGATTACAACGGTATGTTTATTTTTTCCCTAGGCCAT
Source organism: Ptiloglossa arizonensis (assembly GCF_051014685.1). Classification (NCBI taxonomy): domain Eukaryota; kingdom Metazoa; phylum Arthropoda; class Insecta; order Hymenoptera; family Colletidae; genus Ptiloglossa; species Ptiloglossa arizonensis. The sequence continues at coordinate 863,638 of NW_027478592.1, read as the reverse complement.
TCTGGTTAAGCGTTTGGAGCAGCAGAATTGCGAAAAATTTTTTGCCTTCTCAACCATGCCTTGGCTTCAAACTCCCATATCTCGCGAACGGATTTACCTAACCCAAAAATTACTATTGCATCTGAAAGTAGAAACTCGCCCGATTACAACGGTATGTTTATTTTTTCTCTAGGCCATTCTGGTTAAGCGTTTGGAGCAGCAGAATTGCGAAAAATTTTTTGCCTTCTCAACCATGCCTTGGCTTCAAACTCCCATATCTCACGAACGGATTGACCTAACCCAAAAATTCCTATTGCATCTGAAAGTAGAAACTCGCCCGATTACAACGGTATGTGTATTTTTTCTCTAGGCCATTCTGGTTAAGCGTTTGGAGCAGCAGAATTCCGAAAAATTTTTTGCCTTCTCAACCATTTCTTGGATTCAAACTCCCATATCTCTCGAACGGATAGACCTAACCCAAAAATTCCTGTAGCGTCTGGAAGTAGAAACTCGCCCGATTACAACGGTATGTGTATTTTTTCCCTAGCCCATTCTGGTTAAGCGTTTGGAGCAGCAGAATTGCGAAAAATTTTTTGCCTTCTCAACCATTTCTTGGCTTCAAACTCGCATATCTCGCGAACGGATTGACCTAACCCAAAAATTCCTATTGCATCTGAAAGTCGAACCTCGCCGAATTACAGCGGTATGTGTATTTTTTCCCTAGGCCATTCTGGTTAAGCGTTTGGAGCAGCAGAACTGCGAAAAATTTGTTGCCTTCTCAACCATTTCTTGGCTTCAAACTCCCATATCTCGCGAACGGATTGACCTAACCCAAAAATTCCTGTAGCGTCTGGACGTAGAAACTCGCCCGATTACAACGGTAAGTGTATTTTTTCCCTAGGCCATTCTGGTTAAGCGTTTGGAGCAGCAGAATTGCGAAAAATTTTTTGCCTTCTCATCCATTTCTTGGCTTCAAACTCCCATATCTCGCGAACGGATTGACCTAACCCAAAAATTCCTATTGCATCTGAAAGTAGGAACTCGCCCGATTACAACGGTATGTTTATTTTTTCCCTAGGCCATTCTGGTTAAGCGTTTGGAGCAGCAGAATTGCGAAAAATTTTTTGCCTTCTCAACCATGCCTTGGCTTCAAACTCCCATATCTCACGAACGGATTGACCTAACCCAAAAATTCCTATTGCATCTGAAAGTAGAAACTCGCCCGATTACAACGGTATGTGTATTTTTTCCCTAGGCCATTCTGGTTAAGCGTTTGGAGCAGCAGAAATGCGAATAATTTTTTGCCTTCTCAACCATTTCTTTGCTTCAAACTCCCATATCTCGCGAACGGATTGACCTAACCCAAAAATACCTGTTGCGTCTGAAAGTAGAAACTCGCCCGATTACAACGGTATGTGTATTTCTTCCCTAGCCCGTTCTGGTCAAGCGTTTGGAGCAGCAGAATTGCGAAAAATTTGTTGTCTTCTCAACCATTTCTTAGCTTCAAACTCCCATATCTCGCGAACGGATTGACCTAACCCCAAAACTCCTATTGCATCTGAAAGTAGAAACTCGCCCGATTACAACGGTATGTGTATTTTGTCCCTAGGCCATTCTGGTTAAGCGTTTGGAGCAGCAGAATTGCGAAAAATTTGTTGCCTTCTCTACCATTTCTTAGCTTCAAACTCCCATATCTCGCGAACCGATTGACATAACCCAAAAATTCCTATTGCATCTGAAAGTAGAAACTCGCCCGATTACAACGGTATGTGTATTTTTTCCCTAGGCCGTTCTGGTTAAGCGTTTAGAGCAGCAGAAGTGCGAAAAATTTGTTGTCTTCTCAAACATTTCTTAGCTTCAAACTCCCATATCTCGCGAAAGGATTGACCCAACCCAAAAATTCCTATTGCATCTGAAAGTAGAAACTCGCCCGATTACAACGGTATGTTTATTTTTTCCCTAGGCCATTCTGGTTAAGCGTTTGGAGCAGCAGAATTGCGAAAAATTTTTTGCCTTCTCAACCATGCCTTGGCTTCAAACTCCCATATCTCGCGAACGGATTTACCTAACCCAAAAATTACTATTGCATCTGAAAGTAGAAACTCGCCCGATTACAACGGTATGTTTATTTTTTCTCTAGGCCATTCTGGTTAAGCGTTTGGAGCAGCAGAATTGCGAAAAATTTTTTGCCTTCTCAACCATGCCTTGGCTTCAAACTCCCATATCTCACGAACGGATTGACCTAACCCAAAAATTCCTATTGCATCTGAAAGCAGAAACTCGCCCGATTACAACGGTATGTGTATTTTCTCCCTAGGCCATTCTGGTTAAGCGTTTGGAGCAGCAGAAATGCGAATAATTTTTTGCCTTCTCAACCATTTCTTGTCTTCAAACTCCCATATCTCGCGAACGGATTGACCTAACCCAAAAATACCTGTTGCGTCTGAAAGTAGAAACTCGCCCGATTACAACGGTATGTGTATTTTTTCCCTAGCCCGTTCTGGTCAAGCGTTTGGAGCAGCAGAATTGCGAAAAATTTGTTGTCATCTCAACCATTTCTTAGCTTCAAACTCCCATATCTCGCGAACGGATTGACCTAACCCAAAAATTCCTATTGCATCTGAAAGTAGAAACTCGCCCGATTACAACGGTATGTGTATTTTTTCCCTAGGCCATTCTGGTTAAGCGTTTGGAGCAGCAGAAGTGCGAAAAATTTGTTGTCTTCTCAACCATTTCTTAGCTTCAAACTCTCATATCTCGCGAAAGGATTGACCCAACCCAAAAATTCCTATTGCATCTGAAAGTAGAAACTCGCCCGATTACAACGGTATGTGTATTTTTTCCCTAGGCCCTTCTGGTTAAGCGTTTGGAGCAGCAGAATTGCGAAAAATTTTTTCCTTCTCAACCATTTCTTGGCTTCAAACCCCCATATCTCGCGAACGGATAGACCTAACCCAAAAATGCCTGTAGCGTCTGGAAGTAGAAACTCGCCCGATTACAACGGTATGTGTATTTTTTCCCTAGCCCATTCTGGTCAAGCGTTTGGAGCAGCAGAATTGCGAAAAATGTCTTGCCTTCTCAACCATTTCTTAGCTTCAAACTCCCATATCTCGCGAACGGATTGACCTAACCCAAATATTCCTATTGCATCTGAAAGTAGAAACTCGCCCGATTACAACGGTATGTTTATTTTTTCCCTAGGCCATTCTGGTTAAGCGTTTGGAGCAGCAGAATTGCGAAAAATTTTTTGCCTTCTCAACCATGCCTTGGCTACAAACTCCCATATCTCACGAACGGATTGACCTAACCCAAAAATTCCTATTGCATCTGAAAGTAGAAACTCGCCCGATTACAACGGTATGTGTATTTTTTCCCTAGGCCATTCTGGTTAAGCGTTTGGAGCAGCAGAGTTGCGAAAAATTTTTTGCCTTCTCAACCATTTCTTGGCTTCAAACTCGCATATCTCGCGAACGGATTGACATAACCCAAAAATTCCTATTGCGTCTGAAAGTCGAACCTCGCCGAATTACAGCGGTATGTGTATTTTTTCCCTAGGCCATTCTGGTTAAGCGTTTGGAGCAGCAGAACTGCGAAAAATTTGTTGCCTTCTCAACCATTTCTTGGCTTCAAACTCCCATATCTCGCGAACGGATTGACCTAACCCAAAAATTCCTGTAGCGTCTGGACGTAGAAACTCGCCCGATTACAACGGTAAGTGTATTTTTTCCCTAGGCCATTCTGGTTAAGCGTTTGGAGCAGCAGAATTGCGAAAAATTTGATGCCTTCTCATCCATTTCTTGGCTTCAAACTCCCATATCTCGCGAACGGATTGACCTAACCCAAAAATTCCTATTGCATCTGAAAGTAGAAACTCGCCCGATTACAACGGTATGTGTATTTTTTCCCTAGGCCATTCTGGTTAAGCGTTTGGAGCAGCAGAATTGCGAAAAATTTTTTGCCTTCTCAACCATTTCTTGGCTTCAAACTCCCATATCTCGCGAACGGATTGACCTAACCCAAAAATTCCTATTGCATCTGAAAATAGAACCTCGCCCGATTACAGCGGTATGTGTATTTTTTCCCTAGCCCATTCTGGTCAAGCGTTTGGAGCAGCAGAATTGCGAAAAATTTCTTGCCTTCTCAACCATTTCTTGGCTTCAAACTCCCATATCTCTCGAACGGATAGACCTAACCCAAAAATTCCTATTGCATCTGAAAGTAGAAACTCGCCCGATTACAACGGTACGTGTATTTTTCCCCTAGGTCATTCTGGTTAAGCGTTTGGAGCAGCAGAAGTGCGAAAAATTTGTTGTCTTCTCAAACATTTCTTAGCTTCAAGCTCCCATATCTCGCGAAAGGATTGACCCAACCCAAAAATTCCTATTGCATCTGAAAGTAGAAACTCGCCCGATTACAACGGTATGTTTATTTTTTCCCTAGGCCATTCTGGTTAAGCGTTTGGAGCAGCAGAATTGCGAAAAATTTTTTGCCTTCTCAACCATGCCTTGGCTTCAAACTCCCATATCTCGCGAACGGATTTACCTAACCCAAAAATGACTATTGCATCTGAAAGTAGAAACTCGCCCGATTACAACGGTATGTTTATTTTTTCCCTAGGCCATTCTGGTTAAGCGTTTGGAGCAGCAGAATTGCGAAAAATTTTTTCCTTCTCAACCATTTCTTGGCTTCAAACCCCCATATCTCGCGAACGGATTGACCTAACCCAAAAATTCCTGTAGCGTCTGGAAGTAGAAACTCGCCCGATTACAACGGTATGTGTATTTTTTCCCTAGCCCATTCTGGTCAAGCGTTTGGAGCAGCAGAATTGCGAAAAATTTCTTGCCTTCTCAACCATTTCTTGGTTTCAAACTCCCATATCTCTCGAACGGATAGACCTAACCCAAAAATTCCTATTGCATCTGAAAGTAGAAACTCGCCCGATTACAACGGTACGTGTATTTTTCCCCTAGGTCATTCTGGTTAAGCGTTTGGAGCAGCAGAATTGCGAAAAATTTTTTGCCTTCTCAACCATGCCTTGGCTTCAAACTCCCATATCTCACGAACGGATTGACCTAACACAAAAATTCCTATTGCATCTGAAAGTAGAAACTCGCCCGATTACAACGGTATGTGTATTTTTTCCCTAGGCCATTCTGGTTAAGCGTTTGGAGCAGCAGAAATGCGAATAATTTTTTGCCTTCTCAACCATTTCTTTGCTTCAAACTCCCATATCTCGCGAACGGATTGACCTAACCCAAAAATACCTGTTGCGTCTGAAAGTAGAAACTCGCCCGATTACAACGGTATGTGTATTTCTTCCCTAGCCCTTTCTGGTCAAGCGTTTGGAGCAGCAGAATTGCGAAAAATTTGTTGTCTTCTCAACCATTTCTTAGCTTCAAACTCCCATATCTCGCGAACGGATTGACCTAACCCCAAAACTCCTATTGCATCTGAAAGTAGAAACTCGCCCGATTACAACGGTATGTGTATTTTTTCCCTAGGCCGTTATGGTTAAGCGTTTAGAGCAGCAGAAGTGCGAAAAATTTGTTGTCTTCTCAAACATTTCTTAGCTTCAAACTCCCATATCTCGCGAAAGGATTGACCCAACCCAAAAATTCCTATTGCATCTGAAAGTAGAAACTCGCCCGATTACAACGGTATGTTTATTTTTTCCCTAGGCCATTCTGGTTAAGCGTTTGGAGCAGCAGAATTGCGAAAAATTTTTTGCCTTCTCAACCATGCCTTGGCTTCAAACTCCCATATCTCGCGAACGGATTTACCTAACCCAAAAATTACTATTGCATCTAAAAGTAGAAACTCGCCCGATTACAACGGTATGTTTATTTTTTCTCTAGGCCATTCTGGTTAAGCGTTTGGAGCAGCAGAATTGCGAAAAATTTTTTGCCTTCTCAACCATGCCTTGGCTTCAAACTCCCATATCTCACGAACGGATTGACCTAACCCAAAAATTCCTATTGCATCTGAAAGCAGAAACTCGCCCGATTACAACGGTATGTGTATTTTTTCCCTAGGCCATTCTGGTTAAGCGTTTGGAGCAGCAGAAATGCGAATAATTTTTTGCCTTCTCAACCATTTCTTGGCTTCAAACTCCCATATCTCGCGAACGGATTGACCTAACCCAAAAATACCTGTTGCGTCTGAAAGTAGAAACTCGCCCGATTACAACGGTATGTGTATTTTTTCCCTAGCCCGTTCTGGTCAAGCGTTTGGAGCAGCAGAATTGCGAAAAATTTGTTGTCTTCTCAACCATTTCTTAGCTTCAAACTCCCATATCTCGCGAACGGATTGACCTAACCCAAAAATTCCTATTGCATCTGAAAGTAGAAACTCGCCCGATTACAACGGTATGTTTATTTTTTCCCTAGGCCATTCTGGTTAAGCGTTTGGAGCAGCAGAATTGCGAAAAATTTTTTGCCTTCTCAACCATGCCTTGGCTTCAAACTCCCATATCTCACGAACGGATTGACCTAACCCAAAAATTCCTATTGCATCTGAAAGTAGAAACTCGCCCGATTACAACGGTATGTGTATTTTTTCCCTAGGCCATTCTGGTTAAGCGTTTGGAGCAGCAGAATTGCGAAAAATTTGTTGTCTTCTCAACCATTTCTTAGCTTCAAACTCCCATATCTCGCGAACGGATTGACCTAACCCAAAAATTCCTATTGCATCTGAAAGTAGAAACTCGCCCGATTACAACGGTATGTGTATTTTTTCCCTAGCCCGTTCTGGTCAAGCGTTTGGAGCAGCAGAATTGCGAAAAATTTGTTGTCTTCTCAACCATTTCTTAGCTTCAAACTCCCATATCTCGCGAACGGATTGACCTAACCCCAAAACTCCTATTGCATCTGAAAGTAGAAACTCGCCCGATTACAACGGTATGTGTATTTTTTCCCTAGGCCGTTCTGGTTAAGCGTTTAGAGCAGCAGAAGTGCGAAAAATTTGTTGTCTTCTCAAACATTTCTTAGCTTCAAACTCCCATATCTCGCGAAAGGATTGACCCAACCCAAAAATTCCTATTGCATCTGAAAGTAGAAACTCGCCCGATTACAACGGTATGTTTATTTTTTCCCTAGGCCATTCTGGTTAAGCGTTTGGAGCAGCAGAATTGCGAAAAATTTTTTGCCTTCTCAACCATGCCTTGGCTTCAAACTCCCATATCTCGCGAACGGATTTACCTAACCCAAAAATTACTATTGCATCTGAAAGTAGAAACTCGCCCGATTACAACGGTATGTTTATTTTTTCCCTAGGCCATTCTGGTTAAGCGTTTGGAGCAGCAGAATTGCGAAAAATTTTTTGCCTTCTCAACCATGCCTTGGATACAAACTCCCATATCTCACGAACGGATTGACCTAACCCAAAAATTCCTATTGCATCTGAAAGTAGAAACTCGCCCGATTACAACGGTATGTGTATTTTTTCCCTAGGCCATTCTGGTTAAGCGTTTGGAGCAGCAGAAATGCGAATAATTTTTTGCCTTCTCAACCATTTCTTTGCTTCAAACTCCCATATCTCGCGAACGGATTGACATAACCCAAAAATTCCTATTGCATCTGAAAGTCGAACCTCGCCGAATTACAGCGGTGTGTGTATTTTTTCCCTAGGCCATTCTGGTTAAGCGTTTGGAGCAGCAGAACTGCGAAAAATTTGTTGCCTTCTCAACCATTTCTTGGCTTCAAACTCCCATATCTCGCGAACGGATTGACCTAACCCAAAAATTCCTGTAGCGTCTGGACGTAGAAACTCGCCCGATTACAACGGTAAGTGTATTTTTTCCCTAGGCCATTCTGGTTAAGCGTTTGGAGCAGCAGAATTGCGAAAAATTTGTTGCCTTCTCATCCATTTCTTGGCTTCAAACTCCCATATCTCGCGAACGGAGTGACCTAACCCAAAAATTCCTATTGCATCTGAAAGTAGAAACTCGCCCGATTACAACGGTATGTGTATTTTTTCCCTAGGCCATTCTGGTTAAGCGTTTGGAGCAGCAGAATTGCGAAAAATTTTTTGCCTTCTCAACCATTTCTTGGCTTCAAACTCCCATATCTCGCGAAAGGATTGACCTAACCCAAAAATTCCTATTGCATCTGAAAATAGAACCTCGCCCGATTACAGCGGTATGTGTATTTTTTCCCTAGGCCATTCTGGTTAAGCGTTTGGAGCAGCAGAATTGCGAAAAATTTTTTCCTTCTCAACCATTTCTTGGCTTCAAACCCCCATATCTCGCGAACGGATTGACCTAACCCAAAAATTCCTGTAGCGTCTGGAAGTAGAAACTCGCCCGATTACAACGGTATGTGTATTTTTTCCCTAGCCCATTCTGGTCAAGCGTTTGGAGCAGCAGAATTGCGAAAAATTTCTTGCCTTCTCAACCATTTCTTGGCTTCAAACTCCCATATCTCTCGAACGGATGGACCTAACCCAAAAATTCCTATTGCATCTGAAAGTAGAAACTCGCCCGATTACAACGGTACGTGTATTTTTCCCCTAGGTCATTCTGGTTAAGCGTTTGGAGCAGCAGAATTGCGAAAAATTTTTTGCCTTCTCATCCATTTCTTGGCTTCAAACTCCCATATCTCGCGAAAGGATTGACCTAACCCAAAAATTCCTGTAGCGTCTGGAAGTAGAAACTCGCCCGATAACAACGGTATGTGTATTTTTTCCCTAGCCCATTCTGGTCAAGCGTTTGGAGCAGCAGAATTGCGAAAAATTTCTTGCCTTCTCATCCATTTCTTGGCTTCAAACTCCCATATCTCGCGAACGGGTTGACCTAAGCCAAAAATTCCTGTTGCGTCTGAAAGTTGAAACTCGCCCGATTACAACGGCATGTGTATTTTTTCCCTACGCCATTCTGGTTAAGCGTTTGGAGCAGCAGAATTGCGAAAAATTTTTTGCCTTCTCAACCATTTCTTGGCTTCAAACTCCCATATCTCGCGAACGGATTGACCTAACCCAAAAATTCCTATTGCATCTGAAAATAGAACCTCGCCCGATTACAGCGGTATGTGTATTTTTTCCCTAAGCCATTCTGGTTAAGCGTTTGGAGCAGCAGAATTGCGAAAAATTTTTTCCTTCTCAACCATTTCTTGGCTTCAAACCCCCATATCTCGCGAACGGATAGACCTAACCCAAAAATTCCTATTGCATCTGAAAGTAGAAACTCGCCCGATTACAGCGGTATGTATTTTTTTTCCCTAGGCCATTCTGGTTAAGCGTTTGGAGAAGCAGAATTGCGAAAAATTTTTTATCCTTCTCAACCATTTCTTGGCTTCAAACTCCCATATCTCGCGAACGGACAGACCTAACCCAAAAATTCCTGTAGCGTCTGGAAGTAGAAACTCGCCCGATTTCAAGGGTATATGTATTTTTTCCCTAGCCCATTCTGGTCAAGCGTTTGGAGCAGCAGAATAGCGAAAAATTTGTTGTCTTCTCAACCATTTCTTAGCTTCAAACTCCCATATCTCGCGAACGGATTCACCTAAGCCAAAAATTCCTATTGCATCTGAAAGTAGAAACTCGCCCGATTACAACGGTATGTGTATTTTTTCCCTAGGCCATTCTGGTTAAGCGTTTGGAGCAGCAGAATTGCGAAAAATTTTTTGCCTTCTCAACCATTTCTTGGCTTCAAACTCGCATATCTCGCGAACGGATTGACCTAACCCAAAAATTCCTATTGCATCTGAAAGTCGAACCTCGCCCGATTACAACGGTATGTGTATTTTTTCCCTAGGCCATTCTGGTTAAGCGTTTGGAGCAGCAGAACTGCGAAAAATTTGTTGCCTTGTCAACCATTTCTTGGCTTCAAACTCCCATATCTCGCGAAGGGATTGACCTAACCCAAAAATTCCTATAGCGTCTGGACGTAGAAACTCGCCCGATTACAACTGTAGGTGTATTTTTTCCCTAGGCCATTCTGGTTAAGCGTTTGGAGCAGCAGAATTGCGAAAAATTTTTTGCCTTCTCATACATTTCTTGGCTTCAAACTCCCATATCTCGCGAACGGATTCACCTAAGCCAAAAATTCCTGTTGCGTCTGAAAGTAGAAACTCGCCCGATTACAAAGGTATGTGTATATTGGACCTAGGCCATTCCAGTTATTGGTTTCGAGTATCTGACCAGCGAAAATTTTGATGGATTCTCAACAATTCCTTACCCACAAACACCCATTTCTCGCGAACGGATTGACGAACACGAGAAATTCCTGTTGCATCTGAAAGTAGAAACTCGCCCGATTACAAAGGTATGTGTATTTTTCCCCTAGGCCATAGTAGTTATTGGTTTCGAGTATCAAACTTGCGAAAATTTTGATGGTTTCTCAACCATTCCTTAACTTCAAACTCCCATATCTCGCGAACGGATTGACGAACTCGAGAAATTCCTGATGCATCTGAAAGTAGAAACTCGCCCGATTACAAAGGTATGTGTATATTGGACCTAGGCCATTCCAGTTATTGGTTTCGAGTATCAGACCAGCGAAAATTTTGATGGATTCTCAACCATTCCTTACCCACAAACACCCATTTCTCGCGAACGGATTGACGAACACGAGAAATTCCGGTTGCATCTGGAAGAAGAAACTCTCCCGATTACAAGGGTATGTGTATTTTTCCCCTAAGCCTTTGTAGTTATTGGTTTCGTGTATCAGACTTGCGAAAATTTTGATGGCTTCTCAACCGTTCCTAAATTCAAACTCCCATATCTCGCGAACGGATAGACGAACTCGAGAAATTCCTGTTGAATCTGAAACCAGAAACTCGTCCGATTACAACGGTATGTGTATCTTTGCCCTAGGCCATAGTAGTTATTGGTTTCGAGTATCAGACTTGCGAAAATTTTGATGGTTTTTCAACCATTCCTTAACTTCAAACTCCCATATCTCGCGAACGGACAGACCTAACCCAAAAATTCCTGTAGCGTCTGGAAGTAGAAACTCGCCCGATTTCAACGGTATATGTATTTTTTCCCTAGCCCATTCTGGTCAAGCGTTTGGAGCAGCAGAATAGCGAAAAATTTGTTGTCTTCTCAACCATTTCTTAGCTTCAAACTCCCATATCTCGCGAACGGATTCACCTAAGCCAAAAATTCCTATTGCATCTGAAAGTAGAAACTCGCCCGATTACAACGGTATGTGTATTTTTTCCCTAGGCCATTCTGGTTAAGCGTTTGGAGCAGCAGAATTGCGAAAAATTTTTTGCCTTCTCAACCATTTCTTGGCTTCAAACTCGCATATCTCGCGAACGGATTGACCTAACCCAAAAATTCCTATTGCATCTGAAAGTCGAACCTCGCCCGATTACAACGGTATGTGTATTTTTTCCCTAGGCCATTCTGGTTAAGCGTTTGGAGCAGCAGAACTGCGAAAAATTTGTTGCCTTGTCAACCATTTCTTGGCTTCAAACTCCCATATCTCGCGAACGGATTGACCTAACCAAAAATTCCTATAGCGTCTGGACGTAGAAACTCGCCCGATTACAACGGTAGGTGTATTTTTTCCCTAGGCCATTCTGGTTAAGCGTTTGGAGCAGCAGAATTGCGAAAAATTTTTTGCCTTCTCATACATTTCTTGGCTTCAAACTCCCATATCTCGCGAACGGATTCACCTAAGCCAAAAATTCCTGTTGCGTCTGAAAGTAGAAACTCGCCCGATTACAAAGGTATGTGTATATTGGACCTAGGCCATTCCAGTTATTGGTTTCGAGTATCAGACCAGCGAAAATTTTGATGGATTCTCAACAATTCCTTACCCACAAACACCCATTTCTCGCGAACGGATTGACGAACACGAGAAATTCCTGTTGCATCTGAAAGTAGAAACTCGCCCGATTACAAAGGTATGTGTATTTTTCCCCTAGGCCATAGTAGTTATTGGTTTCGAGTATCAAACTTGCGAAAATTTTGATGGTTTCTCAACCATTCCTTAACTTCAAACTCCCATATCTCGCGAACGGATTGACGAACTCGAGAAATTCCTGATGCATCTGAAAGTAGAAACTCGCCCGATTACAAAGGTATGTGTATATTGGACCTAGGCCATTCCAGTTATTGGTTTCGAGTATCAGACCAGCGAAAATTTTGATGGATTCTCAACCATTCCTTACCCACAAACACCCATTTCTCGCGAACGGATTGACGAACACGAGAAATTCCGGTTGCATCTGGAAGAAGAAACTCTCCCGATTACAAGGGTATGTGTATTTTTCCCCTAAGCCTTTGTAGTTATTGGTTTCGTGTATCAGACTTGCGAAAATTTTGATGGCTTCTCAACCGTTCCTAAATTCAAACTCCCATATCTCGCGAACGGATAGACGAACTCGAGAAATTCCTGTTGAATCTGAAACCAGAAACTCGTCCGATTACAACGGTATGTGTATCTTTGCCCTAGGCCATAGTAGTTATTGGTTTCGAGTATCAGACTTGCGAAAATTTTGATGGCTTCTCAACCGTTCCTAAATTCAAACTCCCATATCTCGCGAACGGATAGACGAACTCGAGAAATTCCTGTTGAATCTGAAACCAGAAACTCGTCCGATTACAACGGTATGTGTATCTTTGCCCTAGGCCATAGTAGTTATTGGTTTCGAGTATCAGACTTGCGAAAATTTTGATGGTTTTTCAACCATTCCTTAACTTCAAACTCCCATATCTCGCGAACGGATGGACGAACTCGAGAAATTCCCGTTGCATCTGAAAGTAGAAACTCGCCCGATTACAAAGGTATGTGTACTTTTCCCCTAGGCCATAGTAGTTATTGGTTTCGAGTATCAGACTTGCGAAAATTGTGATGGTTTCTCAACCATTCCTTAACTTCAAACTCCCATATCTCGCGAACGGATTGACGAAGACGAGAAATTCCGGTTGCACCTGGACGAAGAAACTCTCCCGATTACAACCGTATGTGTATTTTTGCCCTAGGCCATAGTAGATATTGGTTTCGAGTATCAGACTTGCGAACATTTTTATGGTTTCTCAACCATTCCTTACACACAAACACCCATTTCTCACGAACGGAATGACGAACTCGAGAAATTCCTGTTGCATCTGAAAGTAGAAACTCGCCCGATTACAAAGGTATGTGAATATTTGCCCTAGGCCATTCCAGTTATTGGTTTCGAGTATCAGACCAGCGAAAATTTTGATGGATTCTCAACCATTCCTTACACACAAACACCCATTTCTCGCGAACGGAATGACGAACTCGAGAAATTCCTGTTGCATCTGAAAGTAGAAACTCGCCCCATTACAATGGTGTGTGTACTTTTCCCCTTGGCCATTCCAGTTATTGGTTTCGAGTAACAGACTTGCGAAAATTTTGATGGTTTCTCAAGCATTCCTTAACTTCAAACTCCCATATCTCGCGAACGGATTGACGAACTCGAGAAATTCCTGTTGCATCTGAAAGCAGAAACTCGCCCGATTACAAAGGTATGTGTATTTTTCCCCTAGGCCATAGTAGTTATTGGTTTCGAGTATCAGATTTGCGAAAATTGAGATGGTTTCTCAACCATTCCTTAACTTCAAACTCCCATATCTCGCGAACGGATTAACGAACTCGAGAATTTCCTATTGCATCTGAAACCAGAAACTCGCCCGATTACTTCTGTATGTGTATTTTTGCCCTAGGGCATTGTAGTTATTGGTTTCGAGTATCAAACTTGCGAAAATTTTGATGGTTTCTCAACCATTCCTTAACTTCAAACTCCCATATCTCGCGAACGGATTGAGGATCTCGAGAAATTCCTGATGCATCTGAAAGTAGAAACTCGCCCGATTACAAAGGTATGTGTATATTTGACCTAGGCCATTCCAGTTATTGGTTTCGAGTATCAGACCAGCGAAAATTTTGATTGTTTCTCAACCATTCCTTAACTTCAAACTCCTATATCTCGCGAACAGATTGACGAACTCGAGAAATTCCTCATGCATCTGAAAGTAGAAACTCGCCCGATTACAAAGGTATGTGTATATTTGACCTAGGCCATTCCAGTTATTGGTTTCGAGTATCAGACCAGCCAAAACTTTGATGGTTTCTCAACCATTCCTTAACTTCAAACTCCCATATCTCGCGAACGGATCGACGGACTCGAGAAATTCCTGATGCATCTGAAAGTAGAAACTCGCCCGATTACAACGGTATGTGTATATTTGACCTAGGCCATTCCAGTTATTGGTTTCGAGTATCAGACCAGCGAAAATTTTGATGGATTCTCAACCATTCCTTAACTACAAACTCCTATATCTTGCGAACGGATTGACGAACTCGAGAAATTCCTGTTGCATCTGAAAGTAGAAACTCGCCCGATTACAAAGGTATGTGTATATTTGCCCTAGGCTATTCCAGTTATTGGTTTCGAGTATCAGACCAGCGAAAATTTTGATGGACTCTCAACCATTCCTTACCCACAAACACCGATTTCTCGCGAACGGAATGACGAACTCGAGAAATTCCTGTTGAATCTGAAACCAGAAACTCGTCCGATTACAACGATATGTGTATCTTTACCCTAGGCCATAGTAGTTATTGGTTACGAGTATCGGACTTGAAAAATTTTGATGGTTTCTCAACCATTCCTTAACTCCAAACTCCCATATCTCGCGAACAGATTGAAGAACTCGAGAAGTTCCTATTGCATCGGAAAGCAGAAGCTCGACCGATTACAATGGTGTGTGTACTTTTCCCCTAGGTCATTCCAGTTATTCGTTTCTAGCATCAGAATTGCGAAAATTTTGATGGTTTCTCAACCATTCCTTACCTTCATACACCCATATCTCGCGAACCGATTGACGAACTCGAGAAATTCCTGTTGCATCTGAAAGCAGAAGCTCGACCGATTACAATGGTGTGTGTACTTTTCCCCTAGGTCATTCCAGTTATTCGTTTCTAGCATCAGAATTGCGAAAATTTTGATGGTTTCTCAACCATTCCTTAAATTCAAACTCCCATATCTCGCGAACGGAATGACGAAATCGAGAAATTCCTGTTGCATCTGAATATAGAGTCTCTCCCGATTACAACGCTATGTGTATTTTTCCCCTAGGCCATTGTAGTTATTGGTTTCGAGAATCAGACTTGCCAAAATTTTGATGGTTTCTCAACCATTCCTTAACTTCAAACTCCCATATCTCGCGAACGGATTGACGAACTCGAGAAATTGCTGTTGCATCTGAAAGTAGAAACTCGCCTGATTACAAAGGTATGTGTATTTTTGCCCTAGGCCATTCCAGTTATTGGTTTCGAGTATCAGACCAGCGAAAATTTTGATGGTTTCTCAACCATTCCTTACCTTTATACACCCATATCTCGCGAACGGAATGACGAACTCGAGAAATTCCTGTTGCATCTGAAAGTAGAAACTCGCCCGATTACAAAGGTATGTGTATTTTTCCCCTAGGCCTTTGTAGTTACTGGTTTCGAGTATCAGACCAGCGAAAATTTTGATGGTTTCTCAACCATTCCTTAACTTCAAACTCCCATATCTCGCGAACGGATTGACGAACTCGAGAAATTCCAGTTGCATCTGAAAGTGGAAACTCGCCCGGTTACAATGGTGTGTGTACGTTTCCCCTAGGTCATTCCAGTTATTCGTTTCTAGCATCAGAATTGCGAAAATTTTGATGGTTTCTCAACCATTCCTTAACTTCAAACTCCCATATCTCGCGAACGGACTAACGAACTCGAGAAATTCCTGTTGCATCTGAAAGCAGAAGCTCGACTGATTACAAAGGTGTGTGTACTTTTCCCCTAGGTCATTCCAGTTATTCGTTTCTAGCATCAGAATTGCGAAAATTTTGATGGTTTCTCAACCGTTCCTTAACTTCACACTTCCATATCACGCGAACGGATTGACGACCTCAAGAAATTCCTATTGCATCTGAAAGTAGAAACACGCCCGATTACAAAGGTATGTGTATTTTTCCCCTAGGCCTTTGTAGTTACTGGTTTCGAGTATCAGACCAGCGAAAATTTTGATGGTTTCTCAACCATTCCTTACCTTTATACACCCATATCTCGCGAACGGAATGACGAACTCGAGAAATTCCTGTTGCATCTGAAAGTAGAAACTCGCCCGATTACAAAGGTATGTGTATTTTTCCCCTAGGCCTTTGTAGTTACTGGTTTCGAGTATCAGACCAGCGAAAATTTTGATGGTTTCTCAACCATTCCTTAACTTCAAACTCCCATATCTCGCGAACGGATTGACGAACTCGAGAAATTGCTGTTGCATCTGAAAGCAGAAGCTCGACCGATTACAATGGTGTGTGTACTCTTCCCGTAGGTCATTCCAGTTATCCGTTTCTAGCATCAGAATTGCGAAAATTTTTATGGTTTCTCAACCATTCCTTAAATTCAAACTCCCATATCTCGCGAACGAATTGACGAACTCGAGAAATTCCTGTTGCATCTGAAAGCAGAAGCTCGTCCGATTACAATGGTGTGTGTACGTTTCCCCTAGGTCATTCCAGTTATTCGTTTCTAGCATCAGAATTGCGAAAATTTTGATGGTTTCTCAACCATTCCTTAACTTCAAACTCCCATATCTCGCGAACGGACTAACGAACTCGAGAAATTCCTGTTGCATCTGAAAGCAGAAGCTCGACTGATTACAACGGTGTGTGTACTTTTCCCCTAGGTCATTCCAGTTATTCGTTTCTAGCATCAGAATTGCGAAAATTTTGATGGTTTCTCAACCGTTCCTTAACATCAAACTACCATATCTCGCGAACGGATTGAGGAACACGAGAAATTCCGGTTGCATCTGGAAGAAGAAACTCTCCCGATTACAACGGTATGCGTATTTTTCCCCTAAGCCTTTGTAGTTATTGGTTTCGAGTATCAGAATTGCTAAAATTTTGATGGTTTCTCAACCGTTCCTTAATTTCAAACTCCCATATCTCGCGAACGGATTGACGAACTCGAGAAATTCCTGTTGCATCTGAAACCAGAAACTCGTCCGATTACTACGGTATGTGTATTTTTGCCCTAGGCCATTGTAGTTATTGGTTTCGAGTATCAAACTTGCGAAAATTTTGGTGGTTTCTCAACCATTCCTTAACTTCAAACTCCCATATCTCGCGAACGGATTGACGAAGACGAGAAATTCCGGTTGCACCTGGACGAAGAAACTCTCCCGATTACAACCGTATGTGTATTTTTGCCCTAGGCCATAGTAGATATTGGTTTCGAGTATCAGACTTGCGAACATTTTTATGGTTTCTCAACCATTCCTTACACACAAACACCCATTTCTCACGAACGGAATGACGAACTCGAGAAATTCCTGTTGCATCTGAAAGTAGAAACTCGCCCGATTACAAAGGTATGTGAATATTTGCCCTAGGCCATTCCAGTTATTGGTTTCGAGTATCAGACCAGCGAAAATTTTGATGGATTCTCAACCATTCCTTACACACAAACACCCATTTCTCGCGAACGGAATGACGAACTCGAGAAATTCCTGTTGCATCTGAAAGTAGAAACTCGCCCCATTACAATGGTGTGTGTACTTTTCCCCTTGGCCATTCCAGTTATTGGTTTCGAGTAACAGACTTGCGAAAATTTTGATGGTTTCTCAAGCATTCCTTAACTTCAAACTCCCATATCTCGCGAACGGATTGACGAACTCGAGAAATTCCTGTTGCATCTGAAAGCAGAAACTCGCCCGATTACAAAGGTATGTGTATTTTTCCCCTAGGCCATAGTAGTTATTGGTTTCGAGTATCAGATTTGCGAAAATTGAGATGGTTTCTCAACCATTCCTTAACTTCAAACTCCCATATCTCGCGAACGGATTAACGAACTCGAGAATTTCCTATTGCATCTGAAACCAGAAACTCGCCCGATTACTTCTGTATGTGTATTTTTGCCCTAGGGCATTGTAGTTATTGGTTTCGAGTATCAAACTTGCGAAAATTTTGATGGTTTCTCAACCATTCCTTAACTTCAAACTCCCATATCTCGCGAACGGATTGAGGATCTCGAGAAATTCCTGATGCATCTGAAAGTAGAAACTCGCCCGATTACAAAGGTATGTGTATATTTGACCTAGGCCATTCCAGTTATTGGTTTCGAGTATCAGACCAGCGAAAATTTTGATTGTTTCTCAACCATTCCTTAACTTCAAACTCCTATATCTCGCGAACAGATTGACGAACTCGAGAAATTCCTCATGCATCTGAAAGTAGAAACTCGCCCGATTACAAAGGTATGTGTATATTTGACCTAGGCCATTCCAGTTATTGGTTTCGAGTATCAGACCAGCCAAAACTTTGATGGTTTCTCAACCATTCCTTAACTTCAAACTCCCATATCTCGCGAACGGATCGACGGACTCGAGAAATTCCTGATGCATCTGAAAGTAGAAACTCGCCCGATTACAACGGTATGTGTATATTTGACCTAGGCCATTCCAGTTATTGGTTTCGAGTATCAGACCAGCGAAAATTTTGATGGATTCTCAACCATTCCTTAACTACAAACTCCTATATCTTGCGAACGGATTGACGAACTCGAGAAATTCCTGTTGCATCTGAAAGTAGAAACTCGCCCGATTACAAAGGTATGTGTATATTTGCCCTAGGCTATTCCAGTTATTGGTTTCGAGTATCAGACCAGCGAAAATTTTGATGGACTCTCAACCATTCCTTACCCACAAACACCGATTTCTCGCGAACGGAATGACGAACTCGAGAAATTCCTGTTGAATCTGAAACCAGAAACTCGTCCGATTACAACGATATGTGTATCTTTACCCTAGGCCATAGTAGTTATTGGTTACGAGTATCGGACTTGAAAAATTTTGATGGTTTCTCAACCATTCCTTAACTCCAAACTCCCATATCTCGCGAACAGATTGAAGAACTCGAGAAGTTCCTATTGCATCGGAAAGCAGAAGCTCGACCGATTACAATGGTGTGTGTACTTTTCCCCTAGGTCATTCCAGTTATTCGTTTCTAGCATCAGAATTGCGAAAATTTTGATGGTTTCTCAACCATTCCTTACCTTCATACACCCATATCTCGCGAACCGATTGACGAACTCGAGAAATTCCTGTTGCATCTGAAAGCAGAAGCTCGACCGATTACAATGGTGTGTGTACTTTTCCCCTAGGTCATTCCAGTTATTCGTTTCTAGCATCAGAATTGCGAAAATTTTGATGGTTTCTCAACCATTCCTTAAATTCAAACTCCCATATCTCGCGAACGGAATGACGAAATCGAGAAATTCCTGTTGCATCTGAATATAGAGTCTCTCCCGATTACAACGCTATGTGTATTTTTCCCCTAGGCCATTGTAGTTATTGGTTTCGAGAATCAGACTTGCCAAAATTTTGATGGTTTCTCAACCATTCCTTAACTTCAAACTCCCATATCTCGCGAACGGATTGACGAACTCGAGAAATTGCTGTTGCATCTGAAAGTAGAAACTCGCCTGATTACAAAGGTATGTGTATTTTTGCCCTAGGCCATTCCAGTTATTGGTTTCGAGTATCAGACCAGCGAAAATTTTGATGGTTTCTCAACCATTCCTTACCTTTATACACCCATATCTCGCGAACGGAATGACGAACTCGAGAAATTCCTGTTGCATCTGAAAGTAGAAACTCGCCCGATTACAAAGGTATGTGTATTTTTCCCCTAGGCCTTTGTAGTTACTGGTTTCGAGTATCAGACCAGCGAAAATTTTGATGGTTTCTCAACCATTCCTTAACTTCAAACTCCCATATCTCGCGAACGGATTGACGAACTCGAGAAATTCCAGTTGCATCTGAAAGTGGAAACTCGCCCGGTTACAATGGTGTGTGTACGTTTCCCCTAGGTCATTCCAGTTATTCGTTTCTAGCATCAGAATTGCGAAAATTTTGATGGTTTCTCAACCATTCCTTAACTTCAAACTCCCATATCTCGCGAACGGACTAACGAACTCGAGAAATTCCTGTTGCATCTGAAAGCAGAAGCTCGACTGATTACAAAGGTGTGTGTACTTTTCCCCTAGGTCATTCCAGTTATTCGTTTCTAGCATCAGAATTGCGAAAATTTTGATGGTTTCTCAACCGTTCCTTAACTTCACACTTCCATATCACGCGAACGGATTGACGACCTCAAGAAATTCCTATTGCATCTGAAAGTAGAAACACGCCCGATTACAAAGGTATGTGTATTTTTCCCCTAGGCCTTTGTAGTTACTGGTTTCGAGTATCAGACCAGCGAAAATTTTGATGGTTTCTCAACCATTCCTTACCTTTATACACCCATATCTCGCGAACGGAATGACGAACTCGAGAAATTCCTGTTGCATCTGAAAGTAGAAACTCGCCCGATTACAAAGGTATGTGTATTTTTCCCCTAGGCCTTTGTAGTTACTGGTTTCGAGTATCAGACCAGCGAAAATTTTGATGGTTTCTCAACCATTCCTTAACTTCAAACTCCCATATCTCGCGAACGGATTGACGAACTCGAGAAATTGCTGTTGCATCTGAAAGCAGAAGCTCGACCGATTACAATGGTGTGTGTACTCTTCCCGTAGGTCATTCCAGTTATCCGTTTCTAGCATCAGAATTGCGAAAATTTTTATGGTTTCTCAACCATTCCTTAAATTCAAACTCCCATATCTCGCGAACGAATTGACGAACTCGAGAAATTCCTGTTGCATCTGAAAGCAGAAGCTCGTCCGATTACAATGGTGTGTGTACGTTTCCCCTAGGTCATTCCAGTTATTCGTTTCTAGCATCAGAATTGCGAAAATTTTGATGGTTTCTCAACCATTCCTTAACTTCAAACTCCCATATCTCGCGAACGGACTAACGAACTCGAGAAATTCCTGTTGCATCTGAAAGCAGAAGCTCGACTGATTACAACGGTGTGTGTACTTTTCCCCTAGGTCATTCCAGTTATTCGTTTCTAGCATCAGAATTGCGAAAATTTTGATGGTTTCTCAACCGTTCCTTAACATCAAACTACCATATCTCGCGAACGGATTGAGGAACACGAGAAATTCCGGTTGCATCTGGAAGAAGAAACTCTCCCGATTACAACGGTATGCGTATTTTTCCCCTAAGCCTTTGTAGTTATTGGTTTCGAGTATCAGAATTGCTAAAATTTTGATGGTTTCTCAACCGTTCCTTAATTTCAAACTCCCATATCTCGCGAACGGATTGACGAACTCGAGAAATTCCTGTTGCATCTGAAACCAGAAACTCGTCCGATTACTACGGTATGTGTATTTTTGCCCTAGGCCATTGTAGTTATTGGTTTCGAGTATCAAACTTGCGAAAATTTTGGTGGTTTCTCAACCATTCCTTAACTTCAAACTCCCATATCTCGCGAACGGATTGACGAACTCGAGAAATTGCTGTTGCATCTGAAAGCAGAAGCTCGACCGATTACAATGGTGTGTGTACTCTTCCCGTAGGTCATTCCAGTTATCCGTTTCTAGAATCAGAATTGCGAAACTTTTTATGGTTTCTCAACCATTCCTTAAATTCAAACTCCCATATCTCGCGAACGAATTGACGAACTCGAGAAATTCCTGTTGCATCTGAAAGCAGAAGCTCGACCGATTACAATGGTGTGTGTACTTTTCCCCTAGGTCATTCCAGTTATTCGTTTCTAGCATCAGAATTGCGAAAATTTTGATGGCTTCTCAACCATTCCTTAACTTCAAACTCCCCTATCTCGCGAACGGATGGACGAACTCGAGAAATTCCTGTTGCATCTGAAAGCAGAAGCTCGACTGATTACAACGGTGTTTGTACTTTTCCCCTAGGTCATTCCAGTTATTCGTTTCTAGCATCAGAATTGCGAAAATTTTTATGGTTTCTCAACCATTCCTTAACTTCAAACTCCCATATCTCGCGAACGGAATGACGAACTCGAGAAATTCCTGTTGCATCTGAAAGTAGAAACTGGCCCGATTACAACGGTATGTGTATTTTTCCCCTAGGCCTTTGTAGTTATTGGTTTCGAGTATCAGACTTGCGAAAATTTTGATGGTTTCTCAACCATTCCTTACCTTCATACACCCATATCTCGCGAACCGATTGACGAACTCGAGAAATTCCTGTTGCATCTGAAAGCAGAAGCTCGACCGATTACAACGGTGTGTGTACTTTTCCCCTAGGTATTCCAGTTATTCGTTTCTAGCATCAGAATTGCGAAAATTTTGATGGTTTCTCAACCATTCCTTAACTTCAAACTCCCATATCTCGCGAACAGACTAACGAACTCGAGAATTTCCTATTGCATTTGAAAGCAGAAACACGCCCGATTACAACGGTATGTGTATTTTTGCCCTAGGCCATTGTAGTTATTGGTTTCAAGTATCAAACTTGCGAAAATTTTGATGGTTTCTCAACCATTCCTTAACTTCAAACTCCCATATCTCGCGAACGGATTGACGAACTCGAGAAATTCCTGTTGCATCTGAAAGCAGAAACTCGCCCGATTACAAAGGTATGTGTATTTTCCCCTATGCCTTTGTAGTTATTGGTTTCGAGTATCAGACCAGCGAAAATTTTGATGGTTTCTCTACCATTCCTTAACTTCAAACTCCCATATCTCGCGAACGGATTGACGAACTCGAGAAATTGCTGTTGCATCTGAAAGCAGAAGCTCGACCGATTAAAATGGTGTGTGTACTCTTCCCGTAGGTCATTCCAGTTATCCGTTTCTGGCATCAGAATTGCGAAAATTTTTATGGTTTCTCAAACATTCCTTAACTTCAAACTCCCATATCTCGCGAACGAATTGACGAACTCGAAAAATTCCTGTTGCATCTGAAAGCAGAAGCTCGACCGATTACAATGGTGTGTGTACTTTTCCCCTAGGTCATTCCAGTTATTCGTTTCTAGCATCAGAATTGCGAAAATTTTAATTGTTTCTCAACCATTCCTTAACTTCAAACTCCCATATCTCGCGAACGGATGGACGAACTCGAGGAATTCCTGTTGCATCTGAAAGTAGAAACTCGCCCGATTACAAAGGTATGTGTATTTTTCCCCTAGGCCTTTGTAGTTACTGGTTTCGAGTATCAGACTTGCGAAAATTTTGAAGGTTTCTCAACCATTCCTTAACTTCAAACTCCGATGCCTCGCGAACGGATTGGCGAACTCGAGAAGTTCCTGTCGCCTCTGAAAGTAGAAACTTGCCCGATTACAATGGTGTGTGTACTTTTCCCTTAGGTCATTCGAGTTATTCGTTTCTAGCATCAGAATTGCGAAAATTTTGATGGTTTCTCAACCATTCCTTAACTTCAAACTCCCATATCTCGCGAACCGATTGACGAACTCGAGAAATTCCTGTTGCATCTGAAAGTAGAAACTCGCCCGATTACAACGGTATGTGTATTTTTCCCCTAGGCCTTTGTAGTTATTGGTTTCGAGTATCAGACCAGCGAAAATTTTGATGGCTTCTCAACCATTCCTTACCTTTATACACCCATATCTCGCGAACGGAATGACGAACTCGAGAAATTCCTGTTGCATCTGAAAGTAGAAACTCGCCGATTACAACGGTATGTGTATTTTTCCCCTAGGCCTTTGTAGTTATTGGTTTCGAGTATCAGACGTGCGAAAATTTTGATGGTTTCTCAAACATTCCTTAACTTCAAACTCCGATGCCTCGCGAACGGATTGGCGAACTCGAGAAGTTCCTGTCGCCTCTGAAAGTAGAAACTTGTCCGATTACAATGGTGTGTGTACTTTTCCCCTAAGCCTTTGTAGTTGTTGGTTTCGAGTATCAGACTTGCGAAAATTTTGATGGTTTCTCAACCATTCCTTAACTTCAAACTCCCATATCTCGCGAACCGATTGACGAACTCGAGAAATTCCTGTTGCATCTGAAAGTAGAAACTCGCCCGATTACAACGGTATGTGTATTTTTCCCCTAGGCCTTTGTAGTTATTGGTTTCGAGTATCAGACTTGCAAAAATTTTGATGGTTTCTCAACCGTTCCTTAACTTCACACTCCCATATCACGCGAACGGATTGACGACCTCAAGAAATTCCTATTGCATCTGAAAGTAGAAACACGCCCGATTACAAAGGTATGTGTATTTTTCCCTAGGCCATAGTAGTTATTGGTTTCGAGTATCAGATTTGCGAAAATTGTGATGGTTTCTCAACCATTCCTTAATTTCAGACTCCCATATCTCGCGAACCGACTGACGAACTCGAGAAATTCCTGTTGCATCTGAAACCAGAAACTTGTCCGATTACAACGGTATGTGTACTTTTCCCCTGGGCCATTCCAGTTATTGGTTTCGAGTATCAGACTTGCGAAAATTTTTATGGTTTCTCAACTATTCCTTAACTTCAAACTCCCATATCTCGCGAACAGACTAACGAACTCGAGAAATTCCTATTGCATTTGAAAGCAGAAGCTCGACCGATTACAATGGTGTGTGTACTTTTCCCCTAGGTCAATCCAGTTATTTGTTTCTAGCATCAGAATTGCGAAAATTTTGATGGCTCATCAACCGTTCCTTAATTTCAAACTCCCATATCTCGAGAACGGATGGAGGAACTCGAGAAATTCCTGTTGCATCTGAAAGTAGAAACTCGCCCGATTACAAAGGTATGTGTATTTTTCCCCTAGGCCTTTGTAGTTACTGGTTTCGAGTATCAGACTTGCGAAAATTTTGAAGGTTTCTCAACCATTCCTTAACTGCAAACTCCGATGCCTCGCGAACGGATTGGCGAACTCGAGAAGTTCCTGTCGCCTCTGAAAGTAGAAACTTGCCCGATTACAATGGTGTGTGTACTTTTCCCCTAGGTCATTCGAGTTATTCGTTTCTAGTATCAGAATTGCGAAAATTTTGATGGTTTCTCAACCATTCCTTAACTTCTAACTCCCATATCTCGCGAACCGATTGACGAACTCGAGAAATTCCTGTTGCATCTGAAAGTAGAAACTCGCCCGATTACAAAGGTATGTGTATTTTTCCCCTAGGCCTTTGTAGTTACTGGTTTCGAGTATCAGACTTGCGAAAATTTTGAAGGTTTCTCAACCATTCCTTAACTTCAAACTCCGATGCCTCGCGAACGGATTGGCGAACTCGAGAAGTTCCTGTCGCCTCTGAAAGTAGAAACTTGCCCGATTACAATGGTGTGTGTACTTTTCCCCTAGGTCATTCGAGTTATTCGTTTCTAGTATCAGAATTGCGAAAATTTTGAAGGTTTCTCAACCATTCCTTAACTTCAAACTCCGATGCCTCGCGAACGGATTGGCGAACTCGAGAAGTTCCTGTCGCCTCTGAAAGTAGAAACTCGCCCGTTTACAACGGTATGTGTATTTTTCCCCTAGGCCTTTGTAGTTATTGGTTTCGAGTATCAGACTTGCGAAAATTTTGATGGTTTCTCAACCGTTCCTTAACTTCACACTCCCATATCACGCGAACGGTTTGACGACCTCAAGAAATTCCTATTGCATCTGAAAGTAGAAACACTCCCGATTACAAAGGTATGTGTATTTTTCCCCTAGGCCATAGAAGTTATTGGTTTCGAGTATCAGATTTGCGAAAATTGTGATGGTTTCTCAACCATTCCTTAATTTCAAACTCCCATATCTCGCGAACGCATTGACGAATCCGAAAAATTTCTGTTGCATCTGAAAGTGGAATCTCTCCCGATTACAACGGTGTGTGTATTTTTCCCCTAAGCCTTTGTAGTTGTTGGTTTCGAGTATCAGACTTGCGAAAATTTTGATGGTTTCTCAACCATTCCTTAAATTCAAGCTACCATATCTCGCGAACAGAATGACGAACTCGAGAAATTCCTGTTGCATCTGAAAGTAGAAACTCGTCCGATTACAACGGTGTGTGGACTTATCCCCTAGGCCATTCCTATTATTGGTTTCGAGAATCAGACTTGCGAAAATTTTGATGGTTTCTCAAGCATTCCTTAACTTCAAACTCCCATATCTCGCGAACGGATTGACGAACTCGATTATTTCCTGTTGCATCTGAAAGTAGAAAGTCTACCAATTACAATGGTGTGTGTACTTTTCCCCTAGGTCATTCCAGTTATTCGTTTCTAGCATCAGAATTGCGAAAATTTTGATGGTTTCTCAACCATTCCTTAACTTCAAACTCCCATATCTCGCGAACGGATTGACGAACTCGAGAAATTCCTATTGCATCTGAATGTAGAAACTCGCCTGATTACAAAGGTATGTGTATTTTTCCCCTAAGGCTTTGTAGTTATTGGTTTGAGTATCAGACTTGCGACAATTTTGATGGTTTCTCAAGCATTCGTTAACTTCAAACTCCAATATCTCGCGAACGGATTGACGAACTCGAGAAATTCCTGTTGCATCTGAATCTAGAAACTCGCCCGATTACAAAGGTATGTGTATTTTTCCCCTAGGCCATAGTAGTTATTGGTTTCGAGTTTCAGACTTCCGAAAATTGTGATGGTCTCACAACCATTCCTTAACTTCAAACTCCGATACCTCGCGAACGGATTGACGAACTCGAGAAATTCCTGTTGCATCTGAAAGTAGAAACTCGCCCGATTACAAAGGTATGTGCATTTTTCCCCTAGGCCATAGTAGTTATTGGTTTCGAGTTTCAGACTTCCGAAAATTGTGATGGTCTCACAACCATTCCTTAATTTCGAACTCCGATACCTCGCGAACGGATCGGCGAACTCGAGAAATCCCGGTTGCATTTGAAAGTAGAAACTGGCCCGATTACAATGGTTTGTGTACTTTTCCCCTATGCCTTTCCAGTTATTCTTTTCTAGCATCAGAATTGCGAAAATGTTGATGGTTTCTCAACCATTCCTTAACTTCAAACTCCGATACCTCGCGAACGGATTAGCCAACTCGAGAAGTTCCTGTCGCCTCTGAAAGTAGAAACTTGCCCGATTACAATGGTGTGTGTACTTTTCCCCTAGGTCATTCGAGTTATTCGTTTCTAGCATCAGAATTGCGAAAATTTTGATGGTTTCTCAACCATTCCTTAACTTCAAACTCCCATATCTCGCGAACCGATTGACGAACTCGAGAAATTCCTGTTGCATCTGAAAGTAGAAACTCGCCCGATTACAACGGTATGTGTATTTTCCCCCTAGGCCTTGTAGTTATTGGTTTCGAGTATCAGACTTGCAAAAATTTTGATGGTTTCTCAACCGTTCCTTAACTTCACACTCCCATATCACGCGAACGGATTGACGACCTCAAGAAATTCCTGTTGCATCTGGAACCAGAAGCTCGTCCGATTACAACGGTATGTGAATTTCTGCCCTAGGCCATAGTAGTT
Source organism: Ptiloglossa arizonensis (assembly GCF_051014685.1). Taxonomy (NCBI): domain Eukaryota; kingdom Metazoa; phylum Arthropoda; class Insecta; order Hymenoptera; family Colletidae; genus Ptiloglossa; species Ptiloglossa arizonensis. The sequence goes on along the minus strand of NW_027478592.1, from coordinate 836,388 downwards.
ATTGGTTTCTAGTATCAGACTTGCGAAAATTTTGATGGTTTCTCAACCATTCCTTAACTTCAAACGCCGATACCTCGCGAACGGATTAGCGAACTCGAGAAGTTCCTGTCGCCTCTGAAAGTAGAAACTTGCCCGATTACAATGGTGTGTGTACTTTTCCCCTAGGTCATTCGAGTTATTCGTTTCTAGCATCAGAATTGCGAAAATTTTAATGGTTTCTCAACCATTCCTTAACTTCAAACACCCATATCTCGCGAACGGATTGACGAGCTCGAGAAATTCCTGTCGCATCTGAAAGTAGAAACTCGCCCGATTACAACGGTATGTGTATTTTTCCCCTAGGCCTTTGTAGTTATTGGTTTCGAGTATCAGACGTGCGAAAATTTTGATGGTTTCTCAACCATTCCTTAACTTCAAACTACGATACCTCGCGAACGGATTGACGAACTCGAGATATTCCTGTTGCATCTGAAAGTATAAACTCGCCCGATTACAAAGGTATGTGTATTTTTCCCCTAGGGCTTTGTAGTTATTGGTTTCGAGTATCAGACTTGCGAAAATTTTGATGGTTTCTCAAGCATTCCTTAACTTCAAACTCCCATATCTCGCGAACGGATTGACGAACTCGAGAAATTTCTGTTGCACCTGAAAGCAGAAACTCGTCCGATTACAACGGTATGTGTAATTTTCCCCTAGGGCTTAGTAGTTATTGGTTTCGAGTATCAGACTTGCGAAAATTTTGATGGTTTCTCAAGCATTCCTTAACTTCAAACTCCCATATCTCGCGAACGGATTGACGAACTCGATTATTTCCTGTTGCATCTGAAAGTAGAAAGTCTACCAATTACAATGGTGTGTGTACCTTTCTCCTAGGTCATTCCAGTTATTCGTTTCTAGTATCAGAATTGCGAAAATTTTGATGGTTTCTCAACCATTCCTTAACTTCAAACTCCCATATCTCGCGAACAGATTGACGAACTCGAGAAATTCCTATTGCATCTGAAACCAGAAACTCGCCCGATTACAACGGTATGTGTATTTTTGCCCTAGGCCATAGTAGTTATTGGTTTCGAGTATCAGACTTGCGAAAATTTTGATGGTTTCTCAACCATTCCTTAACTTCAAACTCCGATACCTCGCGAACGGATTGGCGAACTCGAGAAGTTCCTGTCGCCTCTGAAAGTAGAAACTTGCCCGATTACAATGGTGTGTGTACTTTTCCCCTAGGTCATTCGAGTTATTCGTTTCTAGCATCAGAATTGCGAAAATTTTGATTGTTTCTCAACCGTTCCTTAACTTCCAATTCCCATATCTCGCGAACGGATTGACGAGCTCGAGAAATTCCTGTTGCACCTGAAAGTAGAAACACGCCCGATTACAATGGTATGTGTATTTTTCCCCTAGGACCTTGTAGTTACTGGTTTCGAGTATCACACTTTCGAATATTTTGATGATTTCTCAGCCATTCCTTAACTTCAAACCACCATATCTCGCGAACGGATTGAAGAACTCGAGAAATTCCTGTTGCATCTGAAAGCAGAAACTCGCCCGATTACAAAGGTATGTGTATTTTTCCCCTAGGCCATAGTTGTTATTGGTTTCGAGTATCTGACTTCCGAAATTTGTGATGGTCTCACAACCATTCCTTAACTTCAAACTCCGATCCCTCGCGAACGGATCGGCGAACTCGAGAAATTCCTGTTGCATTTGAAAGTAGAAACTGGCCCGATTACAATGGTTTGTGTACTTTTCCCCTAGGCCGTTCCAGTTATTGGTTTCGAGAATCAGAATTGCGAAAATTTTGATGGTTTCTCAACCATTCCTTAACTTCAAACTCCGATACCTCGCGAACGGATTAGCGAACTCGAGAAGTTCCTGTCGCCTCTGAAAGTAGAAACTTGCCCGATTACAATGGTGTGTGTACTTTTCCCCTAGGTCATTCGAGTTATTCGTTTCTAGCATCAGAATTGCGAAAATTTTGATGGTTTCTCAACCATTCCTTAACTTCAAACTCCCATATCTCGCGAACCGATTGACGAACTCGAGAAATTCCTGTTGCATCTGAAAGTAGAAACTCGCCCGATTACAACGGTATGTGTATTTTCCCCCTAGGCCTTGTAGTTATTGGTTTCGAGTATCAGACTTGCAAAAATTTTGATGGTTTCTCAACCGTTCCTTAACTTCACACTCCCATATCACGCGAACGGATTGACGACCTCAAGAAATTCCTGTTGCATCTGGAACCAGAAGCTCGTCCGATTACAACGGTATGTGAATTTCTGCCCTAGGCCATAGTAGTTATTGGTTTCTAGTATCAGACTTGCGAAAATTTTGATGGTTTCTCAACCATTCCTTAACTTCAAACGCCGATACCTCGCGAACGGATTAGCGAACTCGAGAAGTTCCTGTCGCCTCTGAAAGTAGAAACTTGCCCGATTACAATGGTGTGTGTACTTTTCCCCTAGGTCATTCGAGTTATTCGTTTCTAGCATCAGAATTGCGAAAATTTTAATGGTTTCTCAACCATTCCTTAACTTCAAACACCCATATCTCGCGAACGGATTGACGAACTCGAGAAATTTCTGTTGCACCTGAAAGCAGAAACTCGTCCGATTACAACGGTATGTGTAATTTTCCCCTAGGGCTTAGTAGTTATTGGTTTCGAGTATCAGACTTGCGAAAATTTTGATGGTTTCTCAAGCATTCCTTAACTTCAAACTCCCATATCTCGCGAACGGATTGACGAACTCGATTATTTCCTGTTGCATCTGAAAGTAGAAAGTCTACCAATTACAATGGTGTGTGTACCTTTCTCCTAGGTCATTCCAGTTATTCGTTTCTAGTATCAGAATTGCGAAAATTTTGATGGTTTCTCAACCATTCCTTAACTTCAAACGCCGATACCTCGCGAACGGATTAGCGAACTCGAGAAGTTCCTGTCGCATCTGAAAGTAGAAACTCGCCCGATTACAACGGTATGTGTATTTTTCCCCTAGGCCTTTGTAGTTATTGGTTTCGAGTATCAGACGTGCGAAAATTTTGATGGTTTCTCAACCATTCCTTAACTTCAAACTACGATACCTCGCGAACGGATTGACGAACTCGAGATATTCCTGTTGCATCTGAAAGTATAAACTCGCCCGATTACAAAGGTATGTGTATTTTTCCCCTAGGGCTTTGTAGTTATTGGTTTCGAGTATCAGACTTGCGAAAATTTTGATGGTTTCTCAAGCATTCCTTAACTTCAAACTCCCATATCTCGCGAACGGATTGACGAACTCGAGAAATTTCTGTTGCACCTGAAAGCAGAAACTCGTCCGATTACAACGGTATGTGTAATTTTCCCCTAGGGCTTAGTAGTTATTGGTTTCGAGTATCAGACTTGCGAAAATTTTGATGGTTTCTCAAGCATTCCTTAACTTCAAACTCCCATATCTCGCGAACGGATTGACGAACTCGATTATTTCCTGTTGCATCTGAAAGTAGAAAGTCTACCAATTACAATGGTGTGTGTACCTTTCTCCTAGGTCATTCCAGTTATTCGTTTCTAGTATCAGAATTGCGAAAATTTTGATGGTTTCTCAACCATTCCTTAACTTCAAACTCCCATATCTCGCGAACAGATTGACGAACTCGAGAAATTCCTATTGCATCTGAAACCAGAAACTCGCCCGATTACAACGGTATGTGTATTTTTGCCCTAGGCCATAGTAGTTATTGGTTTCGAGTATCAGACTTGCGAAAATTTTGATGGTTTCTCAACCATTCCTTAACTTCAAACTCCGATACCTCGCGAACGGATTGGCGAACTCGAGAAGTTCCTGTCGCCTCTGAAAGTAGAAACTTGCCCGATTACAATGGTGTGTGTACTTTTCCCCTAGGTCATTCGAGTTATTCGTTTCTAGCATCAGAATTGCGAAAATTTTGATTGTTTCTCAACCGTTCCTTAACTTCCAATTCCCATATCTCGCGAACGGATTGACGAGCTCGAGAAATTCCTGTTGCACCTGAAAGTAGAAACACGCCCGATTACAATGGTATGTGTATTTTTCCCCTAGGACCTTGTAGTTACTGGTTTCGAGTATCACACTTTCGAATATTTTGATGATTTCTCAGCCATTCCTTAACTTCAAACCACCATATCTCGCGAACGGATTGAAGAACTCGAGAAATTCCTGTTGCATCTGAAAGCTGAAACTCGCCCGATTACAAAGGTATGGTGTATTTTTCCCCTAGGGCTTTGTAGTTACTGGTTTCGAGTATCAGACTTGCGAAAATATTGATGGTTTCTCAACCATTCCTTAACTTCAAACTCCCATATCTCGCGAACGGATTGACGCACTCGAGGAATTCCTATTGCATCTGAAAGTAGGAACTCGCCCCAACACAATGGTGTGTGTACTTTTCCCCTAGCCCATTCCTGTTATTGGTTTCGAGTATCAGACTTGCGAAAATTTTGGTGTTCTCTCAACCGCTCCTTAATTTCCAATTCCCATATCTCGCGAACGAATTGACGAACTCGAGAAATTCCTGTTGCATCTGAAAGCAGAAACTCGTCCGATTACAACGGTATGTGTAATTTCCCCCTAGGGCTTAGTAGTTATTGGTTTCGAGTATCAGACTTGCGAAAATTTTGATGGTTTCTCAAGCATTCCTTAACATCAAACTCCCATATCTCGCGAAAGGATTGACGAACTCGAGAAATTCCTGTTGCATCTGAAAGTAGAAACTCGACCGATTACAAAGGTATGTGTATTTTTCCCCTAGGCCATAGTTGTTATTGGTTTCGAGTATCTGACTTCCGAAATTTGTGATGGTCTCACAACCATTCCTTAACTTCAAACTCCGATCCCTCGCGAACGGATCGGCGAACTCGAGAAATTCCTGTTGCATTTGAAAGTAGAAACTGGCCCGATTACAATGGTTTGTGTACTTTTCCCCTAGGCCGTTCCAGTTATTGGTTTCGAGAATCAGACTTGCGAAAATTTTGATGGTTTCTCAACCATTCCTTAACTTCAAACTCCGATACCTCGCGAACGGATTGGCGAACTCGAGAAGTTCCTGTCGCCTCTGAAAGTAGAAACTTGCCCGATTACAATGGTGTGTGTACTTTTCCCCTAGGTCATTCGAGTTATTCGTTTCTAGCATCAGAATTGCGAAAATTTTGATTGTTTCTCAACCATTCCTTAACTTCAAACTCCCATATCTCGCGAACGGATTGACGAACTCGAGATATTCCTGTTGCATCTGAAAGTATAAACTCGCCCGATTACAAAGGTATGTGTATTTTTCCCCTAGGGCTTTGTAGTTATTGGTTTCGAGTATCAGACTTGCGAAAATTTTGATGGTTTCTCAAGCATTCCTTAACTTCAAACTCCCATATCTCGCGAACGGATTGACGAACTCGAGAAATTTCTGTTGCATCTGAAAGCAGAAACTCGTCCGATTACAACGGTATGTGTAATTTTCCCCTAGGGCTTAGTAGTTATTGGTTTCGAGTATCAGACTTGCGAAAATTTTGATGGTTTCTCAAGCATTCCTTAACTTCAAACTCCCATATCTCGCGAACGGATTGACGAACTCGATTATTTCCTGTTGCATCTGAAAGTAGAAAGTCTACCAATTACAATGGTGTGTGTACTTTTCCCCTAGGTCATTCCAGTTATTCGTTTCTAGTATCAGAATTGCGAAAATTTTGATGGTTTCTCAACCATTCCTTAACTTCAAACTCCCATATCTCGCGAACAGATTGACGAACTCGAGAAATTCCTATTGCATCTGAAACCAGAAACTCGCCCGATTACAACGGTATGTGTATTTTTGCCCTAGGCCATAGTAGTTATTGGTTTCGAGTATCAGACTTGCGAAAATTTTGATGGTTTCTCAACCATTCCTTAACTTCAAACTCCGATACCTCGCGAACGGATTGGCGAACTCGAGAAGTTCCTGTCGCCTCTGAAAGTAGAAACTTGCCCGATTACAATGGTGTGTGTACTTTTCCCCTAGGTCATTCGAGTTATTCGTTTCTAGCATCAGAATTGCGAAAATTTTGATTGTTTCTCAACCGTTCCTTAACTTCCAATTCCCATATCTCGCGAACGGATTGACGAGCTCGAGAAATTCCTGTTGCACCTGAAAGTAGAAACACGCCCGTTTACAATGGTATGTGTATTTTTCCCCTAGGACCTTGTAGTTACTGGTTTCGAGTATCACACTTTCGAATATTTTGATGATTTCTCAGCCATTCCTTAACTTCAAACCACCATATCTCGCGAACGGATTGAAGAACTCGAGAAATTCCTGTTGCATCTGAAAGCAGAAACTCGCCCGATTACAAAGGTATGGTGTATTTTTCCCCTAGGGCTTTGTAGTTACTGGTTTCGAGTATCAGACTTGCGAAAATATTGATGGTTTCTCAACCATTCCTTAACTTCAAACTCCCATATCTCGCGAACGGATTGACGCACTCGAGGAATTCCTATTGCATCTGAAAGTAGGAACTCGCCCCAACACAATGGTGTGTGTACTTTTCCCCTAGCCCATTCCTGTTATTGGTTTCGAGTATCAGACTTGCGAAAATTTTGGTGTTCTCTCAACCGCTCCTTAATTTCCAATTCCCATATCTCGCGAACGAATTGACGAACTCGAGAAATTCCTGTTGCATCTGAAAGCAGAAACTCGTCCGATTACAACGGTATGTGTAATTTCCCCCTAGGGCTTAGTAGTTATTGGTTTCGAGTATCAGACTTGCGAAAATTTTGATGGTTTCTCAAGCATTCCTTAACATCAAACTCCCATATCTCGCGAAAGGATTGACGAACTCGAGAAATTCCTGTTGCATCTGAAAGTAGAAACTCGACCGATTACAAAGGTATGTGTATTTTTCCCCTAGGCCATAGTTGTTATTGGTTTCGAGTATCTGACTTCCGAAATTTGTGATGGTCTCACAACCATTCCTTAACTTCAAACTCCGATCCCTCGCGAACGGATCGGCGAACTCGAGAAATTCCTGTTGCATTTGAAAGTAGAAACTGGCCCGATTACAATGGTTTGTGTACTTTTCCCCTAGGCCGTTCCAGTTATTGGTTTCGAGAATCAGACTTGCGAAAATTTTGATGGTTTCTCAACCATTCCTTAACTTCAAACTCCGATACCTCGCGAACGGATTGGCGAACTCGAGAAGTTCCTGTCGCCTCTGAAAGTAGAAACTTGCCCGATTACAATGGTGTGTGTACTTTTCCCCTAGGTCATTCGAGTTATTCGTTTCTAGCATCAGAATTGCGAAAATTTTGATTGTTTCTCAACCATTCCTTAACTTCAAACTCCCATATCTCGCGAACGGATTCATGAACTCGAGAAATTCCTGTTACATCAGAAAGTAGAAAGTCGCCCGATTACAAGGGTATGTGTATTTTTCCCCTAATCCTTTGTAGCTATTGGTTTCGAGTATCAGACTTGCGAAAATTTTGATGGTTTCTCAACCGTTCCTTAATTTCAAACTCCCATGTCTCGCGAACGGATTGATGAACTCGAGAAATTCCTATTGGATCTAAAAGCAGAAACTCGCCCGATTACAAAGGTATGTGCATTTTTCCCCTAGGGCTTTGTAGTTACTGGTTTCGAGTAGCAGACTTCCGAAAATTTTGATGGTTTCTCAAGCATTCCTTAACTTCATACTCCCATACCTCGCGAACGGATTGGCGAACTCGATTATTTCCTGTTGCATCTGAAAGTAGAAAGTCTACCGATTACAGTGGTGTGTGTACTTTTACCCTAGGTCATTCCAGTTATTCGTTTCTAGCATCAGAATTGCGAAAATTATGATGGTTTCTCAACCATTCCTTAACTTCAAACTCCCATATCTCGCGAACGGATGGACGAACTCGAGAAATTCCTATTGCATCTGAATGTAGAAACTCGCCTGATTACAAAGGTATGTGTATTTTTCCCCTAAGGCTTTGTAGTTATTGGTTTCGAGTATCAGACTTGCGACAATTTTGATGGTTTCTCAAGCATTCGTTAACTTCAAACTCCCATATCTCGCGAACGGATTGACGAACTCGAGAAATTCCTGTTGCATCTGAAAGTAGAAACTCGCCCGATTACAAAGGTATGTGTATTTTTCCCCTAGGCCATAGTAGTTATTGGTTTCGAGTTTCAGACTTCCGAAAATTGTGATGGTCTCACAACCATTCCTTAACTTCAAACTCCGATACCTCGCGAACGGATTGACGAACTCGAGAAATTCCTGTTGCATCTGAAAGTAGAAACTCGCCCGATTACAAAGGTATGTGCATTTTTCCCCTAGGCCATAGTAGTTGTTGGTTTTGAGTTTCAGACTTCCGAAAATTGTGATGGTCTCACAACCATTCCTTAGTTTCGAACTCCGATACCTCGCGAACGGATCGGCGAACTCGAGAAATCCCGGTTGCATTTGAAAGTAGAAACTGGCCCGATTACAATGGTTTGTGTACTTTTCCCCTATGCCTTTCCAGTTATTCTTTTCTAGCATCAGAATTGCGAAAATTTTGATGGTTTCTCAACCATTCCTTAACTTCACACTCCCATATCACGCGAACGGATTGACGACCTCAAGAAATTCCTATTGCATCTGAAAGTAGAAACACGCCCGATTACAAAGGTATGTGTATTTTTCCCTAGGCCATAGTAGTTATTGGTTTCGAGTATCAGATTTGCGAAAATTGTGATGGTTTCTCAACCATTCCTTAATTTCAGACTCCCATATCTCGCGAACCGACTGACGAACTCGAGAAATTCCTGTTGCATCTGAAACCAGAAACTTGTCCGATTACAACGGTATGTGTACTTTTCCCCTGGGCCATTCCAGTTATTGGTTTCGAGTATCAGACTTGCGAAAATTTTTATGGTTTCTCAACTATTCCTTAACTTCAAACTCCCATATCTCGCGAACAGACTAACGAACTCGAGAATTTCCTATTGCATTTGAAAGCAGAAGCTCGACCGATTACAATGGTGTGTGTACTTTTCCCCTAGGTCAATCCAGTTATTTGTTTCTAGCATCAGAATTGCGAAAATTTTGATGGCTCCTCAACCATTCCTTAACTTCAAACTCCCATATCTCGCGAACGGATGGACGAACTCGAGAAATTCCTGTTGCATCTGAAAGTAGAAACTCGCCCGATTACAAAGGTATGTGTATTTTTCCCCTAGGCCTTTGTACTTACTGGTTTCGAGTATCAGACTTGCGAAAATTTTGAAGGTTTCTCAACCGTTCCTTAACTTCAAACTCCCATATCTCGCGAACGGATTGACGAACTCGAGAAATTCCTGTTGCATCTGAAAGCAGAAGCTCGACCGATTACAATGGTGTATGTACTTTTCCCCTAGGTCATTCCAGTTATTCGTTTCTAGCATCAGAATTGCGAAAATTTTGATGGCTTCTCAACCATTCCTTAACTTCAAACTCCCATATCTCGAGAACGGATGGAGGAACTCGAGAAATTCCTGTTGCATCTGAAAGTAGAAACTCGCCCGATTACAAAGGTATGTGTATTTTTCCCCTAGGCCTTTGTAGTTACTGGTTTCGAGTATCAGACTTGCGAAAATTTTGAAGGTTTCTCAACCGTTCCTTAACTTCAAACTCCCATATCTCGCGAACGGATTGACGAACTCGAGAAATTCCTGTTGCATCTGAAAGCAGAAGCTCGACCGATTACAATGGTGTATGTACTTTTCCCCTAGGTCATTCCAGTTATTCGTTTCTAGCATCAGAATTGCGAAAATTTTGATGGCTTCTCAACCATTCCTTAACTTCAAACTCCGATCCCTCGCGAACGGATCGGCGAACTCGAGAAATTCCTGTTGCATTTGAAAGTAGAAACTGGCCCGATTACAATGGTTTGTGTACTTTTCCCCTAGGCCGTTCCAGTTATTGGTTTCGAGAATCAGACTTGCGAAAATTTTGATGGTTTCTCAACCATTCCTTAACTTCAAACTCCGATACCTCGCGAACGGGTTGGCGAACTCGAGAAGTTCCTGTCGCCTCTGAAAGTAGAAACTTGCCCGATTACAATGGTGTGTGTACTTTTCCCCTAGGTCATTCGAGTTATTCGTTTCTAGCATCAGAATTGCGAAAATTTTGATTGTTTCTCAACCATTCCTTAACTTCAAACTCCCATATCTCGCGAACGGATTGACGAACTCGAGATATTCCTGTTGCATCTGAAAGTATAAACTCGCCCGATTACAAAGGTATGTGTATTTTTCCCCTAGGGCTTTGTAGTTATTGGTTTCGAGTATCAGACTTGCGAAAATTTTGATGGTTTCTCAAGCATTCCTTAACTTCAAACTCCCATATCTCGCGAACGGATTGACGAACTCGAGAAATTTCTGTTGCATCTGAAAGCAGAAACTCGTCCGATTACAACGGTATGTGTAATTTTCCCCTAGGGCTTAGTAGTTATTGGTTTCGAGTATCAGACTTGCGAAAATTTTGATGGTTTCTCAAGCATTCCTTAACTTCAAACTCCCATATCTCGCGAACGGATTGACGAACTCGATTATTTCCTGTTGCATCTGAAAGTAGAAAGTCTACCAATTACAATGGTGTGTGTACTTTTCCCCTAGGTCATTCCAGTTATTCGTTTCTAGTATCAGAATTGCGAAAATTTTGATGGTTTCTCAACCATTCCTTAACTTCAAACTCCCATATCTCGCGAACAGATTGACGAACTCGAGAAATTCCTATTGCATCTGAAACCAGAAACTCGCCCGATTACAACGGTATGTGTATTTTTGCCCTAGGCCATAGTAGTTATTGGTTTCGAGTATCAGACTTGCGAAAATTTTGATGGTTTCTCAACCATTCCTTAACTTCAAACTCCGATACCTCGCGAACGGATTGGCGAACTCGAGAAGTTCCTGTCGCCTCTGAAAGTAGAAACTTGCCCGATTACAATGGTGTGTGTACTTTTCCCCTAGGTCATTCGAGTTATTCGTTTCTAGCATCAGAATTGCGAAAATTTTGATTGTTTCTCAACCATTCCTTAACTTCAAACTCCCATATCTCGCGAACGGATTCATGAACTCGAGAAATTCCTGTTACATCAGAAAGTAGAAAGTCGCCCGATTACAAGGGTATGTGTATTTTTCCCCTAATCCTTTGTAGCTATTGGTTTCGAGTATCAGACTTGCGAAAATTTTGATGGTTTCTCAACCGTTCCTTAATTTCAAACTCCCATGTCTCGCGAACGGATTGATGAACTCGAGAAATTCCTATTGGATCTAAAAGCAGAAACTCGCCCGATTACAAAGGTATGTGCATTTTTCCCCTAGGGCTTTGTAGTTACTGGTTTCGAGTAGCAGACTTCCGAAAATTTTGATGGTTTCTCAAGCATTCCTTAACTTCATACTCCCATACCTCGCGAACGGATTGGCGAACTCGATTATTTCCTGTTGCATCTGAAAGTAGAAAGTCTACCGATTACAGTGGTGTGTGTACTTTTACCCTAGGTCATTCCAGTTATTCGTTTCTAGCATCAGAATTGCGAAAATTATGATGGTTTCTCAACCATTCCTTAACTTCAAACTCCCATATCTCGCGAACGGATTGACGAACTCGAGAAATTCCTATTGCATCTGAATGTAGAAACTCGCCTGATTACAAAGGTATGTGTATTTTTCCCCTAAGGCTTTGTAGTTATTGGTTTCGAGTATCAGACTTGCGACAATTTTGATGGTTTCTCAAGCATTCGTTAACTTCAAACTCCCATATCTCGCGAACGGATTGACGAACTCGAGAAATTCCTGTTGCATCTGAAAGTAGAAACTCGCCCGATTACAAAGGTATGTGTATTTTTCCCCTAGGCCATAGTAGTTATTGGTTTCGAGTTTCAGACTTCCGAAAATTGTGATGGTCTCACAACCATTCCTTAACTTCAAACTCCGATACCTCGCGAACGGATTGACGAACTCGAGAAATTCCTGTTGCATCTGAAAGTAGAAACTCGCCCGATTACAAAGGTATGTGCATTTTTCCCCTAGGCCATAGTAGTTGTTGGTTTTGAGTTTCAGACTTCCGAAAATTGTGATGGTCTCACAACCATTCCTTAGTTTCGAACTCCGATACCTCGCGAACGGATCGGCGAACTCGAGAAATCCCGGTTGCATTTGAAAGTAGAAACTGGCCCGATTACAATGGTTTGTGTACTTTTCCCCTATGCCTTTCCAGTTATTCTTTTCTAGCATCAGAATTGCGAAAATTTTGATGGTTTCTCAACCATTCCTTAACTTCACACTCCCATATCACGCGAACGGATTGACGACCTCAAGAAATTCCTATTGCATCTGAAAGTAGAAACACGCCCGATTACAAAGGTATGTGTATTTTTCCCTAGGCCATAGTAGTTATTGGTTTCGAGTATCAGATTTGCGAAAATTGTGATGGTTTCACAACCATTCCTTAATTTCAGACTCCCATATCTCGCGAACCGACTGACGAACTCGAGAAATTCCTGTTGCATCTGAAACCAGAAACTTGTCCGATTACAACGGTATGTGTACTTTTCCCCTGGGCCATTCCAGTTATTGGTTTCGAGTATCAGACTTGCGAAAATTTTTATGGTTTCTCAACTATTCCTTAACTTCAAACTCCCATATCTCGCGAACAGACTAACGAACTCGAGAATTTCCTATTGCATTTGAAAGCAGAAGCTCGACCGATTACAATGGTGTGTGTACTTTTCCCCTAGGTCAATCCAGTTATTTGTTTCTAGCATCAGAATTGCGAAAATTTTGATGGCTCCTCAACCATTCCTTAACTTCAATCTCCCATATCTCGCGAACGGATGGACGAACTCGAGAAATTCCTGTTGCATCTGAAAGTAGAAACTCGCCCGATTACAAAGGTATGTGTATTTTTCCCCTAGGCCTTTGTAGTTACTGGTTTCGAGTATCAGACTTGCGAAAATTTTGAAGGTTTCTCAACCGTTCCTTAACTTCAAACTCCCATATCTCGCGAACGGATTGACGAACTCGAGAAATTCCTGTTGCATCTGAAAGCAGAAGCTCGACCGATTACAATGGTGTATGTACTTTTCCCCTAGGTCATTCCAGTTATTCGTTTCTAGCATCAGAATTGCGAAAATTTTGATGGCTTCTCAACCATTCCTTAACTTCAAACTCCCATATCTCGAGAACGGATGGAGGAACTCGAGAAATTCCTGTTGCATCTGAAAGTAGAAACTCGCCCGATTACAAAGGTATGTGTATTTTTCCCCTAGGCCTTTGTAGTTACTGGTTTCGAGTATCAGACTTGCGAAAATTTTGAAGGTTTCTCAACCGTTCCTTAACTTCAAACTCCCATATCTCGCGAACAGACTAACGAACTCAAGAATTTCCTATTGCATTTGAAAGCAGAAGCTCGACCGATTACAATGGTGTGTGTACTTTTCCCCTAGGTCAATCCAGTTATTTGTTTCTAGCATCAGAATTGCGAAAATTTTGATGGCTCCTCAACCATTCCTTAACTTCAAACTCCCATATCTCGCGAACGGATGGACGAACTCGAGAAATTCCTGTTGCATCTGAAAGTAGAAACTCGCCCGATTACAAAGGTATGTGTATTTTTCCCCTAGGCCTTTGTAGTTACTGGTTTCGAGTATCAGACTTGCGAAAATTTTGAAGGTTTCTCAACCGTTCCTTAACTTCAAACTCCCATATCTCGCGAACGGATTGACGAACTCGAGAAATTCCTGTTGCATCTGAAAGCAGAAGCTCGACCGATTACAATGGTGTATGTACTTTTCCCCTAGGTCATTCCAGTTATTCGTTTCTAGCATCAGAATTGCGAAAATTTTGATGGCTTCTCAACCATTCCTTAACTTCACACTCCCATATCACGCGAACGGATTGACGACCTCAAGAAATTCCTATTGCATCTGAAAGTAGAAACTCGCCCGATTACAGCGGTATGTGTATTTTTTCCCTAGGCAATTCTGGTTAAGCGTTTGGAGCAGCAGAATTGCGAAAAATTTTTTGCCTTCTCAACCATTTCTTAGCTTCAAACTCCCATATCTCGCGAACGGATTGACCTAACCCAAAAATTCCTGTTGCATCTGAAAGTAGAAACTAGCCCGATTACAACGGTATGAGTATTTTTTCCCTAGGCCATTCTGGATAAGCGTTTGGAGCAGCAGAATTGCGAAAAATTTTTTTCCTTCTCAAACATTTCTTGGCTTCAAACTCCAATATCTCGCGAACGGATTGACCTAACCCAAAAATTCCTATTGCATCTGAAAGTAGAAACTCGCCCGTTTACAACGGTATGTGTAATTATTCCCTAGGCCATTCTGGTTAAGCGTTTGGAGCAGCAGAAGTGCGTAAAATTTGTTGTCTTCTCATCCATTTCTTAGCTTCAAACTCCCATACCTCGCGAACGGAATGACCAAACCCAAAAATTCCTGCTGCGTCTGAAAGTAGAAACTCGCCCGGTTACAACTGTATGCGTATTTTTTCCCTAGGGCATTCTGGTCAAGCGTTTGGAGCAGCAGAATTGCGAAAAATTTGTTGTCTTCTCAACCATTTCTTAGCTGCAAACTCGCATATCTCGCGAACGGATTGACCTAACCCAAAAATTCCTATTGCATCTGAAAGTAGAAACTAGCCCGATTACAACGGTATGTGTATTTTTTCCCTAGGCCATTCTGGATAAGCGTGTGGTGCAGCAGAATTGCGAAAAATTTTTTGCCTTCTCAACCATTTCTTGGCTTCAAACTCCCATATCTCGCGAACGGATTGATCTAACCCAAAAATTCCTATTGCATCTGAAAGTAGAAACTCGCCCGATTACAACGGTATGTGTATTTTTTCCCTAGGCCATTCTGGTTAAGCGTTTGGAGCAGCAGAATTGCGAAAAATTTGTTGTCTTCTCAACCATTTCTTAGCTTCAAACTCCCATATCTCGCGAACGGATTGACCTAACCCAAAAATTCCTATTGCATCTGAAAGTAGAAACTCGCCCGATTACAACGGTATGTGTATTTTTTCCCTAGGCAATTCTGGTTAAGCGTTTGGAGCAGCAGAATTGCGAAAAATTTGTTGTCTTCTCAACCATTTCTTAGCTTCAAACTCCCTTATCTCGCGAACGGATTAACCTAACCCAAAAATTCCTATTGCATCTGAAAGTAGAAACCCGCCCGATTACAACGGTATGTGTATTTATTCCCTAGGCCATTCTGGTTAAGCGTTTGGAGCAGCAGAATTGCGAAAAATTCTTTGCCTTCTCAACCATTTCTTGGCTTCAAACTCCTATATCTCGCGAACGGATTGACCTATCCCAAAAATTCCTATTGCATCTGAAAGTAGAAACCCGCCCGATTACAACGGTATGTGTATTTTTTCTCTAGGCCATTCTGGTTAAGCGTTTGGAGCAGCAGAATTGCGAAAAATTTGTTGTCTTCTCAACCATTTCTTGGCTTCAAACTCCCATATCTCGCGAACGGATTGACCTAACCCAAAAATTCCTGTTGCGTCTGAAAGTAGAAACTCGCCCGATTACAGCGGTATGTGTATTTTTTCCCTAGGCCATTCTGGTTAAGCGTTTGGAGCAGCAGAAGTGCGAAAAACTTGTTGTCTTCTCAACCATTTCTTAGCTTCAAACTCGCATATCTCGCGAACGGATTGACCTAACCCAAAAATTCCTATTGCATCTGAAAGTAGAAACTAGCCCGATTACAACGGTATGTGTATTTTTTCCCTAGGCCATTCTGGATAAGCCTTTGGAGCAGCAGAATTGCGAAAAATTTTTTGCCTTCTCAACCATTTCTTGGCTTCAAACTCCCATATCTCGCGAACGGATTGACCTAACCCAAAAATTCCTATTGCATCTGAAAGTAGAAACTCGCCCGATTACAGCGGTATGTGTATTTTTCCCTAGGCCATTCTGGTTAAGCGTTTGGAGCAGCAGAATTGCGAAAAATTTTTTGCCTTCTCAACCATTTCTTGGCTCAAACTCCCATATCTCGCGATCGGATTGACCTAACCCAAAAATTCCAATTGCATCTGAAAGTAGAAACTCGCCCGATTACAGCGGTATGTGTATTTTTTCCCTAGGCAATTCTGGTTAAGCGATTGGAGCAGCAGAATTGCGAAAAATTTTTTGCCTTCTCAACCATTTCTTGGCTTCAAACTCCCATATCTCGCGAACGGATTGACCTAACCCAAAAATTCCTATTGCATCTGAAAGTAGAAGCTCGCCCAATTACAGCGGTATGTGTATTTTTTCCCTAGGCCATTCTGGTTAAGCGTTTGGAGCAGCAGAATTGCGTAAAATTTGTTGTCTTCTCAACCATTTCTTAGCTTCAAACTCCCATACCTCGCGAACGGATTAACCTACCCCAAAAATTCCTGTTGCATCTGAAAGTAGAAACTAGCCCGATTACAACGGTATGAGTATTTTTTCCCTAGGCCATTCTGGATAAGCGTTTGGAGCAGCAGAATAGCGAAAAATTTTTTGCTTTCTCAACCATTTCTTGGCTTCAAACACCCATATCTGGCGAACGGATTGACCTAACCCAAAAATTCCTATTGCATCTGAAAGTAGAAACTCGCCCGATTACAAAGGTATGTGAAATTATTCCCTAGGCCATTCTGGTTAAGCGTTTGGAGCAGCAGAAGTGCGTAAAATTTGTTGTCTTCTCAACCATTTCTTAGCTTCAAACTCCCATACCTCGCGAACGGATTGACCAAACCCAAAAATTCCTGCTGCGTCTGAAAGTAGAAACTCGCCCGGTTACAACTGTATGCGTATTTTTTCCCTAGGGCATTCTGGTCAAGCGTTTGGAGCAGCAGAATTGCGAAAAATTTGTTGTCTCCTCAACCATTTCTTAGCTTCAAACTCGCATATCTCGCGAACGGATTGACCTAACCCAAAAATTCCTATTGCATCTGAAAGTAGAAACTCGCCCGATTACAACGGTATGTGTATTTTTTCCCTAGGCCATGCTGGTTAAGCGTTTCGAGCAGCAGAATTGCGAAAAATTTGTTGTCTTCTCAACCATTTCTTAGCTTCAAACTCCCATATCTCGCGAACGGATTGACCTAACCCAAAAATTCCTGTTGCATCTGAAAGTAGACACTCGCCCGATTACAACGGTATGTGTATTTTTTCCCTAGGCCATTCTTGTTAAGCGTTTGGAGCAGCAGAATTGCGAAAAATTTTCTGCCTTCTCAACCATTTCTTGGCTTCAAACTCCCATATCTCTCGAACGGATTGTCCTAACCCAAAAATACCTGTTGCATCTGAAAGTAGAAACTCGCCCGATTACAACGGTATGTGTATTTTTTCCCTAGGCCTTTCTGGTTAAGCGTTTGGAGCAGCAGAATTGCGAAAAACTTGTTGTCTTCTCAACCATTTCTTAGCTTCAAACTCGCATATCTCGCGAACGGATTGACCTAACCCAAAAATTCCTATTGCATCTGAAAGTAGAAACTAGCCCGATTACAACGGTATGTGTATTTTTTCCCTAGGCCATTGTGGATAAGCGTTTGGAGCAGCAGAATTGCGAAAAATTTTTTGCCTTCTCAACCATTTCTTGGCTTCAAACTCCCATATCTCGCGAACGGATTGACCTAACCGAAAAATTCCTATTGCATCTGAAAGTAGAAACTCGCCCGATTACAACGGTATGTGTATTTTTTCCCTAGGCCATTCCTGTTAAGCGTTTGGAGCAGCAGAATTGCGAAAAATTTGTTGTCTTCTCAACCATTTCTTAGCTTCAAACTCCCATATCTCGCGAACGGATTGACCTAACCCAAAAATTCCTATTGCATCTGAAAGTAGAAACTCGCCCGATTACAACGGTATGTGTATTTTTTCCCTAGGCCATTCCTGTTAAGCGTTTGGAGCAGCAGAATTGCGAAAAATTTTTTGCCTTCTCAACCATTTCTTGGCTTCAAACTCCCATATCTCGCGAACGGATTGACCTAACCCAAAAATTCCTGTTGCGTCTGAAAGTAGAAACTCGCCCGATTACAGCCGTATGTGTATTTTTTCCCTAGGCCTTTCTGGTTAAGCGTTTGGAGCAGCAGAATTGCGAAAAATTTTTTGCCTTCTCAACCATTTCTTGGCTTCAAACTCCCATATCTCGCGAACGGATTGACCTAACCCAAAAATTCCTATTGCATCTGAAAGTAGAAACTCGCCCGATTACAACGGTATGTGTATTTTTTCCCTAGGCCATTCTGGTTAAGCGTTTGGAGCAGCAGAATTGCGAAAAATTTGTTGTCTTCTCAACCATTTCTTAGCTTCAAACTCCCATATCTCGCGAACGGATTGACCTAACCCAAAAATTCCTATTGCATCTGAAAGTAGAAACTCGCCCGATTACAACGGTATGTGTATTTTTTCCCTAGGCCATTCTGGTTAAGCGTTTGGAGCAGCAGAATTGCGAAAAATTTGTTGTCTTCTCAACCATTTCTTAGCTTCAAACTCCCATATCTCGCGAACGGATTAGCCTAACCCAAAAATTCCTATTGCATCTGAAAGTAGAAACCCGCCCGATTACAACGGTATGTGTATTTTTTCCCTAGGCCATTCTGGTTAAGCGTTTGGAGCAGCAGAATTGCGAAAAACTTGTTGTCTTCTCAACCATTTCTTGGCTTCAAACTCCCATATCTCGCGAACGGATTGACCTAACCCAAAAATTCCTGTTGCGTCTGAAAGTAGAAACTCGCCCGATTACAGCCGTATGCGTATTTTTTCCCTAGGCCTTTCTGGTTAAGCGTTTGGAGCAGCAGAATTGCGAAAAACTTGTTGTCTTCTCAACCATTTCTTAGCTTCAAACTCGCATATCTCGCGAACGGATTGACCTAACCCAAAAATTCCTATTGCATCTGAAAGTAGAAACTAGCCCGATTACAACGGTATGTGTATTTTTTCCCTAGGCCATTGTGGATAAGCGTTTGGAGCAGCAGAATTGCGAAAAATTTTTTGCCTTCTCAACCATTTCTTGGCTTCAAACTCCCATATCTCGCGAACGGATTGACCTAACCCAAAAATTCCTATTGCATCTGAAAGTAGAAACTCGCCCGATTACAACGGTATGTGTATTTTTTCCCTAGGCCATTCTGGTTAAGCGTTTGGAGCAGCAGAATTGCGAAAAATTTGTTGTCTTCTCAACCATTTCTTAGCTTCAAACTCCCATATCTCGCGAACGGATTGACCTAACCCAAAAATTCCTATTGCATCTGAAAGTAGAAACTCGCCCGATTACAACGGTATGTGTATTTTCTCCCTAGGCCATTCCTGTTAAGCGTTTGGAGCAGCAGAATTGCGAAAAATTTTTTGCCTTCTCAACCATTTCTTGGCTTCAAACTCCCATATCTCGCGAACGGATTGACCTAACCGAAAAATTCCTTTTGCATCTGAAAGTAGAAACTCGCCCGATTACAACGGTATGTGTATTTTTTCCCTAGGCCATTCCTGTTAAGCGTTTGGAGCAGCAGAATTGCGAAAAATTTTTTGCCTTCTCAACCATTTCTTGGCTTCAAACTCCCATATCTCGCGAACGGATTAACCTAACCCAAAAATTCCTGTTGCGTCTGAAAGTAGAAACTCGCCCGATTACAGCCGTATGTGTATTTTTTCCCTAGGCCTTTCTGGTTAAGCGTTTGGAGCAGCAGAATTGCGAAAAACTTGTTGTCTTCTCAACCATTTCTTAGCTTCAAACTCGCATATCTCGCGAACGGACTGACCTAACCCAAAAATTCCTATTGCATCTGAAAGTAGAAACTAGCCCGATTACAACGGTATGTGTATTTTTTCCCTAGGCCATTGTGGATAAGCGTTTGGAGCAGCAGAATTGCGAAAAATTTTTTGCCTTCTCAACAATTTCTTGGCTTCAAACTCCCATATCTCGCGAACGGATTGACCTAACCCAAAAATTCCTATTGCATCTGAAAGTAGAAACTCGCCCGATTACAACGGTATGTGTATTTTTTCCCTAGGCCATTCTGGTTAAGCGTTTGGAGCAGCAGAATTGCGAAAAATTTGTTGTCTTCTCAACCATTTCTTAGCTTCAAACTCCCATATCTCGCGAACGGATTGACCTAACCCAAAAATTCCTATTGCATCTGAAAGTAGAAACTCGCCCGATTACAACGGTATGTGTATTTTTTCCCTAGGCCATTCTGGTTAAGCGTTTGGAGCAGCAGAATTGCGAAAAATTTGTTGTCTTCTCAACCATTTCTTAGCTTCAAACTCCCATATCTCGCGAACGGATTAACCTAACCCAAAAATTCCTATTGCATCTGAAAGTAGAAACCCGCCCGATTACAACGGTATGTGTATTTTTTCCCTAGGCCTTTCTGGTTAAGCGTTTGGAGCAGCAGAATTGCGAAAAACTTGTTGTCTTCTCAACCATTTCTTGGCTTCAAACTCCCATATCTCGCGAACGGATTGACCTAACCCAAAAATTCCTGTTGCGTCTGAAAGTAGAAACTCGCCCGATTACAGCCGTATGTGTATTTTTTCCCTAGGCCTTTCTGGTTAAGCGTTTGGAGCAGCAGAAGTGCGAAAAACTTGTTGTCTTCTCAACCATTTCTTAGCTTCAAACTCGCATATCTCGCGAACGGATTGACCTAACCCAAAAATTCCTATTGCATCTGAAAGTAGAAACTAGCCCGATTACAACGGTATGTGTATTTTTTCCCTAGGCCATTCTGGATAAGCCTTTGGAGCAGCAGAATTGCGAAAAATTTTTTGCCTTCTCAAGCATTTCTTGGCTTCAAACTCCCATATCTCGCGAACGGATTGACCTAACCCAAAAATTCCTATTGCATCTGAAAGTAGAAACTCGCCCGATTACAACGGTATGTGTAATTATTCCCTAGGCCATTCTGGTTAAGCGTTTGGAGCAGCAGAAGTGCGTAAAATTTGTTGTCTTCTCAACCATTTCTTAGCTTCAAACTCCCATACCTCGCGAACGGATTGACCAAACCCAAAAATTCCTGCTGCGTCTGAAATTAGAAACTCGCCCGGTTACAACTGTATGCGTATTTTTTCCCTAGGGCATTCTGGTCAAGCGTTTGGAGCAGCAGAATTGCGAAAAATTTGTTGTCTTCTCAACCATTTCTTAGCTTCAAACTCGCATATCTCGCGAACGGATTGACCTAACCCAAAAATTCCTATTGCATCTGAAAGTAGAAACTAGCCCGATTACAACGGTATGTGTATTTTTTCCCTAGGCCATTCTGGATAAGCGTTTGGAGCAGCAGAATTGCGAAAAATTTTTTGCCTTCTCAACCATTTCTTGGCTTCAAACTCCCATACCTCGCGAACGGATTGACCTAACCCAAAAATTCCTATTGCATCTGAAAGTAGAAACTCGCCCGATTACAACGGTATGTGTATTTTTTCCCTAGGCCATGCTGGTTAAGCGTTTCGAGCAGCAGAATTGCGAAAAATTTGTTGTCTTCTCAACCATTTCTTAGCTTCAAACTCCCATATCTCGCGAACGGATTGACCTAACCCAAAAATTCCTGTTGCATCTGAAAGTAGACACTCGCCCGATTACAACGGTATGTGTATTTTTTCCCTAGGCCATTCTTGTTAAGCGTTTGGAGCAGCAGAATTGCGAAAAATTTTCTGCCTTCTCAACCATTTCTTGGCTTCAAACTCCCATATCTCTCGAACGGATTATCCTAACCCAAAAATTCCTGTTGCATCTGAAAGTAGAAACTCGCCCGATTACAACGGTATGTGTATTTTTTCCGTAGGCCATTCTGGTTAAGCGTGTGGAGCAGCAGAATTGCGAAAAATTTTTTGCCTTCTCAACCATTTCTTGGCTTCAAACTCCCATATCTCGCGAACGGATTGACCTAACGCAAAAATTCCTATTGCATCTGAAAGTAGAAACTAGCCCGATTACAGCGGTATGTGTATTTTTTCCCTAGGCCATTCTGGTTAAGCGTTTGGAGCAGCAGAAGTGCGAAAAGTTTGATGTCTTCTCAACCATTTCTTAGCTTCAAACTCCCATATCTCGCGAAAGGATTGACCTAACCCAAAAATTCCTGTTGCATCTGAAAGTAGAAACTCGCCCGATTACAACGGTATCTGTATTTTTTCCCTAGGCCATTCTGGTTAAGCGTTTGGAGCAGCAGAATTGCGAAAAATTTTTTGCCTTCTCAACCATTTCTTAGCTTCTAACTCCCATATCTCGTGAACGGATAGACCTAACCCAAAAATTCCTGTTGCATCTGAAAGTAGAAACTCGCCCGATTACAACGGCATGTGTATTTTTTCCCTAGCCCATTCTGGTCAAGCGTTTGGAGCAGCAGAATTGCGAAAAATTTGTTGTCTTCTCAACCATTTCTTAGCTTCAAACTCCCATATCTCGCGAACGGATTAACCTAACCCAAAAATTCCTATTGCATCTGAAAGTAGAAACCCGCCCGATTACAACGGTATGTGTATTTTTTCCCTAGGCCATTCTGGTTAAGCGTTTGGAGCAGCAGAATTGCGAAAAATTTGTTGTCTTCTCAACCATTTCTTGGCTTCAAACTCCCATATCTCGCGAACGGATTGACCTAACCCAAAAATTCCTGTTGCGTCTGAAAGTAGAAACTCGCCCGATTACAGCGGTATGTGTATTTCTTCCCCAGCCCATTCTGGTTAAGCGTTTGGAGCAGCAGAATTGCGAAAAATTTGTTGTCTTCTCAACCATTTCTTAGCTTCAAACTCCCTTATCTCGCGAACGGATTAACCTAACCCAAAAATTCCTATTGCATCTGAAAGTAGAAACCCGCCCGAATACAACGGTATGTGTATTTTTTCCCTAGGCCATGCTGGTTAAGCGTTTCGAGCAGCAGAAGTGCGAAAAATTTGTTGTCTTCTCAACCATTTCTTAGCTTCAAACTCCCATATCTCGCGAACGGATTGACCTAACCCAAAAATTCCTGTTGCATCTGAAAGTAGACACTCGCCCGATTACAACGGTAGGTGTATTTTTTCCCTAGGCCATTCTTGTTAAGCGTTTGGAGCAGCAGAATTGCGAAAAATTTTCTGCCTTCTCAACCATTTCTTGGCTTCAAACTCCCATATCTCTCGAACGGATTGTACTAACCCAAAAATTCCTGTTGCATCTGAAAGTAGAAACTCGCCCGATTACAACGGTATGTGTATTTTTTCCCTAGGCCATTCTGGTTAAGCGTGTGGAGCAGCAGAATTGCGAAAAATTTTTTGCCTTCTAAACCATTTCTAGGCTTCAAACTCCCATATCTCGCGAACGGATTGACCTAACCCAAAAATTCCTATTGCATCTGAAAGTAGAAACTCGCCCGATTACAACGGTATGTGTATTTTTTCCCTAGGCCATTCTGGTTAAGCGTTTGGAGCAGCAGAATTGCGAAAATTTTTTTGCCTTCTCAACCATTTCTTGGCTTCAAACTCCCATATCTCGCGAACGGACTGACCTAACCCAAAAATTCCTGTAGCGTCTGAAAGTAGAAACTCGCCCGATTACAACGGTATGTGTATTTTTTCCCTAGCCCATTCTGGTTAAGCGTTTGGATCAGCAGAATTGCGAAAAATTTGTGGTCTTCTCAACCATTTCTTAGTTTCAAAGTCCCGTATCTCGCGAACGGATTGACCAAACCCAAAAATTCCTGCTGCGTCTGAAAGTAGAAACTCGCCCGATTACAACGGTATGTGTATTTTTTCCCTAGGCCCTTCTGGTTAAGCGTGTGGAGCAGCAGAATTGCGAAAAATTTTTTGCCTTCTAAACCATTTCTAGGCTTCAAACTCCCATATCTCGCGAACGGATTGACCTAACCCAAAAATTCCTATTGCATCTGAAAGTAGAAACTCGCCCGATTACAACGGTATGTGTATTTTTTCCCTAGGCCATTCTGGTTACGCGTTTGGAGCAGCAGAATTGCGAAAAATTTTTTGCCTTCGCAACCATTTCTTGGCTTCAAACTCCCATATCTCGCGAACGGATTGACCTAACCCAAAAATTCCTGTAGCGTCTGAAAGTAGAAACTCGCCCGATTACAACGGTATGTGTATTTTTTCCCTAGGCCATTCTTGTTAAGCGTTTGGAGCAGCAGAATTGCGAAAAATTTTCTGCCTTCTCAACCATTTCTTGGCTTCAAACTCCCATACCTCGCGAACGGATTGACCTAACCCAAAAATTCCTATTGCATCTGAAAGTAGAAACTCGCCCGATTACAACGGTATGTGTATTTTTTCCCTAGGCCATGCTGGTTAAGCGTTTCGAGCAGCAGAATTGCGAAAAATTTGTTGTCTTCTCAACCATTTCTTAGCTTCAAACTCCCATATCTCGCGAACGGATTGACCTAACCCAAAAATTCCTGTTGCATCTGAAAGTAGACACTCGCCCGATTACAACGGTATGTGTATTTTTTCCCTAGGCCATTCTTGTTAAGCGTTTGGAGCAGCAGAATTGCGAAAAATTTTCTGCCTTCTCAACCATTTCTTGGCTTCAAACTCCCATATCTCTCGAACGGATTATCCTAACCCAAAAATTCCTGTTGCATCTGAAAGTAGAAACTCGCCCGATTACAACGGTATGTGTATTTTTTCCGTAGGCCATTCTGGTTAAGCGTGTGGAGCAGCAGAATTGCGAAAAATTTTTTGCCTTCTCAACCATTTCTTGGCTTCAAACTCCCATATCTCGCGAACGGATTGACCTAACGCAAAAATTCCTATTGCATCTGAAAGTAGAAACTAGCCCGATTACAGCGGTATGTGTATTTTTTCCCTAGGCCATTCTGGTTAAGCGTTTGGAGCAGCAGAAGTGCGAAAAACTTGTTGTCTTCTCAACCATTTCTTGGCTTCAAACTCCCATATCTCGCGAACGGATTGACCTAACCCAAAAATTCCTGTTGCGTCTGAAAGTAGAAACTCGCCCGATTACAGCCGTATGCGTATTTTTTCCCTAGGCCTTTCTGGTTAAGCGTTTGGAGCAGCAGAATTGCGAAAAACTTGTTGTCTTCTCAACCATTTCTTAGCTTCAAACTCGCATATCTCGCGAACGGATTGACCTAACCCAAAAATTCCTATTGCATCTGAAAGTAGAAACTAGCCCGATTACAACGGTATGTGTATTTTTTCCCTAGGCCATTGTGGATAAGCGTTTGGAGCAGCAGAATTGCGAAAAATTTTTTGCCTTCTCAACCATTTCTTGGCTTCAAACTCCCATATCTCGCGAACGGATTGACCTAACCCAAAAATTCCTATTGCATCTGAAAGTAGAAACTCGCCCGATTACAACGGTATGTGTATTTTTTCCCTAGGCCATTCTGGTTAAGCGTTTGGAGCAGCAGAATTGCGAAAAATTTGTTGTCTTCTCAACCATTTCTTAGCTTCAAACTCCCATATCTCGCGAACGGATTGACCTAACCCAAAAATTCCTATTGCATCTGAAAGTAGAAACTCGCCCGATTACAACGGTATGTGTATTTTCTCCCTAGGCCATTCCTGTTAAGCGTTTGGAGCAGCAGAATTGCGAAAAATTTTTTGCCTTCTCAACCATTTCTTGGCTTCAAACTCCCATATCTCGCGAACGGATTGACCTAACCGAAAAATTCCTTTTGCATCTGAAAGTAGAAACTCGCCCGATTACAACGGTATGTGTATTTTTTCCCTAGGCCATTCCTGTTAAGCGTTTGGAGCAGCAGAATTGCGAAAAATTTTTTGCCTTCTCAACCATTTCTTGGCTTCAAACTCCCATATCTCGCGAACGGATTAACCTAACCCAAAAATTCCTGTTGCGTCTGAAAGTAGAAACTCGCCCGATTACAGCCGTATGTGTATTTTTTCCCTAGGCCTTTCTGGTTAAGCGTTTGGAGCAGCAGAATTGCGAAAAACTTGTTGTCTTCTCAACCATTTCTTAGCTTCAAACTCGCACATCTCGCGAACGGACTGACCTAACCCAAAAATTCCTATTGCATCTGAAAGTAGAAACTAGCCCGATTACAACGGTATGTGTATTTTTTCCCTAGGCCATTGTGGATAAGCGTTTGGAGCAGCAGAATTGCGAAAAATTTTTTGCCTTCTCAACAATTTCTTGGCTTCAAACTCCCATATCTCGCGAACGGATTGACCTAACCCAAAAATTCCTATTGCATCTGAAAGTAGAAACTCGCCCGATTACAACGGTATGTGTATTTTTTCCCTAGGCCATTCTGGTTAAGCGTTTGGAGCAGCAGAATTGCGAAAAATTTGTTGTCTTCTCAACCATTTCTTAGCTTCAAACTCCCATATCTCGCGAACGGATTGACCTAACCCAAAAATTCCTATTGCATCTGAAAGTAGAAACTCGCCCGATTACAACGGTATGTGTATTTTTTCCCTAGGCCATTCTGGTTAAGCGTTTGGAGCAGCAGAATTGCGAAAAATTTGTTGTCTTCTCAACCATTTCTTAGCTTCAAACTCCCATATCTCGCGAACGGATTAACCTAACCCAAAAATTCCTATTGCATCTGAAAGTAGAAACCCGCCCGATTACAACGGTATGTGTATTTTTTCCCTAGGCCTTTCTGGTTAAGCGTTTGGAGCAGCAGAATTGCGAAAAACTTGTTGTCTTCTCAACCATTTCTTGGCTTCAAACTCCCATATCTCGCGAACGGATTGACCTAACCCAAAAATTCCTGTTGCGTCTGAAAGTAGAAACTCGCCCGATTACAGCCGTATGTGTATTTTTTCCCTAGGCCTTTCTGGTTAAGCGTTTGGAGCAGCAGAAGTGCGAAAAACTTGTTGTCTTCTCAACCATTTCTTAGCTTCAAACTCGCATATCTCGCGAACGGATTGACCTAACCCAAAAATTCCTATTGCATCTGAAAGTAGAAACTAGCCCGATTACAACGGTATGTGTATTTTTTCCCTAGGCCATTCTGGATAAGCCTTTGGAGCAGCAGAATTGCGAAAAATTTTTTGCCTTCTCAAGCATTTCTTGGCTTCAAACTCCCATATCTCGCGAACGGATTGACCTAACCCAAAAATTCCTATTGCATCTGAAAGTAGAAACTCGCCCGATTACAACGGTATGTGTAATTATTCCCTAGGCCATTCTGGTTAAGCGTTTGGAGCAGCAGAAGTGCGTAAAATTTGTTGTCTTCTCAACCATTTCTTAGCTTCAAACTCCCATACCTCGCGAACGGATTGACCAAACCCAAAAATTCCTGCTGCGTCTGAAATTAGAAACTCGCCCGGTTACAACTGTATGCGTATTTTTTCCCTAGGGCATTCTGGTCAAGCGTTTGGAGCAGCAGAATTGCGAAAAATTTGTTGTCTTCTCAACCATTTCTTAGCTTCAAACTCGCATATCTCGCGAACGGATTGACCTAACCCAAAAATTCCTATTGCATCTGAAAGTAGAAACTAGCCCGATTACAACGGTATGTGTATTTTTTCCCTAGGCCATTCTGGATAAGCGTTTGGAGCAGCAGAATTGCGAAAAATTTTTTGCCTTCTCAACCATTTCTTGGCTTCAAACTCCCATACCTCGCGAACGGATTGACCTAACCCAAAAATTCCTATTGCATCTGAAAGTAGAAACTCGCCCGATTACAACGGTATGTGTATTTTTTCCCTAGGCCATGCTGGTTAAGCGTTTCGAGCAGCAGAATTGCGAAAAATTTGTTGTCTTCTCAACCATTTCTTAGCTTCAAACTCCCATATCTCGCGAACGGATTGACCTAACCCAAAAATTCCTGTTGCATCTGAAAGTAGACACTCGCCCGATTACAACGGTATGTGTATTTTTTCCCTAGGCCATTCTTGTTAAGCGTTTGGAGCAGCAGAATTGCGAAAAATTTTCTGCCTTCTCAACCATTTCTTGGCTTCAAACTCCCATATCTCTCGAACGGATTATCCTAACCCAAAAATTCCTGTTGCATCTGAAAGTAGAAACTCGCCCGATTACAACGGTATGTGTATTTTTTCCGTAGGCCATTCTGGTTAAGCGTGTGGAGCAGCAGAATTGCGAAAAATTTTTTGCCTTCTCAACCATTTCTTGGCTTCAAACTCCCATATCTCGCGAACGGATTGACCTAACGCAAAAATTCCTATTGCATCTGAAAGTAGAAACTAGCCCGATTACAGCGGTATGTGTATTTTTTCCCTAGGCCATTCTGGTTAAGCGTTTGGAGCAGCAGAAGTGCGAAAAGTTTGATGTCTTCTCAACCATTTCTTAGCTTCAAACTCCCATATCTCGCGAAAGGATTGACCTAACCCAAAAATTCCTGTTGCATCTGAAAGTAGAAACTCGCCCGATTACAACGGTATCTGTATTTTTTCCCTAGGCCATTCTGGTTAAGCGTTTGGAGCAGCAGAATTGCGAAAAATTTTTTGCCTTCTCAACCATTTCTTAGCTTCTAACTCCCATATCTCGTGAACGGATAGACCTAACCCAAAAATTCCTGTTGCATCTGAAAGTAGAAACTCGCCCGATTACAACGGCATGTGTATTTTTTCCCTAGCCCATTCTGGTCAAGCGTTTGGAGCAGCAGAATTGCGAAAAATTTGTTGTCTTCTCAACCATTTCTTAGCTTCAAACTCCCATATCTCGCGAACGGATTAACCTAACCCAAAAATTCCTATTGCATCTGAAAGTAGAAACCCGCCCGATTACAACGGTATGTGTATTTTTTCCCTAGGCCATTCTGGTTAAGCGTTTGGAGCAGCAGAATTGCGAAAAATTTGTTGTCTTCTCAACCATTTCTTGGCTTCAAACTCCCATATCTCGCGAACGGATTGACCTAACCCAAAAATTCCTGTTGCGTCTGAAAGTAGAAACTCGCCCGATTACAGCGGTATGTGTATTTCTTCCCCAGCCCATTCTGGTTAAGCGTTTGGAGCAGCAGAATTGCGAAAAATTTGTTGTCTTCTCAACCATTTCTTAGCTTCAAACTCCCTTATCTCGCGAACGGATTAACCTAACCCAAAAATTCCTATTGCATCTGAAAGTAGAAACCCGCCCGAATACAACGGTATGTGTATTTTTTCCCTAGGCCATGCTGGTTAAGCGTTTCGAGCAGCAGAAGTGCGAAAAATTTGTTGTCTTCTCAACCATTTCTTAGCTTCAAACTCCCATATCTCGCGAACGGATTGACCTAACCCAAAAATTCCTGTTGCATCTGAAAGTAGACACTCGCCCGATTACAACGGTAGGTGTATTTTTTCCCTAGGCCATTCTTGTTAAGCGTTTGGAGCAGCAGAATTGCGAAAAATTTTCTGCCTTCTCAACCATTTCTTGGCTTCAAACTCCCATATCTCTCGAACGGATTGTACTAACCCAAAAATTCCTGTTGCATCTGAAAGTAGAAACTCGCCCGATTACAACGGTATGTGTATTTTTTCCCTAGGCCATTCTGGTTAAGCGTGTGGAGCAGCAGAATTGCGAAAAATTTTTTGCCTTCTAAACCATTTCTAGGCTTCAAACTCCCATATCTCGCGAACGGATTGACCTAACCCAAAAATTCCTATTGCATCTGAAAGTAGAAACTCGCCCGATTACAACGGTATGTGTATTTTTTCCCTAGGCCATTCTGGTTAAGCGTTTGGAGCAGCAGAATTGCGAAAATTTTTTTGCCTTCTCAACCATTTCTTGGCTTCAAACTCCCATATCTCGCGAACGGACTGACCTAACCCAAAAATTCCTGTAGCGTCTGAAAGTAGAAACTCGCCCGATTACAACGGTATGTGTATTTTTTCCCTAGCCCATTCTGGTTAAGCGTTTGGATCAGCAGAATTGCGAAAAATTTGTGGTCTTCTCAACCATTTCTTAGTTTCAAAGTCCCGTATCTCGCGAACGGATTGACCAAACCCAAAAATTCCTGCTGCGTCTGAAAGTAGAAACTCGCCCGATTACAACGGTATGTGTATTTTTTCCCTAGGCCATTCTGGTTAAGCGTGTGGAGCAGCAGAATTGCGAAAAATTTTTTGCCTTCTAAACCATTTCTAGGCTTCAAACTCCCATATCTCGCGAACGGATTGACCTAACCCAAAAATTCCTATTGCATCTGAAAGTAGAAACTCGCCCGATTACAACGGTATGTGTATTTTTTCCCTAGGCCATTCTGGTTACGCGTTTGGAGCAGCAGAATTGCGAAAAATTTTTTGCCTTCGCAACCATTTCTTGGCTTCAAACTCCCATATCTCGCGAACGGATTGACCTAACCCAAAAATTCCTGTAGCGTCTGAAAGTAGAAACTCGCCCGATTACAACGGTATGTGTATTTTTTCCCTAGGCCATTCTTGTTAAGCGTTTGGAGCAGCAGAATTGCGAAAAATTTTCTGCCTTCTCAACCATTTCTTGGCTTCAAACTCCCATACCTCGCGAACGGATTGACCTAACCCAAAAATTCCTATTGCATCTGAAAGTAGAAACTCGCCCGATTACAACGGTATGTGTATTTTTTCCCTAGGCCATGCTGGTTAAGCATTTCGAGCAGCAGAATTGCGAAAAATTTGTTGTCTTCTCAACCATTTCTTAGCTTCAAACTCCCATATCTCGCGAACGGATTGACCTAACCCAAAAATTCCTGTTGCATCTGAAAGTAGACACTCGCCCGATTACAACGGTATGTGTATTTTTTCCCTAGGCCATTCTTGTTAAGCGTTTGGAGCAGCAGAATTGCGAAAAATTTTCTGCCTTCTCAACCATTTCTTGGCTTCAAACTCCCATATCTCTCGAACGGATTATCCTAACCCAAAAATTCCTGTTGCATCTGAAAGTAGAAACTCGCCCGATTACAACGGTATGTGTATTTTTTCCGTAGGCCATTCTGGTTAAGCGTGTGGAGCAGCAGAATTGCGAAAAATTTTTTGCCTTCTCAACCATTTCTTGGCTTCAAACTCCCATATCTCGCGAACGGATTGACCTAACGCAAAAATTCCTATTGCATCTGAAAGTAGAAACTAGCCCGATTACAGCGGTATGTGTATTTTTTCCCTAGGCCATTCTGGTTAAGCGTTTGGAGCAGCAGAAGTGCGAAAAGTTTGATGTCTTCTCAACCATTTCTTAGCTTCAAACTCCCATATCTCGCGAAAGGATTGACCTAACCCAAAAATTCCTGTTGCATCTGAAAGTAGAAACTCGCCCGATTACAACGGTATCTGTATTTTTTCCCTAGGCCATTCTGGTTAAGCGTTTGGAGCAGCAGAATTGCGAAAAATTTTTTGCCTTCTCAACCATTTCTTAGCTTCTAACTCCCATATCTCGTGAACGGATAGACCTAACCCAAAAATTCCTGTTGCATCTGAAAGTAGAAACTCGCCCGATTACAACGGCATGTGTATTTTTTCCCTAGCCCATTCTGGTCAAGCGTTTGGAGCAGCAGAATTGCGAAAAATTTGTTGTCTTCTCAACCATTTCTTAGCTTCAAACTCCCATATCTCGCGAACGGATTAACCTAACCCAAAAATTCCTATTGCATCTGAAAGTAGAAACCCGCCCGATTACAACGGTATGTGTATTTTTTCCCTAGGCCATTCTGGTTAAGCGTTTGGAGCAGCAGAATTGCGAAAAATTTGTTGTCTTCTCAACCATTTCTTGGCTTCAAACTCTCATATCTCGCGAACGGATTGACCTAACCCAAAAATTCCTGTTGCGTCTGAAAGTAGAAACTCGCCCGATTACAGCGGTATGTGTATTTCTTCCCCAGCCCATTCTGGTTAAGCGTTTGGAGCAGCAGAATTGCGAAAAATTTGTTGTCTTCTCAACCATTTCTTAGCTTCAAACTCCCATATCTCGCGAACGGATTGACCTAACCCAAAAATTCCTGTTGCATCTGAAAGTAGACACTCGCCCGATTACAACGGTAGGTGTATTTTTTCCCTAGGCCATTCTTGTTAAGCGTTTGGAGCAGCAGAATTGCGAAAAATTTTCTGCCTTCTCAACCATTTCTTGGCTTCAAACTCCCATATCTCTCGAACGGATTGTACTAACCCAAAAATTCCTGTTGCATCTGAAAGTAGAAACTCGCCCGATTACAACGGTATGTGTATTTTTTCCCTAGGCCATTCTGGTTAAGCGTGTGGAGCAGCAGAATTGCGAAAAATTTTTTGCCTTCTAAACCATTTCTAGGCTTCAAACTCCCATATCTCGCGAACGGATTGACCTAACCCAAAAATTCCTATTGCATCTGAAAGTAGAAACTCGCCCGATTACAACGGTATGTGTATTTTTTCCCTAGGCCATTCTGGTTAAGCGTTTGGAGCAGCAGAATTGCGAAAATTTTTTTGCCTTCTCAACCATTTCTTGGCTTCAAACTCCCATATCTCGCGAACGGACTGACCTAACCCAAAAATTCCTGTAGCGTCTGAAAGTAGAAACTCGCCCGATTACAACGGTATGTGTATTTTTTCCCTAGCCCATTCTGGTTAAGCGTTTGGATCAGCAGAATTGCGAAAAATTTGTGGTCTTCTCAACCATTTCTTAGTTTCAAAGTCCCGTATCTCGCGAACGGATTGACCAAACCCAAAAATTCCTGCTGCGTCTGAAAGTAGAAACTCGCCCGATTACAACGGTATGTGTATTTTTTCCCTAGGCCATTCTGGTTAAGCGTGTGGAGCAGCAGAATTGCGAAAAATTTTTTGCCTTCTAAACCATTTCTAGGCTTCAAACTCCCATATCTCGCGAACGGATTGACCTAACCCAAAAATTCCTATTGCATCTGAAAGTAGAAACTCGCCCGATTACAACGGTATGTGTATTTTTTCCCTAGGCCATTCTGGTTACGCGTTTGGAGCAGCAGAATTGCGAAAAATTTTTTGCCTTCGCAACCATTTCTTGGCTTCAAACTCCCATATCTCGCGAACGGATTGACCTAACCCAAAAATTCCTGTAGCGTCTGAAAGTAGAAACTCGCCCGATTACAACGGTATGTGTATTTTTTCCCTAGCCCATTCTGGTTAAGCGTTTGGATCAGCAGAATTGCGAAAAATTTGTTGTCTTCTCAACCATTTCTTAGTTTCAAAGTCCCATATCTCGCGAACGGATTGACCAAACCCAAAAATTCCTGCTGCGTCTGAAAGTAGAAACTCGCCCGATTACAACGGTATGTGTATTTTTTCCCTAGGCCATTCTGGTTAAGCGTGTGGAGCAGCAGAATTGCGAAAAATTTTTTGCCTTCTCAACCATTTCTTGGCTTCAAACTCCCATATCTCGCGAACGGATTGACCTAACCCAAAAATTCCTATTGCATCTGAAAGTAGAAACTAGCCCGATTACAGCGGTATGTGTATTTTCTCCCTAGGCCATTCTGGTTAAGCGTTTGGAGCAGCAGAATTGCGAACAATTTTTTGCCTTCTCAACCATTTCTTGGCTTCAAACTCGCATATCTCGCGAACGGATTAACCTAACCCAAAAATTCCTATTGCATCTGAAAGTCGAACCTCGCCCGATTACAACGGTGTGTGTATTTTTTCCCTAGGCCATTCTGGTTAAGCGTTTGGAGCAGCAGAATTGCGAGAAATTTTTTGCCTTCTCAACCATTTCTTGGCTTCAAACTCCCGTATCTCGCGAACGGATTGACATAACCCAAAAATTCCTGCTGCGTCTGAAAGTAGAAACTCGCCCGATTACAACAGTATGTGTATTTTTTCCCTAGGCCATTCTGGTTAAGCGTGTGGAGCAGCAGAATTGCGAAAAATTTTTTGCCTTCTCAACCATTTCTTAGCTTCTAACTCCCATATCTCGTGAACGGATTGACCTAACCCAAAAATTCCTGTTGCATCTGAAAGTAGAAACTCGCCCGATTACAACGGCATGTGTATTTTTTCCCTAGCCCATTCTGGTCAAGCGTTTGGAGCAGCAGAATTGCGAAAAATTTGTTGTCTTCTCAACCATTTCTTAGCTTCAAACTCCCATATCTCGCGAACGGATTAACCTAACCCAAAAATTCCTATTGCATCTGAAAGTAGAAACCCGCTCGATTACAACGGTATGTGTATTTTTTCCCTAGGCCATTCTGGTTAAGCGTTTGGAGCAGCAGAATTGCGAAAAATTTGTTGTCTTCTCAACCATTTCTTGGCTTCAAACACCCATATCTCGCGAACGGATTGACCTAACCCAAAAATTCCTGTTGCGTCTGAAAGTAGAAACTCGCCCGATTACAGCGGTATGTGTATTTTTTCCCCAGCCCATTCTGGTTA
This sequence comes from Ptiloglossa arizonensis, assembly GCF_051014685.1. Classification (NCBI taxonomy): domain Eukaryota; kingdom Metazoa; phylum Arthropoda; class Insecta; order Hymenoptera; family Colletidae; genus Ptiloglossa; species Ptiloglossa arizonensis. The sequence continues at coordinate 802,229 of NW_027478592.1, read as the reverse complement.
AGCGTTTGGAGCAGCAGAATTGCGAAAAATTTGATGTCTTCTCAACCATTTCTTAGCTTCAAACTCCCTTATCTCGCGAACGGATTAACCTAACCCAAAAATTCCTATTGCATCTGAAAGTAGAAACCCGCCCGATTACAACGGTATGTGTATTTTTTCCCTAGGCCATTCTGGTTAAGCATTTGGAGCAGCAGAATTGCGAAAAATTTTTTGCCTTCTCAACCATTTCTTGGCTTCAAACTCCCATATCTCGCGAACGGATTGACCTAACCCAAAAATTCCTATTGCATCTGAAAGTAGAAACTCGCCCGATTACAGCGGTATGTGTATTTTTTCCCTAGCCCATTCTGGTTAAGCGTTTGGATCAGCAGAATTGCGAAAAATTTGTTGTCTTCTCAACCATTTTTTAGTTTCAAAGTCCCATATCTCGCGATCGGATTGACCAAACCCAAAAATTCCTGCTGCGTCTGAAAGTAGAAGCTCGCCCGATTACAACGGTATGTGTATTTTTTCCCTAGGCCATTCTGGTTAAGCGTGTGGAGCAGCAGAATTGCGAAAAATTTTTTGCCTTCTAAACCATTTCTAGGCTTCAAACTCCCATATCTCGCGAACGGATTGACCTAACCCAAAAATTCCTATTGCATCTGAAAGTAGAAACTCGCCCGATTACAACGGTATGTGTATTTTTCCCTAGGCCATTCTGGTTAAGCGTTTGGAGCAGCAGAATTGCGAAAATTTTTTTGCCTTCTCAACCATTTCTTGGATTCAAACTCCCATATCTCGCGAACGGATTGACCTAACCCAAAAATTCCTGTAGCGTCTGAAAGTAGAAACTCGCCCGATTACAACGGTATGTGTATTTTTTCCCTAGCCCATTCTGGTTAAGCGTTTGGATCAGCAGAATTGCGAAAAATTTGTGGTCTTCTCAACCATTTCTTAGTTTCAAAGTCCCGTATCTCGCGAACGGATTGACCAAACCCAAAAATTCCTGCTGCGTCTGAAAGTAGAAACTCGCCCGATTACAACGGTATGTGTATTTTTTCCCTAGGCCATTCTGGTTAAGCGTGTGGAGCAGCAGAAGTGCGAAAAATTTTTTGCCTTCTCAACCATTTCTTGGATTCAAACTCCCATATCTCGCGAACGGATTGACCTAATCCAAAAATTCCAATTGCATCTGAAAGTGGAAACTCGCCCGAATACAACGGTATGTGTATTTTTTCCCTAGGCCATGCTGGTTAAGCGTTTCGAGCAGCAGAAGTGCGAAAAATTTGTTGTCTTCTCAACCATTTCTTAGCTTCAAACTCCCATATCTCGCGAACGGATTGACCTAACCCAAAAATTCCTGTTGCATCTGAAAGTAGACACTCGCCCGATTACAACGGTAGGTGTATTTTTTCCCTAGGCCATTCTTGTTAAGCGTTTGGAGCAGCAGAATTGCGAAAAATTTTCTGCCTTCTCAACCATTTCTTGGCTTCAAACTCCCATATCTCTCGAACGGATTGTACTAACCCAAAAATTCCTGTTGCATCTGAAAGTAGAAACTCGCCCGATTACAACGGTATGTGTATTTTTTCCCTAGGCCATTCTGGTTAAGCGTGTGGAGCAGCAGAATTGCGAAAAATTTTTTGCCTTCTAAACCATTTCTAGGCTTCAAACTCCCATATCTCGCGAACGGATTGACCTAACCCAAAAATTCCTATTGCATCTGAAAGTAGAAACTCGCCCGATTACAACGGTATGTGTATTTTTTCCCTAGGCCATTCTGGTTAAGCGTTTGGAGCAGCAGAATTGCGAAAATTTTTTTGCCTTCTCAACCATTTCTTGGCTTCAAACTCCCATATCTCGCGAACGGACTGACCTAACCCAAAAATTCCTGTAGCGTCTGAAAGTAGAAACTCGCCCGATTACAACGGTATGTGTATTTTTTCCCTAGCCCATTCTGGTTAAGCGTTTGGATCAGCAGAATTGCGAAAAATTTGTGGTCTTCTCAACCATTTCTTAGTTTCAAAGTCCCGTATCTCGCGAACGGATTGACCAAACCCAAAAATTCCTGCTGCGTCTGAAAGTAGAAACTCGCCCGATTACAACGGTATGTGTATTTTTTCCCTAGGCCATTCTGGTTAAGCGTGTGGAGCAGCAGAATTGCGAAAAATTTTTTGCCTTCTAAACCATTTCTAGGCTTCAAACTCCCATATCTCGCGAACGGATTGACCTAACCCAAAAATTCCTATTGCATCTGAAAGTAGAAACTCGCCCGATTACAACGGTATGTGTATTTTTTCCCTAGGCCATTCTGGTTACGCGTTTGGAGCAGCAGAATTGCGAAAAATTTTTTGCCTTCGCAACCATTTCTTGGCTTCAAACTCCCATATCTCGCGAACGGATTGACCTAACCCAAAAATTCCTGTAGCGTCTGAAAGTAGAAACTCGCCCGATTACAACGGTATGTGTATTTTTTCCCTAGCCCATTCTGGTTAAGCGTTTGGATCAGCAGAATTGCGAAAAATTTGTTGTCTTCTCAACCATTTCTTAGTTTCAAAGTCCCATATCTCGCGAACGGATTGACCAAACCCAAAAATTCCTGCTGCGTCTGAAAGTAGAAACTCGCCCGATTACAACGGTGTGTGTATTTTTTCCCTAGGCCATTCTGGTTAAGCGTGTGGAGCAACAGAATTGCGAAAAATTTTTTGCCTTCTCAACCATTTCTTGGCTTCAAACTCCCATATCTCGCGAACGGATTGACCTAACCCAAAAATTCCTATTGCATCTGAAAGTAGAAACTAGCCCGATTACAGCGGTATGTGTATTTTCTCCCTAGGCCATTCTGGTTAAGCGCTGGAGCAGCAGAATTGCGAACAATTTTTTGCCTTCTCAACCATTTCTTGGCTTCAAACTCGCATATCTCGCGAACGGATTGACCTAACCCAAAAATTCCTATTGCATCTGAAAGTCGAACCTCGCCCGATTACAACGGTGTGTGTATTTTTTCCCTAGGCCATTCTGGTTAAGCGTTTGGAGCAGCAGAATTGCGAGAAATTTTTTGCCTTCTCAACCATTTCTTGGCTTCAAACTCCCATATCTCGCGAACGGATTGACATAACCCAAAAATTCCTGCTGCGTCTGAAAGTAGAAACTCGCCCGATTACAACAGTATGTGTATTTTTTCCCTAGGCCATTCTGGTTAAGCGTGTGGAGCAGCAGAATTGCGAAAAATTTTTTGCCTTCTCAACCATTTCTTAGCTTCTAACTCCCATATCTCGTGAACGGATTGACCTAACCCAAAAATTCCTGTTGCATCTGAAAGTAGAAACTCGCCCGATTACAACGGCATGTGTATTTTTTCCCTAGCCCATTCTGGTCAAGCGTTTGGAGCAGCAGAATTGCGAAAAATTTGTTGTCTTCTCAACCATTTCTTAGCTTCAAACTCCCATATCTCGCGAACGGATTAACCTAACCCAAAAATTCCTATTGCATCTGAAAGTAGAAACCCGCTCGATTACAACGGTATGTGTATTTTTTCCCTAGGCCATTCTGGTTAAGCGTTTGGAGCAGCAGAATTGCGAAAAATTTGTTGTCTTCTCAACCATTTCTTGGCTTCAAACACCCATATCTCGCGAACGGATTGACCTAACCCAAAAATTCCTGTTGCGTCTGAAAGTAGAAACTCGCCCGATTACAGCGGTATGTGTATTTTTTCCCCAGCCCATTCTGGTTAAGCGTTTGGAGCAGCAGAATTGCGAAAAATTTGATGTCTTCTCAACCATTTCTTAGCTTCAAACTCCCTTATCTCGCGAACGGATTAACCTAACCCAAAAATTCCTATTGCATCTGAAAGTAGAAACCCGCCCGATTACAACGGTATGTGTATTTTTTCCCTAGGCCATTCTGGTTAAGCATTTGGAGCAGCAGAATTGCGAAAAATTTTTTGCCTTCTCAACCATTTCTTGGCTTCAAACTCCCATATCTCGCGAACGGATTGACCTAACCCAAAAATTCCTATTGCATCTGAAAGTAGAAACTCGCCCGATTACAGCGGTATGTGTATTTTTTCCCTAGCCCATTCTGGTTAAGCGTTTGGATCAGCAGAATTGCGAAAAATTTGTTGTCTTCTCAACCATTTTTTAGTTTCAAAGTCCCATATCTCGCGATCGGATTGACCAAACCCAAAAATTCCTGCTGCGTCTGAAAGTAGAAACTCGCCCGATTACAACGGTATGTGTATTTTTTCCCTAGGCCATTCTGGTTAAGCGTGTGGAGCAGCAGAATTGCGAAAAATTTTTTGCCTTCTCAACCATTTCTTGGCTTCAAACTCCCATATCTCGCGAACGGATTGACCTAACCCAAAAATTCCTATTGCATCTGAAAGTAGAAACTAGCCCGATTACAGCGGTATGTGTATTTTCTCCCTAGGCCATTCTGGTTAAGCGTTTGGAGCAGCAGAATTGCGAACAATTTTTTGCCTTCTCAACCATTTCTTGGCTTCAAACTCGCATATCTCGCGAACGGATTGACCTAACCCAAAAATTCCTATTGCATCTGAAAGTCGAACCTCGCCCGATTACAACGGTGTGTGTATTTTTTCCCTAGGCCATTCTGGTTAAGCGTTTGGAGCAGCAGAATTGCGAGAAATTTTTTGCCTTCTCAACCATTTCTTGGCTTCAAACTCCCATATCTCGCGAACGGATTGACATAACCCAAAAATTCCTGCTGCGTCTGAAAGTAGAAACTCGCCCGATTACAACAGTATGTGTATTTTTTCCCTAGGCCATTCTTGTTAAGCGTTTGGAGCAGCAGAATTGCGAAAAATTTTTTGCCTTCTAAACCATTTCTAGGCTTCAAACTCCCATATCTCGCGAACGGATTGACCTAACCCAAAAATTCCTATTGCATCTGAAAGTAGAAACTCGCCCGATTACAACGGTATGTGTATTTCTTCCCTAGGCCATTCTGGTTAAGCGTTTGGAGCAGCAGAATTGCGAAAAACTTTTTGCCTTCTCAACCATTTCTTGGCTTCAAACTCCCATATCTCGCGAACGGATTGACGTAACCCAAAAATTCCTGTAGCGTCTGAAAGTAGAAACTCGCCCGATTACAACGGTATGTGTATTTTTTCCCTAGCCCATTCTGGTTAAGCGATTGGATCAGCAGAATTGCGAAAAATTTTTTGCCTTCTCAACCATTTCTTGGCTTCAAACTCCCATATCTCGCGAACGGATTGACCTAACCCAAAAATTCCTATCGCATCAGAAAGTAGAAACTCGCCCGATTACAACGGTATTTCTATTTTTTCCCTAGGCCATTCTGGTTAAGCGTTTGGAGCAGCAGAATTGCGAAAAATTTTTTGCCTTCTCAACCATTCCTTTGCTTCAAACTCCCATATCTCGCGAACGGATTGACCTAACCCAAAAATTCCTATTGCATCTGAAAGTAGAAACCCGCCCGATTACAACGGTATGTGAATTTTCTCCCAAGGCCATTCTGGTTAAGCGTTTGGAGCAGCAGAATTGCGAAAAATTTGTTGTCTTCTCAACCATTTCTTGGCTTCAAACTCCCATATCTCGCGAACGAATTGACCTAACCCAAAAATTCCTGTTGCGTCTGAAAGTAGAAACTCGCCCGATTACAGCGGTATGTGTATTTTTTCCCCAGCCCATTCTGGTTAAGCGTTTGGAGCAGCAGAATTGCGAAAAATTTGTTGCCTTCTCAACCATTTCTTGGCTTCAAACTCCCATATCTCGCGAACGGATTGTCCTAACCCAAAAATTCCTTTTGCATCTGAAAGTAGAAACTCGCCCGATTACAACGGTATGTGTATTTCTTCCCTAGGCCATTCTGGTTAAGCTTGTGGAGCAGCAGAATTGCGAAAAATTTTTTGCCTTCTCAACCATTTCTTGGCTTCAAACTCCCATATCTCGCGAACGGATTGACCTAACCCAAAAATTCCTATTGCATCTGAAAGTAGAAACTCGCCCGATTACAGCGGTATGTGTATTTTTTCCCTAGCCCATTCTGGTTAAGCGTTTGGATCAGCAGAATAGCGAAAAATTTGTTGTCTTCTCAACCATTTCTTAGTTTCAAAGTCCCATATCTCGCGATCGGATTGACCAAACCCAAAAATTCCTGCTGCGTCTGAAAGTAGAAACTCGCCCGATTACAACGGTATGTGTATTTTTTCCCTAGGCCATTCTGGTTAAGCGTGTGGAGCAGCAGAATTGCGAAAAATTTTTTGCCTTCTCAACCATTTCTTGCCTTCAAACTCCCATATCTCGCGAACGGATTGACCTAACCCAAAAATTCCTATTGCTTCTGAAAGTCGAAACTCGCCCGATTACAACGGTATGTGTATTTTTTCCTAGGCCATTCTGGTTAAGCGTTTGGAGCAGCAGAAGTGCGAAAAATTTGTTGTCTTCTCAACCATTTCTTAGCTTCAAACTCCCATATCTCGCGAACGGATTGACCTAAACCAAAAATTCCTGTTGCATCTGAAAGTAGAAACTCGCCCGATTACAGCGGTATTTGTATTTTTTCCCTAGGCCATTCTGGTTAAGCGTTTGAAGCAGCAGAATTGTGAAAAATTTTTTGCCTTCTCAACCATTTCGTGGCTTCAAACTCCCATATCTCGCGAACGGTTTAACCTAACCCAACAATTCCTATTGCATCTGAAAGTAGAAACTCGCCCGATTACAGCGGTATGTGTATTTTTTCCCTAGGCCATTCTGGTTAAGCGTTTGGAGCAGCAGAATTGCGAAAAATTTATTGCCTTCTCAACCATTTCTTGGCTTCAAACTCCCATATCTCGCGAACGGATTGACCTAACCCAAAAATTCCTATTGCATCTGAAAGTAGAAACTCGCCCGATTAGAACGGTATATGTATTTTTTCCCTAGGCCCTTCTGGTTAAGCGTTTGGAGCAGCAGAAGTGCGAAAAATTTGTTGTCTCCTCAACCATTTCTTAGCTTCAAACTCCCATATCTCGCGAACGGATTGACCTAACCCAAAAATTCCTGTTGCATCTGAAAGTAGAAACTCGCCCGATTACAACGGTATGTGTATTTTTTCCCTAGGCCATTCTGGTTAAGGGTTTGGAGTAGCAGAAGTGCGAAAAATTTTTTGCCTTCTCAACCATTTCTTGGATTCAAACTCCCATATCTCGCGAACGGATTGACCTAATCCAAAAATTCCAATTGCATCTGAAAGTAGAAACTCGCCCGATTACAACGGTATGTGTATTTTTTCCCTAGGCCATGCTGGTTAAGCGTTTCGAGCAGCAGAAGTGCGAAAAATTTGTTGTCTTCTCAACCATTTCTTAGCTTCAAACTCCCATATCTCGCGAACGGATTGACCTAACCAAAAAATTCCTGTTGCGTCTGAAAGTAGACACTCGCCCGATTACAACGGTATGTGTATTTTTTCCCTAGGCCATTCTGGTTAAGCATTTGGAGCAGTAGAATTGCGAAAAATTTTTTGCCTTCTCAACCATTTCTTGGCTTCAAACTCCCATATCTCGCGAACGGATTGACCTAACCCAAAAATTCCTATTGCATCTGAAAGTAGAAACTCGCCCGATTACAGCGGTATGTGTATTTTTTCCCTAGCCCATTCTGGTTAAGCGTTTGCATCAGCAGAATTGCGAAAAATTTGTTGTCTTCTCAACCATTTCTTAGTTTCAAAGTCCCATATCTCGCGATCGGATTGACCAAACCCAAAAATTCCTGCTGCGTCTGAAAGTAGAAACTCGCCCGATTACAACGGTATGTGTATTTTTTCCCTAGGCCATTCTGGTTAAGCGTGTGGAGCAGCAGAATTGCGAAAAATTTTTTGCCTTCTCAACCATTTCTTGCCTTCAAACTCCCATATCTCGCGAACGGATTGACCTAACCCAAAAATTCCTATTGCATCTGAAAGTAGAAACTCGCCCGATTACAGCGGTATGTGTATTTCTTCCCTAGGCCATTCTGGTTAAGCGTTTGGAGCAGCAGAATTGCGAAAAATTTTTTGGCTTCTAAACCATTTCTAGGCTTCAAACTCCCATATCTCGCGAACGGATTGACCTAACCCAAAAATTCCTATTGCATCTGAAAGTAGAAACTAGCCCGATTACAGCGGTATGTGCATTTTTTCCCTAGGCCATTCTGGTTAAGCGTTTGGAGCAGCAGAATTGCGAAAAACTTTTTGCCTTCTCAACCATTTCTTGGCTTCAAACTCCCATATCTCGCGAACGGATTGACGTAACCCAAAAATTCCTGTAGCGTCTGAAAGTAGAAACTCGCCCGATTACAACGGTATGTGTATTTTTTCCCTAGCCCATTCTGGTTAAGCGATTGGATCAGCAGAATTGCGAAAAATTTTTTGCCTTCTCAACCATTTCTTGGCTTCAAACTCCCATATCTCGCGAACGGATTGACCTAACCCAAAAATTCCTATCGCATCAGAAAGTAGAAACTCGCCCGATTACAACGGTATGTGCATTTTTTCCCTAGGCCATTCTGGTTAAGCGTTTGGAGCAGCAGAAGTGCGAAAAATTTGTTGTCTTCTCAACCATTTCTTAGCGTCAAACTCCCATATCTCGCGAACGGATTGACCTAACCCAAAAATTCCTGTTGCATCTGAAAGTGGAAACTCGCCCGATTACAACGGTATGTGTATTTTTTCCCTAGGCCATTCTGGTTAAGCGTTTGGAGCAGCAGAATTGCGAAAAATTTTTTGGCTTCTCAACCATTCCTTTGCTTCAAACTCCCATATCTCGCGAACGGATTGACCTAACCCAAAAATTCCTATTGCATCTGAAAGTAGAAACCCGCCCGATTACAACGGTATGTGAATTTTCTCCCAAGGCCATTCTGGTTAAGCGTTTGGAGCAGCAGAATTGCGAAAAATTTGTTGTCTTCTCAAACATTTCTTGGCTTCAAACTCCCATATCTCGCGAACGAATTGACCTAACCCAAAAATTCCGGTTGCGTCTGAAAGTAGAAACTCGCCCGATTACAGCGGTATGTGTATTTTTTCCCCAGCCCATTCTGGTTAAGCGTTTGGAGCAGCAGAATTGCGAAAAATTTGTTGCCTTCTCAACCATTTCTTGGCTTCAAACTCCCATATCTCGCGAACGGATTGTCCTAACCCAAAAATTCCTTTTGCATCTGAAAGTAGAAACTCGCCCGATTACAACGGTATGTGTATTTCTTCCCTAGGCCATTCTGGTTAAGCTTGTGGAGCAGCAGAATTGCGAAAAATTTTTTGCCTTCTCAACCATTTCTTGACTTTAAACTCCCATATCTCGCGAACGGATTGACCTAACCAAAAATTCCTATCGCATCAGAAAGTAGAAACTCGCCCGATTACAACGGTAACGTATAACGTATACGTATAACATATAACGTATAACCTGTGACGTATAACGTATAACGTATAACGTATAACGTATAACGTATAACGTATGACGTATGACGTATAACGTATAACGTATAACGTATAACATATAACTCCTGTTGCATCTGAAAGTAGAAACTCGCCCGATTACAACGGTATGTGTATTTTTTCCCTAGCCCATTCTGGTTAAGCGATTGGATCAGCAGAATTGCGAAAAATTTTTTGCCTTCTCAACCATTTCTTGGCTTCAAACTCCCATATCTCGCGAACGGATTGACCTAACCCAAAAATTCCTATCGCATCAGAAAGTAGAAACTCGCCCGATTACAACGGTATGTGCATTTTTTCCCTAGGCCATTCTGGTTAAGCGTTTGGAGCAGCAGAAGTGCGAAAAATTTGTTGTCTTCTCAACCATTTCTTAGCGTCAAACTCCCATATCTCGCGAACGGATTGACCTAACCCAAAAATTCCTGTTGCATCTGAAAGTAGAAACTCGCCCGATTACAACGGTATGTGTATTTTTTCCCTAGGCCATTCTGGTTAAGCGTTTGGAGCAGCAGAATTGCGAAAAATTTTTTGGCTTCTCAACCATTCCTTTGCTTCAAACTCCCATATCTCGCGAACGGATTGACCTAACCCAAAAATTCCTATTGCATCTGAAAGTAGAAACCCGCCCGATTACAACGGTATGTGAATTTTCTCCCAAGGCCATTCTGGTTAAGCGTTTGGAGCAGCAGAATTGCGAAAAATTTGTTGTCTTCTCAACCATTTCTTGGCTTCAAACTCCCATATCTCGCGAACGAATTGACCTAACCCAAAAATTCCTGTTGCGTCTGAAAGTAGAAACTCGCCCGATTACAGCGGTATGTGTATTTTTTCCCCAGCCCATTCTGGTTAAGCGTTTGGGAGCAGCAGAATTGCGAAAAATTTGTTGCCTTCTCAACCATTTCTTGGCTTCAAACTCCCATATCTCGCGAACGGATTGTCCTAACCCAAAAATTCCTTTTGCATCTGAAAGTAGAAACTCGCCCGATTACAACGGTATGTGTATTTCTTCCCTAGGCCATTCTGGTTAAGCTTGTGGAGCAGCAGAATTGCGAAAAATTTTTTGCCTTCTCAACCATTTCTTGGCTTCAAACTCCCATATCTCGCGAACGGATTGACCTAACCCAAAAATTCCTATTGCATCTGAAAGTAGAAACTCGCCCGATTACAGCGGTATGTGTATTTTTTCCCTAGCCCATTCTGGTTAAGCGTTTGGATCAGCAGAATTGCGAAAAATTTGTTGTCTTCTCAACCATTTCTTAGTTTCAAAGTCCCATATCTCGCGATCGGATTGACCAAACCCAAAAATTCCTGCTGCGTCTGAAAGTAGAAACTCGCCCGATTACAACGGTATGTGTATTTTTTCCCTAGGCCATTCTGGTTAAGCGTGTGGAGCAGCAGAATTGCGAAAAATTTTTTGCCTTCTCAACCATTTCTTGCCTTCAAACTCCCATATCTCGCGAACGGATTGACCTAACCCAAAAATTCCTATTGCTTCTGAAAGTCGAAACTCGCCCGATTACAACGGTATGTGTATTTTTTCCTAGGCCATTCTGGTTAAGCGTTTGGAGCAGCAGAAGTGCGAAAAATTTGTTGTCTTCTCAACCATTTCTTAGCTTCAAACTCCCATATCTCGCGAACGGATTGACCTAAACCAAAAATTCCTGTTGCATCTGAAAGTAGAAACTCGCCCGATTACAGCGGTATTTGTATTTTTGCCCTAGGCCATTCTGGTTAAGCGTTTGAAGCAGCAGAATTGCGAAAAATTTTTTGCCTTCTCAACCATTTCGTGGCTTCAAACTCCATATCTCGCGAACGGTTTAACCTAACCCAAAAATTCCTATTGCATCTGAAAGTAGAAACTCGCCCGATTACAGCGGTATGTGTATTTTTTCCCTAGGCCATTCTGGTTAAGCGTGTGGAGCAGCAGAATTGCGAAAATTTTTTGCCTTCTCAACCATTTCTTGCCTTCAAACTCCCATATCTCGCGAACGGATTGACCTAAACCAAAAATTCCTGTTGCATCTGAAAGTAGAAACTCGCCCGATTACAGCGGTATTTGTATTTTTTTCCCTAGGCCATTCTGGTTAAGCGTTTGAAGCAGCAGAATTGCGAAAAATTTTTTGCCTTCTCAACCATTTCGTGGCTTCAAACTCCCATATCTCGCGAACGGTTTAACCTAACCCAAAAAATTCCTATTGCATCTGAAAGTAGAAACTCGCCCGATTACAGCGGTATGTGTATTTTTTCCCTAGGCCATTCTGGTTAAGCGTTTGAAGCAGCAGAATTGCGAAAAATTTTTTGCCTTCTCAACCATTTCGTGGCTTCAAACTCCCATATCTCGCGAACGGTTTAACCTAACCCAAAAATTCCTATTGCATCTGAAAGTAGAAACTCGCCCGATTACAGCGGTATGTGTATTTTTTCCCTTGGCCATTCTGGTTAAGCGTGTGGAGCAGCAGAATTGCGAAAATTTTTTGCCTTCTCAACCATTTCTTGCCTTCAAACTCCCATATCTCGCGAACGGATTGACCTAACCCAAAAATTCCTATTGCATCTGAAAGTAGAAACTCGCCCGATTAGAACGGTATGTGTATTTTTTCCCTAGGCCATTCTGGTTAAGCGTTTGGAGCAGCAGAAGTGCGAAAAATTTGTTGTCTCCTCAACCATTTCTTAGCTTCAAACTCCCATATCTCGCGAACGGATTGACCTAACCCAAAAATTCCTGTTGCATCTGAGAGTAGAAACTCGCCCGATTACAACGGTATGTGTATTTTTTCCCTAGGCCATTCTGGTTAAGCGTTTGGAGCAGCAGAAGTGCGAAAAATTTTTTGCCTTCTCAACCATTTCTTGGATTCAAACTCCCATATCTCGCGAACGGATTGACCTAATCCAAAAATTCCAATTGCATCTGAAAATAGAAACTCGCCCGATTACAACGGTATGTGTATTTTTCCCTAGGCCATGCTGGTTAAGCGTTTCGAGCAGCAGAAGTGCGAAAAATTTGTTGTCTTCTCAACCATTTCTTAGCTTCAAACTCCCATATCTCGCGAACGGATTGACCTAACCCAAAAATTCCTGTTGCGTCTGAAAGTAGACACTCGCCCGATTACAACGGTATGTGTATTTTTTCCCTAGGCCATTCTGGTTAAGCATTTGGAGCAGTAGAATTGCGAAAAATTTTTTGCCTTCTCAACCATTTCTTGGCTTCAAACTCCCATATCTCGCGAACGGATTGACCTAACCCAAAAATTCCTATTGCATCTGAAAGTAGAAACTCGCCCGATTACAGCGGTATGTGTATTTTTTCCCTAGCCCATTCTGGTTAAGCGTTTGCATCAGCAGAATTGCGAAAAATTTGTTGTCTCCTCAACCATTTCTTAGTTTCAAAGTCCCATATCTCGCGATCGGATTGACCAAACCCAAAAATTCCTGCTGCGTCTGAAAGTAGAAACTCGCCCGATTACAACGGTATGTGTATTTTTTCCCTAGGCCATTCTGGTTAAGCGTGTGGAGCAGCAGAATTGCGAAAAATTTTTTGCCTTCTCAACCATTTCTTGCCTTCAAACTCCCATATCTCGCGAACGGATTGACCTAACCCAAAAATTCCTATTGCTTCTGAAAGTCGAAACTCGCCCGATTACAACGGTATGTGTATTTTTTCCTAGGCCATTCTGGTTAAGCGTTTGGAGCAGCAGAAGTGCGAAAAATTTGTTGTCTTCTCAACCATTTCTTAGCTTCAAACTCCCATATCTCGCGAACGGATTGACCTAAACCAAAAATTCCTGTTGCATCTGAAGTAGAAACTCGCCCGATTACAGCGGTATTTGTATTTTTTCCTAGGCCATTTTGGTTAAGCGTTTGAAGCAGCAGAATTGCGAAAAATTTTTTGCCTTCTCAACCATTTCGTGGCTTCAAACTCCCATATCTCGCGAACGGTTTGACCTATCCCAAAAATTCCTATTGCATCTGAAAGTAGAAACTCGCCCGATTACAGCGGTATGTGTATTTTTTCCTAGGCCATTCTGGTTAAGCGTTTGGAGCAGCAGAATTGCGAAAATTTTTTGCCTTCTAAACCATTTCTAGGCTTCAACTCCCATATCTCGCGAACGGATTGACCTAACCAAAAATTCCTATTGCATCTGAAAGTAGAAACTCGCCCGATTACAACGGTATGTGTATTTTTTCCCTAGGCCATTCTGGTTAAGCGTTTGGAGCAGCAGAATTGCGAAAAACTTTTTGCCTTCTCAACCATTTCTTGGCTTCAAACTCCCATATCTCGCGAACGGATTGACGTAACCCAAAAATTCCTGTAGCGTCTGAAAGTAGAAACTCGCCCGATTACAACGGTATGTGTATTTTTTCCCTAGCCCATTCTGGTTAAGCGATTGGATCAGCAGAATTGCGAAAAATTTTTTGCCTTCTCAACCATTTCTTGGCTTCAAACTCCATATCTCGCGAACGGATTGACCTAACCCAAAAATTCCTATCGCATCAGAAGTAGAAACTCGCCCGATTACAACGGTATGTGCATTTTTTCCCTAGGCCATTCTGGTTAAGCGTTTGGAGCAGCAGAAGTGCGAAAAATTTGTTGTCTTCTCAACCATTTCTTAGCGTCAAACTCCCATATCTCGCGAACGGATTGACCTAACCCAAAAATTCCTGTTGCATCTGAAAGTAGAAACTCGCCCGATTACAACGGTATGTGTATTTTTTCCCTAGGCCATTCTGGTTAAGCGTTTGGAGCAGCAGAATTGCGAAAAATTTTTTGGCTTCTCAACCATTCCTTTGCTTCAAACTCCCATATCTCGCGAACGGATTGACCTAACCCAAAAATTCCTATTGCATCTGAAAGTAGAAACCCGCCCGATTACAACGGTATGTGAATTTTCTCCCAAGGCCATTCTGGTTAAGCGTTTGGAGCAGCAGAATTGCGAAAAATTTGTTGTCTTCTCAACCATTTCTTGGCTTCAAACTCCCATATCTCGCGAACGAATTGACCTAACCCAAAAATTCCGGTTGCGTCTGAAAGTAGAAACTCGCCCGATTACAGCGGTATGTGTATTTTTTCCCCAGCCCATTCTGGTTAAGCGTTTGGAGCAGCAGAATTTCGAAAAATTTGTTGCCTTCTCAACCATTTCTTGGCTTCAAACTCCCATATCTCGCGAACGGATTGTCCTAACCCAAAAATTCCTTTTGCATCTGAAAGTAGAAACTCGCCCGATTACAACGGTATGTGTATTTTTTCCCTAGGCTATTCTGGTTAAGCGTTTGGAGCAGCAGAAGTGCGAAAAATTTGTTGTCTTCTCAACCATTTCTTAGCGCCAATCTCCCATATCTCGCGAACGGATTGACCTAACCCAAAAATTCCTGTTGAATCTGAAAGTAGAAACTCGCCCGATTACAACGGTATGTGTATTTTTTCCCTAGGCCATTCTGGTTAAGCATTTGGAGCAGCAGAATTGCGAAAAATTTTTTGCCTTCTCAACCATTTCTTGGCTTCAAACTCCCATATCTCGCGAACGGATTGACCTAACCCAAAAATTCCTGTTGCGTCTGAAAGTAGACACTCGCCCGATTACAACGGTATGTGTATTTTTTCCCTAGGCCATTCTTGTTAAGCGTTTGGAGCAGCAGAATTGCGAAAAATTTTTTGCCTTCTAAACCATTTCTAGGCTTCAAACTCCCATATCTCGCGAACGGATTGACCTAACCCAAAAATTCCTATTGCATCTGAAAGTAGAAACTCGCCCGATTACAACGGTATGTGTATTTCTTCCCTAGGCCATTCTGGTTAAGCGTTTGGAGCAGCAGAATTGCGAAAAACTTTTTGCCTTCTCAACCATTTCTTGGCTTCAAACTCCCATATCTCGCGAACGGATTGACGTAACCCAAAAATTCCTGTAGCGTCTGAAAGTAGAAACTCGCCCGATTACAACGGTATGTGTATTTTTTCCCTAGCCCATTCTGGTTAAGCGATTGGATCAGCAGAATTGCGAAAAATTTTTTGCCTTCTCAACCATTTCTTGGCTTCAAACTCCCATATCTCGCGAACGGATTGACCTAACCCAAAAATTCCTATCGCATCAGAAAGTAGAAACTCGCCCGATTACAACGGTATGTCTATTTTTTCCCTAGGCCATTCTGGTTAAGCGTTTGGAGCAGCAGAAGTGCGAAAAATTTGTTGTCTTCTCAACCATTTCTTAGCGTCAAACTCCCATATCTCGCGAATGGACGAATGGATTGACCTAACCCAAAAATTCCTGTTGCATCTGAAAGTAGAAACTCGCCCGATTACAACGGTATGTGTATTTTTTCCCTAGGCCATTCTGGTTAAGCGTTTGGAGCAGCAGAATTGCGAAAAATTTTTTGCCTTCTCAACCATTCCTTTGCTTCAAACTCCCATATCTCGCGAACGGATTGACCTAACCCAAAAATTCCTATTGCATCTGAAAGTAGAAACCCGCCCGATTACAACGGTATGTGAATTTTCTCCCAAGGCCATTCTGGTTAAGCGTTTGGAGCAGCAGAATTGCGAAAAATTTGTTGTCTTCTCAACCATTTCTTGGCTTCAAACTCCCATATCTCGCGAACGAATTGACCTAACCCAAAAATTCCTGTTGCGTCTGAAAGTAGAAACTCGCCCGATTACAGCGGTATGTGTATTTTTTCCCCAGCCCATTCTGGTTAAGCGTTTGGAGCAGCAGAATTGCGAAAAATTTGTTGTCTTCTCAACCATTTCTTGGCTTCAAACTCCCATATCTCGCGAACGAATTGACCTAACCCAAAAATTCCTATTGCATCTGAAAGTAGAAACTCGCCCGATTACAGCGGTATGTGTATTTTTTCCCTAGCCCATTCTGGTTAAGCGTTTGGATCAGCAGAATTGCGAAAAATTTGTTGTTTTCTCAACCATTTCTTAGTTTCAAAGTCCCATATCTCGCGATCGGATTGACCAAACCCAAAGATTCCTGCTGCGTCTGAAAGTAGAAACTCGCCCGATTACAACGGTATGTGTATTTTTTCCCTAGGCCATTCTGGTTAAGCGTGTGGAGCAGCAGAATTGCGAAAAATTTTTTGCCTTCTCAACCATTTCTTGCCTTCAAACTCCCATATCTCGCGAACGGATTGACCTAACCCAAAAATTCCTATTGCTTCTGAAAGTCGAAACTCGCCCGATTACAACGGTATGTGTATTTTTTCCTAGGCCATTCTGGTTAAGCGTTTGGAGCAGCAGAAGTGCGAAAAATTTGTTGTCTTCTCAACCATTTCTTAGCTTCAAACTCCCATATCTCGCGAACGGATTGACCTAAACCAAAAATTCCTGTTGCATCTGAAAGTAGAAACTCGCCCGATTACAACGGTATGTGTATTTTTTCCCTAGGCCATTCTGGTTAAGCGTTTGGAGCAGCAGAATTGCGAAAAACTTTTTGCCTTCTCAACCATTTCTTAGCTTCAAACTCCCATATCTCGCGAACGGATTGACGTAACCCAAAAATTCCTGTAGCGTCTGAAAGTAGAAACTCGCCCGATTACAACGGTATGTGTATTTTTTCCCTAGCCCATTCTGGTTAAGCGATTGGATCAGCAGAATTGCGAAAAATTTTTTGCCTTCTCAACCATTTCTTGGCTTCAAACTCCCATATCTCGCGAACGGATTGACCTAACCCAAAAATTCCTATCGCATCAGAAAGTAGAAACTCGCCCGATTACAACGGTATGTGCATTTTTTCCCTAGGCCATTCTGGTTAAGCGTTTGGAGCAGCAGAAGTGCGAAAAATTTGTTGTCTTCTCAACCATTTCTTAGCGTCAAACTCCCATATCTCGCGAACGGATTGACCTAACCCAAAAATTCCTGTTGCATCTGAAAGTAGAAACTCGCCCGATTACAACGGTATGTGTATTTTTTCCCTAGGCCATTCTGGTTAAGCGTTTGGAGCAGCAGAATTGCGAAAAATTTTTTGGCTTCTCAACCATTCCTTTGCTTCAAACTCCCATATCTCGCGAACGGATTGACCTAACCCAAAAATTCCTATTGCATCTGAAAGTAGAAACCCGCCCGATTACAACGGTATGTGAATTTTCTCCCAAGGCCATTCTGGTTAAGCGTTTGGAGCAGCAGAATTGCGAAAAATTTGTTGTCTTCTCAACCATTTCTTGGCTTCAAACTCCCATATCTCGCGAACGAATTGACCTAACCCAAAAATTCCGGTTGCGTCTGAAAGTAGAAACTCGCCCGATTACAGCGGTATGTGTATTTTTTCCCCAGCCCATTCTGGTTAAGCGTTTGGAGCAGCAGAATTGCGAAAAATTTGTTGCCTTCTCAACCATTTCTTGGCTTCAAACTCCCATATCTCGCGAACGGATTGTCCTAACCCAAAAATTCCTTTTGCATCTGAAAGTAGAAACTCGCCCGATTACAACGGTATGTGTATTTCTTCCCTAGGCCATTCTGGTTAAGCTTGTGGAGCAGCAGAATTGCGAAAAATTTTTTGCCTTCTCAACCATTTCTTGACTTCAAACTCCCATATCTCGCGAACGGATTGACCTAACCCAAAAATTCCTATTGCATCAGAAAGTAGAAACTCACCCGATTACAACGGTATGTGTATTTTTTCCCTAGGCTATTCTGGTTAAGCGTTTGGAGCAGCAGAAGTGCGAAAAATTTGTTGTCTTCTCAACCATTTCTTAGCGCCAATCTCCCATATCTCGCGAACGGATTGACCTAACCCAAAAATTCCTGTTGAATCTGAAAGTAGAAACTCGCCCGATTACAACGGTATGTGTATTTTTTCCCTAGGCCATTCTGGTTAAGCATTTGGAGCAGCAGAATTGCGAAAAATTTTTTGCCTTCTCAACCATTTCTTGGCTTCAAACTCCCATATCTCGCGAACGGATTGACCTAACCCAAAAATTCCTTTTGCATCTGAAAGTAGAAACTCGCCCGATTACAACGGTATGTGTATTTTTTCCCTAGCCCATTCTGGTTAAGCGATTGGATCAGCAGAATTGCGAAAAATTTTTTGCCTTCTCAACCATTTCTTGGCTTCAAACTCCCATATCTCGCGAACGGATTGACCTAACCCAAAAATTCCTATCGCATCAGAAAGTAGAAACTCGCCCGATTACAACGGTATGTGCATTTTTTCACTAGGCCATTCTGGTTAAGCGTTTGGAGCAGCAGAAGTGCGAAAAATTTGTTGTCTTCTCAACCATTTCTTAGCGTCAAACTCCCATATCTCGCGAACGGATTGACCTAACCCAAAAATTCCTGTTGCATCTGAAAGTAGAAACTCGCCCGATTACAACGGTATGTGTATTTTTTCCCTAGGCCATTCTGGTTAAGCGTTTGGAGCAGCAGAATTGCGAAAAATTTTTTGGCTTCTCAACCATTCCTTTGCTTCAAACTCCCATATCTCGCGAACGGATTGACCTAACCCAAAAATTCCTATTGCATCTGAAAGTAGAAACCCGCCCGATTACAACGGTATGTGAATTTTCTCCCAAGGCCATTCTGGTTAAGCGTTTGGAGCAGCAGAATTGCGAAAAATTTGTTGTCTTCTCAACCATTTCTTGGCTTCAAACTCCCATATCTCGCGAACGAATTGACCTAACCCAAAAATTCCGGTTGCGTCTGAAAGTAGAAACTCGCCCGATTACAGCGGTATGTGTATTTTTTCCCCAGCCCATTCTGGTTAAGCGTTTGGAGCAGCAGAATTGCGAAAAATTTGTTGCCTTCTCAACCATTTCTTGGCTTCAAACTCCCATATCTCGCGAACGGATTGTCCTAACCCAAAAATTCCTTTTGCATCTGAAAGTAGAAACTCGCCCGATTACAACGGTATGTGTATTTCTTCCCTAGGCCATTCTGGTTAAGCTTGTGGAGCAGCAGAATTGCGAAAAATTTTTTGCCTTCTCAACCATTTCTTGGCTTCAAACTCCCATATCTCGCGAACGGATTGTCCTAACCCAAAAATTCCTTTTGCATCAGAAAGTAGAAACTCGCCCGATTACAACGGTATGTGTATTTTTTCCCTAGGCTATTCTGGTTAAGCGTTTGGAGCAGCAGAAGTGCGAAAAATTTGTTGTCTTCTCAACCATTTCTTAGCGCCAATCTCCCATATCTCGCGAACGGATTGACCTAACCCAAAAATTCCTGTTGAATCTGAAAGTAGAAACTCGCCCGATTACAACGGTATGTGTATTTTTTCCCTAGGCCATTCTGGTTAAGCATTTGGAGCAGCAGAATTGCGAAAAATTTTTTGCCTTCTCAACCATTTCTTGGCTTCAAACTCCCATATCTCGCGAACGGATTGACCTAACCCAAAAATTCCTTTTGCATCTGAAAGTAGAAACTCGCCCGATTACAACGGTATGTGTATTTTTTCCCTAGCCCATTCTGGTTAAGCGATTGGATCAGCAGAATTGCGAAAAATTTTTTGCCTTCTCAACCATTTCTTGGCTTCAAACTCCCATATCTCGCGAACGGATTGACCTAACCCAAAAATTCCTGCTGCGTCTGAAAGTAGAAACTCGCCCGATTACAACGGTATGTGTATTTTTTCCCTAGGCCATTCTGGTTAAGCGTGTGGAGCAGCAGAATTGCGAAAAATTTTTTGCCTTCTCAACCATTTCTTGCCTTCAAACTCCCATATC
This sequence comes from Ptiloglossa arizonensis, assembly GCF_051014685.1. Taxonomy (NCBI): domain Eukaryota; kingdom Metazoa; phylum Arthropoda; class Insecta; order Hymenoptera; family Colletidae; genus Ptiloglossa; species Ptiloglossa arizonensis. Next base: position 782,162 of record NW_027478592.1, on the reverse strand, counting down.
TCGCGAACGGATTGACCTAACCCAAAAATTCCTATTGCTTCTGAAAGTCGAAACTCGCCCGATTAAAACGGTATGTGTATTTTTTCCTAGGCCATTCTGGTTAAGCGTTTGGAGCAGCAGAAGTGCGAAAAATTTGTTGTCTTCTCAACTATTTCTTAGCTTCAAACTCCCATATCTCGCGAACGGATTGACCTAAACCAAAAATTCCTGTTGCATCTGAAAGTAGAAACTCGCCCGATTACAGCGGTATTTGTATTTTTTCCCTAGGCCATTCTGGTTAAGCGTTTGGAGCAGCAGAATTGCGAAAAATTTATTGCCTTCTCAACCATTCCTTGGCTTCAAACTCCCATATCTCGCGAACGGATTGACCTAACCCAAAAATTCCTATTGCATCTGAAAGTAGAAACCCGCCCGATTACAACGGTATGTGAATTTTCTCCCTAGGCCATTCTGGTTAAGCATTTGGAGCAGCAGAATTGCGAAAAATTTGTTGTCTTCTCAACCATTTCTTAGCTTCAAACTCCCATATCTCGCGAACGGATTGACCTAACCCAAAAATTCCTGTTGCGTCTGAAAGTAGAAACTCGCCCGATTACAGCGGTATGTGTATTTTTTCCCCAGCCCATTCTGGTTAAGCGTTTGGAGCAGCAGAATTGCGAAAAATTTGTTGCCTTCTCAACCATTTCTTGGCTTCAAGCTCCCATATCTCGCGAACGGATTAACCTAACCCAAAAATTCCTATTGCATCTGAAAGTAGAAACCCGCCCGATTACAACGGTATGTGAATTTTCTCCCAAGGCCATTCTGGTTAAGCGTTTGGAGCAGCAGAATTGCGAAAAATTTGTTGTCTTCTCAACCATTTCTTGGCTTCAAACTCCCATATCTCGCGAACGAATTGACCTAACCCAAAAATTCCTTTTGCATCTGAAAGTAGAAACTCGCCCGATTACAACGGTATGTGTATTTCTTCCCTAGGCCATTCTGGTTAAGCTTGTGGAGCAGCAGAATTGCGAAAAATTTTTTGCCTTCTCAACCATTTCTTGACTTCAAACTCCCATATCTCGCGAACGGATTGACCTAACCCAAAAATTCCTATTGCATCAGAAAGTAGAAACTCGCCCGATTACAACGGTATGTGTATTTTTTCCCTAGGCTATTCTGGTTAAGCGTTTGGAGCAGCAGAAGTGCGAAAAATTTGTTGTCTTCTCAACCATTTCTTAGCGCCAATCTCCCATATCTCGCGAACGGATTGACCTAACCCAAAAATTCCTGTTGAATCTGAAAGTAGAAACTCGCCCGATTACAACGGTATGTGTATTTTTTCCCTAGGCCATTCTGGTTAAGCATTTGGAGCAGCAGAATTGCGAAAAATTTTTTGCCTTCTCAACCATTTCTTGGCTTCAAACTCCCATATCTCGCGAACGGATTGACCTAACCCAAAAATTCCTATTGCATCTGAAAGTAGAAACTCGCCCGATTACAGAGGTATGTGTATTTTTTCCCTAGCCCATTCTGGTTAAGCGTTTGGATCAGCAGAATTGCGAAAAATTTGTTGTCTTCTCAACCATTTCTTAGTTTCAAAGTCCCATATCTCGCGATCGGATTGACCAAACCCAAAAATTCCTGCTGCGTCTGAAAGTAGAAACTCGCCCGATTACAACGGTATGTGTATTTTTTCCCTAGGCCATTCTGGTTAATCGTGTGGAGCAGCAGAATTGCGAAAAATGTTTTGCCTTCTCAACCATTTCTTGCCTTCAAGCTCCCATATCTCGCGAACGGATTGACCTAACCCAAAAATTCCTATTGCTTCTGAAAGTCGAAACTCGCCCGATTACAACGGTATGTGTATTTTTTCCTAGGCCATTCTGGTTAAGCGTTTGGAGCAGCAGAAGTGCGAAAAATTTGTTGTCTTCTCAACCATTTCTTAGCTTCAAACTCCCATATCTCGCGAACGGATTGACCTAAACCAAAAATTCCTGTTGCATCTGAAAGTAGAAACTCGCCCGATTACAGCGGTATTTGTATTTTTTCCCTAGGCCATTCTGGTTAAGCGTTTGGAGCAGCAGAATTGCGAAAAATTTATTGCCTTCTCAACCATTCCTTGGCTTCAAACTCCCATATCTCGCGAACGGATTGACCTAACCCAAAAATTCCTATTGCATCTGAAAGTAGAAACCCGCCCGATTACAACGGTATGTGAATTTTCTCCCTAGGCCATTCTGGTTAAGCATTTGGAGCAGCAGAATTGCGAAAAATTTGTTGTCTTCTCAACCATTTCTTAGCTTCAAACTCCCATATCTCGCGAACGGATTGACCTAACCCAAAAATTCCTGTTGCGTCTGAAAGTAGAAACTCGCCCGATTACAGCGGTATGTGTATTTTTTCCCCAGCCCATTCTGGTTAAGCGTTTGGAGCAGCAGAATTGCGAAAAATTTGTTGCCTTCTCAACCATTTCTTGGCTTCAAGCTCCCATATCTCGCGAACGGATTGTCCTAACCCAAGAATTCCTTTTGCATCTGAAAGTAGAAACTCGCCCGATTACAACGGTATGTGTATTTCTTCCCTAGGCCATTCTGGTTAAGCTTGTGGAGCAGCAGAATTGCGAAAAATTTTTTGCCTTCTCAACCATTTCTTGACTTCAAACTCCCATATCTCGCGAACGGATTGACCTAACCCAAAAATTCCTATTGCATCAGAAAGTAGAAACTCGCCCGATTGCAACGGTATGTGTATTTTTTCCCTAGGCTATTCTGGTTAAGCGTTTGGAGCAGCAGAAGTGCGAAAAATTTGTTGACTTCTCAACCATTTCTTAGCGCCAATCTCCCATATCTCGCGAACGGATTGACCTAACCCAAAAATTCCTGTTGCATCTGAAAGTAGAAACTCGCCCGATTACAACGGTATGTGTATTTTTTCCCTAGGCCATTCTGGTTAAGCATTTGGAGCAGCAGAATTGCGAAAAATTTTTTGCCTTCTCAACCATTTCTTGGCTTCAAACTCCCATATCTCGCGAACGGATTGACCTAACCCAAAAATTCCTATTGCATCTGAAAGTAGATACTCGCCCGATTACAGAGGTATGTGTATTTTTTCCCTAGCCCATTCTGGTTAAGCGTTTGGATCAGCAGAATTGCGAAAAATTTGTTGTCTTCTCAACCATTTCTTAGTTTCAAAGTCCCATATCTCGCGATCGGATTGACCAAACCCAAAAATTCCTGCTGCGCCTGAAAGTAGAAACTCGCCCGATTACAACGGTATGTGTATTTTTTCCCTAGGCCAATCTGGTTAAGCGTGTGGAGCAGCAGAATTGCGAAAAATTTTTTGCCTTCTCAACCATTTCTTGCCTTCAAACTCCCATATCTCGCGAACGGATTGACCTAACCCAAAAATTCCTATTGCTTCTGAAAGTCGAAACTCGCCCGATTACAACGGTATGTGTATTTTTTCCTAGGCCATTCTGGTTAAGCGTTTGGAGCAGCAGAAGTGCGAAAAATTTGTTGTGTTCTCAACCATTTCTTAGCTTCAAACTCCCATATCTCGCGAACGGATTGACCTAAACCAAAAATTCCTGTTGCATCTGAAAGTAGAAACTCGCCCGATTACAGCGGTATTTGTATTTTTTCCCTAGGCCATTCTGGTTAAGCGTTTGAAGCAGCAGAATTGCGAAAAATTTTTTGCCTTCTCAACCATTTCGTGGCTTCAAACTCCCATATCTCGCGAACGGTTTGACCTAACCCAAAAATTCCTATTGCATCTGAAAGTAGAAACTCGCCCGATTACAGCGGTATGTGTATTTTTTCCCTAGGCCATTCTGGTTAAGCGTTTGGAGCAGCAGAATTGCGAAAAATTTATTGCCTTCTCAACCATTACTTGGCTTCAAACTCCCATATCTCGCGAACGAATTGACCTAACCCAAAAATTCCTGTTGCGTCTGAAAGTAGAAACTCGCCCCATTACAGCGGTATGTGTATTTTTTCCCCAGCCCATTCTGGTTAAGCGTTTGGAGCAGCAGAATTGCGAAAAATTTGTTCTCTTCTCAACCATTTCTTAGCGTCAAACTCCCATATCTCGCGAACGGATTGACCTAACCCAAAAATTCCTATTGCATCTGAAAGTAGAAACTCGCCCGATTACAACGGTATGTGTATTTTTTCCCTAGGCCATTCTGGTTAAGGGTTTGGAGCAGCAGAATTGCGAAAAATTTTTTGCCTTCTCAACCATTCCTTGGCTTCAAACTCCCATATCTCGCGAACGGATTGACCTAACCCAAAAATTCCTACTGCATCTGAAAGTAGAAACCCGCCCGATTACAACGGTATGTGAATTTTCTCCCTAGGCCATTCTGGTTAAGCGTTTGGAGCAGCAGAATTGCGAAAAATTTGTTGTCTTCTCAACCATTTCTTAGCTTCAAACTCCCATATCTCGCGAACGGATTGACCTAACCCAAAAATTCCTGTTGCGTCTGAAAGTAGAAACTCGCCCGATTACAGCGGTATGTGTATTTTTTCCCTAGGCTATTCTGGTTAAGCGTTTGGAGCAGCAGAAGTGCGAAAAATTTGTTGTCTTCTCAACCATTTCTTAGCGCCAATCTCCCATATCTCGCGAACGGATTGACCTAACCCAAAAATTCCTGTTGCATCTGAAAGTAGAAACTCGCCCGATTACAACGGTATGTGTATTTTTTCCCTAGGCCATTCTGGTTAAGCGTTTGGAGCAGCAGAATTGCGAAAAATTTTTTGCCTTCTCAAGCATTGCTTGGCTTCAAACTCCCATATCTCGCGAACGGATTGACCTAACTCAAACATTCCTGTTGTGTCTGAAAGTAGAAACTCGCCCGATTACAGCGGTATGTGTATTTTAACCCTAGGCCATTCTGGTTAAGCGTTTGGAGCAGCAGAATTGCGAAAAATTTGTTGTCTTCTCAACCATTTCTTGGCTTCAAACACCCATATCTCGCGAACGGATTGACCTAACCCAAAAATTCCTATTGCATCTGAAAGTAGAAACTCGCCCGATTACAGCGGTATGTGTATTTTTTCCCTAGCCCATTCTGGTTAAGCGTTTGGATCAGCAGAATTGCGAAAAATTTGTTGTCTTCTCAACCATTTCTTAGTTTCAAACTCCCATATCTCGCGAACGGATTGACCTAACCCAAAAATTCCTATTGCTTCTGAAAGTCGAAACTCGCCCGATTACAACGGTATGTGTATTTTTTCCTAGGCCATTCTGGTTAAGCGTTTGGAGCAGCAGAAGTGCGAAAAATTTGTTGTCTTCTCAACCATTTCTTAGCGCCAATCTCCCATATCTCGCGAACGGATTGTCCTAACCCAAAAATTCCTTTTGCATCTGAAAGTAGAAACTCGCCCGATTACAACGGTATGTGTATTTCTTCCCTAGGCCATTCTGGTTAAGCTTGTGGAGCAGCAGAATTGCGAAAAATTTTTTGCCTTCTCAACCATTTCTTGACTTCAAACTCCCATATCTCGCGAACGGATTGACCTAACATAAAAATTCCTATTGCATCAGAAAGTAGAATCTCGCCCGATTACAACGGTATGTGTATTTTTTCCCTAGGCTATTCTGGTTAAGCGTTTGGAGCAGCAGAAGTGCGAAAAATTTGTTGTCTTCTCAACCATTTCTTAGCTTCAAACTCCCATATCTCGCGAACGGATTGACCTAACCCAAAAATTCCTGTTGCGTCTGAAAGTAGAAACTCGCCCGATTACAGCGGTATGTGTATTTTTTCCCTAGGCTATTCTGGTTAAGCGTTTGGAGCAGCAGAAGTGCGAAAAATTTGTTGTCTTCTCAACCATTTCTTAGCGCCAATCTCCCATATCTCGCGAACGGATTGACCTAACCCAAAAATTCCTGTTGCATCTGAAAGTAGAAACTCGCCCGATTACAACGGTATGTGTATTTTTTCCCTAGGCCATTCTGGTTAAGCGTTTGGAGCAGCAGAATTGCGAAAAATTTTTTGCCTTCTCAAGCACTGCTTGGCTTCAAACTCCCATATCTCGCGAACGGATTGACCTAACTCAAACATTCCTGTTGTGTCTGAAAGTAGAAACTCGCCCGATTACAGCGGTATGTGTATTTTAACCCTAGGCCATTCTGGTTAAGCGTTTGGAGCAGCAGAATTGCGAAAAATTTGTTGTCTTCTCAACCATTTCTTGGCTTCAAACACCCATATCTCGCGAACGGATTGACCTAACCCAAAAATTCCTGTTGCGTCTGAAAGTAGAAACTCGCCCGATTACAGCGGTATGTGTATTTTTTCCCCAGCCCATTGTGGTTAAGCGTTTGGAGCAGCAGAATTGCGAAAAATTTGTTGTCTTCTCAACCATTTCTTAGCTTCAAACTCCCTTATCTCGCGAACGGATTAACCTAACCCAAAAATTCCTATTGCATCTGAAAGTAGAAACCCGCCCGATTACAACGGTATGTGTATTTTTTCCCTAGGCCATTCTGGTTAAGCATTTGGAGCAGCAGAATTGCGAAAAATTTTTTGCCTTCTCAACCATTTCTTGGCTTCAAACTCCCATATCTCGCGAACGGATTGACCTAACCCAAAAATTCCTATTGCATCTGAAAGTAGAAACTCGCCCGATTACAGCGGTATGTGTATTTTTTCCCTAGCCCATTCTGGTTAAGCGTTTGGATCAGCAGAATTGCGAAAAATTTGTTGTCTTCTCAACCATTTCTTAGTTTCAAAGTCCCATATCTCGCGATCGGATTGACCAAACCCAAAAATTCCTTCTGCGTCTGAAAGTAGAAACTCGCCCGATTACAACGGTATGTGTATTTCTTCCCTAGGCCATTCTGGTTAAGCTTGTGGAGCAGCAGAATTGCGAAAAATTTTTTGCCTTCTCAACCATTTCTTGACTTCAAACTCCCATATCTCGCGAACGGATTGACCTAACATAAAAATTCCTATTGCATCAGAAAGTAAAATCTCGCCCGATTACAACGGTATGTGTATTTTTTCCCTAGGCTATTCTGGTTAAGCGTTTGGAGCAGCAGAAGTGCGAAAAATTTGTTGTCTTCTCAACCATTTCTTAGCGCCAATCTCCCATATCTCGCGAACGGATTGACCTAACCCAAAAATTCCTGTTGCATCTGAAAGTAGAAACTCGCCCGATTACGACGGCATGTGTATTTTTTCCCTAGGCCATTCTGGTTAAGCGTTTGGAGCAGCAGAATTGCGAAAAATTTTTTGCCTTCTCAACCATTCCTTGGCTTCAAACTCCCATATCTCGCGAACGGATTGACCTAACTCAAACATTCCTGTTGTGTCTGAAAGTAGAAACTCGCCCGATTACAGCGGTATGTGTATTTTAACCCTAGGCCATTCTGGTTAAGCGTTTGGAGCAGCAGAATTGCGAAAAAATTTTTGCCTTCTCAACCATTTCTTGGCTTCAAACTCCCATATCTCGCGAACGGATTGACTAAACCCAAAAATTCCTGTAGCGTCTGAAAGTAGAAACTCGCCCGATTACAACGGTATGTGTATTTTTTCCCTAGCCCATTCTGGTTAAGCGTTTGGATCAGCAGAATTGCGAAAAATTTGTTGTCTTCTCAACCATTTCTTAGCTTCAAACTCCCTTATCTCGCGAACGGATTAACCTAACCCAAAAATTCCTATTGCATCTGAAAGTAGAAACCCGCCCGATTACAACGGTATGTGTATTTTTTCCCTAGGCCATTCTGGTTAAGCATTTGGAGCAGCAGAATTGCGAAAAATTTTTTGCCTTCTCAACCATTTCTTGGCTTCAAACTCCCATGTCTCGCGAACGGATTGACTTAACCCAAAAATTCCTATTGCATCTGAAAGTAGAAACTCGCCCGATTACAGCGGTATGTGTATTTTTTCCCTAGCCCATTCTGGTTAAGCGTTTGGATCAGCAGAATTGCGAAAAATTTGTTGTCTTCTCAACCATTTCTTAGTTTCAAAGTCCCATATCTCGCGATCTGATTGACCAAACCCAAAAATTCCTGCTGCGTCTGAAAGTAGAAACTCGCCCGATTACAACGGTATGTGTATTTTTTCCCTAGGCCATTCTGGTTAAGCGTGTGGAGCAGCAGAATTGCGAAAAGTTTTTTGCCTTCTCAACCATTTCTTGCCTTCAAACTCCCATATCTCGCGAACGGATTGACCTAACCCAAAAATTCCTATTGCTTCTGAAAGTCGAAACTCGCCCGATTACAACGGTATGTGTATTTTTTCCTAGGCCATTCTGGTTAAGCGTTTGGAGCAGCAGAAGTGCGAAAAATTTGTTGTCTTCTCAAACATTTCTTAGCTTCAAGCTCCCATATCTCGCGAACGGATTGACCTAAACCAAAAATTCCTGTTGCATGTGAAAGTAGAAACCCGCCCGATTACAACGGTATGTGAATTTTCTCCCTAGGCCATTCTGGTTAAGCGTTTGGAGCAGCAGAATTGCGAAAAATTTGTTGTCTTCTCAACCATTTCTTAGCTTCAAACTCCCATATCTCGCGAACGGATTGACCTAACCCAAAAATTCCTGTTGCGTCTGAAAGTAGAAACTCGCCCGATTACAGCGGTATGTGTATTTTTTCCCCAGCCCATTCTGGTTAAGCGTTTGGAGCAGCAGAATTGCGAAAAATTTGTTGCCTTCTCAACCATTTCTTGGCTTCAAACTCCCATATCTCGCGAACGGATTGTCCTAACCCAAAAATTCCTTTTGCATCTGAAAGTAGAAACTCGCCCGATTACAACGGTATGTGTATTTCTTCCCTAGGCCATTCTGGTTAAGCTTGTGGAGCAGCAGAATTGCGAAAAAATTTTTGCCTTCTCAACCATTTCTTGGCTTCAAACTCCCATATCTCGCGAACGGATTGACTTAACCCAAAAATTCCTGTAGCGTCTGAAAGTAGAAACTCGCCCGATTACAACTGTATGCGTATTTTTTCCCTAGGCCATTCTGGTTAAGCGTTTGGAGCAGCAGAATTGCGAAAAATTTGTTGTCTTCTCAACCATTTCTTAGCTTCAAACTCGCATATCTCGCGAACGGATTGACCTAACCCAAAAATTCCTATTGCATCTGAAAGTAGAAACTAGCCCGATTACAACGGTATGTGTATTTTCTCCCTAGGCCATTCTGGTTAAGCGTTTGGAGCAGCAGAATTGCGAAAAATTTTTTGCCTTCTCAACCATTTCTTGGCTTCAAACTCCCATATCTCGCGAACGGATTGACCTAACCCAAAAATTCCTATTGCATCTGAAAGTAGAAACTCGCCCGATTACAACGGTGTGTGTATTTTTTCCCTAGGCCATTCTGCTTAAGCGTTTGGAGCACCAGAATTGCGAAAAATTTCTTGCCTTCTCAACCATTTCTTAGCTTCAATCTCCCATATCTCGCGAAAGGATAGACCTAACCCAAAAATTCCTATTGCATCTGAAAGTAGAAACTCGCACGATTACAACGGTATGTGTATTTTTTCCCTAGGTCATTCTGGTTAAGCGTTTGGAGCAGCAGAATTGCGAAAAATTTTCTGCCTTCTCAACCATTTCTTGGCTTCAAATTCCCATATCTCGCGAACGGATTGACCTAACCCAAAAATTCCTGTTGCGTCTGAAAGTAGAAACTCGCCCGATTACAACGGTATGTGTATTTTTTCCCCAGGCCATTCTGGTTAAGCGTTTGGAGCAGCAGAAGTGCGAAAAGTTTGATTTCTTCTCAACCATTTCTTAGCTTCAAACTCCCATATATCGCGAAAGGATTGACCTAACCCAAAAATTCCTATTGCATCTGAAAGTAGAAACTCGCCCGATTACAACGGTATGTGTATTTTTTCCCTAGGCAATTCTGGTTAAGCGTTTGGAGCAGCAGAATTGCGAAAAATTTTTTGCCTTCTCAACCATTTCTTGGCTTCAAACTCCCATACCTCGCGAACGGATTGACCTAACCCAAAAATTCCTGCTGCGTCTGAAAGTAGAAACTCGCCCGATTACAGCGGTATGTGTATTTTTTCCCCAGCCCATTCTGGTTAAGCGTTTGGAGCAGCAGAATTGCGAAAAATTTGTTGCCTTCTCAACCATTTCTTGGCTTCAAGCTCCCATATCTCGCGAACGGATTGTCCTAACCCAAGAATTCCTTTTGCATCTGAAAGTAGAAACTCGCCCGATTACAACGGTATGTGTATTTCTTCCCTAGGCCATTCTGGTTAAGCTTGTGGAGCAGCAGAATTGCGAAAAATTTTTTGCCTTCTCAACCATTTCTTGACTTCAAACTCCCATATCTCGCGAACGGATTGACCTAACCCAAAAATTCCTATTGCATCAGAAAGTAGAAACTCGCCCGATTGCAACGGTATGTGTATTTTTTCCCTAGGCTATTCTGGTTAAGCGTTTGGAGCAGCAGAAGTGCGAAAAATTTGTTGACTTCTCACCATTTCTTAGCGCCAATCTCCCATATCTCGCGAACGGATTGACCTAACCCAAAAATTCCTGTTGCATCTGAAAGTAGAAACTCGCCCGATTACAACGGTATGTGTATTTTTTCCCTAGGCCATTCTGGTTAAGCATTTGGAGCAGCAGAATTGCGAAAAATTTTTTGCCTTCTCAACCATTTCTTGGCTTCAAACTCCCATATCTCGCGAACGGATTGACCTAACCCAAAAATTCCTATTGCATCTGAAAGTAGATACTCGCCCGATTACAGAGGTATGTGTATTTTTTCCCTAGCCCATTCTGGTTAAGCGTTTGGATCAGCAGAATTGCGAAAAATTTGTTGTCTTCTCAACCATTTCTTAGTTTCAAAGTCCCATATCTCGCGATCGGATTGACCAAACCCAAAAATTCCTGCTGCGCCTGAAAGTAGAAACTCGCCCGATTACAACGGTATGTGTATTTTTTCCCTAGGCCAATCTGGTTAAGCGTGTGGAGCAGCAGAATTGCGAAAAATTTTTTGCCTTCTCAACCATTTCTTGCCTTCAAACTCCCATATCTCGCGAACGGATTGACCTAACCCAAAAATTCCTATTGCTTCTGAAAGTCGAAACTCGCCCGATTACAACGGTATGTGTATTTTTTCCTAGGCCATTCTGGTTAAGCGTTTGGAGCAGCAGAAGTGCGAAAAATTTGTTGTGTTCTCAACCATTTCTTAGCTTCAAACTCCCATATCTCGCGAACGGATTGACCTAAACCAAAAATTCCTGTTGCATCTGAAAGTAGAAACTCGCCCGATTACAGCGGTATTTGTATTTTTTCCCTAGGCCATTCTGGTTAAGCGTTTGAAGCAGCAGAATTGCGAAAAATTTTTTGCCTTCTCAACCATTTCGTGGCTTCAAACTCCCATATCTCGCGAACGGTTTGACCTAACCCAAAAATTCCTATTGCATCTGAAAGTAGAAACTCGCCCGATTACAGCGGTATGTGTATTTTTTCCCTAGGCCATTCTGGTTAAGCGTTTGGAGCAGCAGAATTGCGAAAAATTTATTGCCTTCTCAACCATTACTTGGCTTCAAACTCCCATATCTCGCGAACGAATTGACCTAACCCAAAAATTCCTGTTGCGTCTGAAAGTAGAAACTCGCCCCATTACAGCGGTATGTGTATTTTTTCCCCAGCCCATTCTGGTTAAGCGTTTGGAGCAGCAGAATTGCGAAAAATTTGTTCTCTTCTCAACCATTTCTTAGCGTCAAACTCCCATATCTCGCGAACGGATTGACCTAACCCAAAAATTCCTATTGCATCTGAAAGTAGAAACTCGCCCGATTACAACGGTATGTGTATTTTTTCCCTAGGCCATTCTGGTTAAGGGTTTGGAGCAGCAGAATTGCGAAAAATTTTTTGCCTTCTCAACCATTCCTTGGCTTCAAACTCCCATATCTCGCGAACGGATTGACCTAACCCAAAAATTCCTACTGCATCTGAAAGTAGAAACCCGCCCGATTACAACGGTATGTGAATTTTCTCCCTAGGCCATTCTGGTTAAGCGTTTGGAGCAGCAGAATTGCGAAAAATTTGTTGTCTTCTCAACCATTTCTTAGCTTCAAACTCCCATATCTCGCGAACGGATTGACCTAACCCAAAAATTCCTGTTGCGTCTGAAAGTAGAAACTCGCCCGATTACAGCGGTATGTGTATTTTTTCCCTAGGCTATTCTGGTTAAGCGTTTGGAGCAGCAGAAGTGCGAAAAATTTGTTGTCTTCTCAACCATTTCTTAGCGCCAATCTCCCATATCTCGCGAACGGATTGACCTAACCCAAAAATTCCTGTTGCATCTGAAAGTAGAAACTCGCCCGATTACAACGGTATGTGTATTTTTTCCCTAGGCCATTCTGGTTAAGCGTTTGGAGCAGCAGAATTGCGAAAAATTTTTTGCCTTCTCAAGCATTGCTTGGCTTCAAACTCCCATATCTCGCGAACGGATTGACCTAACTCAAACATTCCTGTTGTGTCTGAAAGTAGAAACTCGCCCGATTACAGCGGTATGTGTATTTTAACCCTAGGCCATTCTGGTTAAGCGTTTGGAGCAGCAGAATTGCGAAAAATTTGTTGTCTTCTCAACCATTTCTTGGCTTCAAACACCCATATCTCGCGAACGGATTGACCTAACCCAAAAATTCCTATTGCATCTGAAAGTAGAAACTCGCCCGATTACAGCGGTATGTGTATTTTTTCCCTAGCCCATTCTGGTTAAGCGTTTGGATCAGCAGAATTGCGAAAAATTTGTTGTCTTCTCAACCATTTCTTAGTTTCAAACTCCCATATCTCGCGAACGGATTGACCTAACCCAAAAATTCCTATTGCTTCTGAAAGTCGAAACTCGCCCGATTACAACGGTATGTGTATTTTTTCCTAGGCCATTCTGGTTAAGCGTTTGGAGCAGCAGAAGTGCGAAAAATTTGTTGTCTTCTCAACCATTTCTTAGCGCCAATCTCCCATATCTCGCGAACGGATTGTCCTAACCCAAAAATTCCTTTTGCATCTGAAAGTAGAAACTCGCCCGATTACAACGGTATGTGTATTTCTTCCCTAGGCCATTCTGGTTAAGCTTGTGGAGCAGCAGAATTGCGAAAAATTTTTTGCCTTCTCAACCATTTCTTGACTTCAAACTCCCATATCTCGCGAACGGATTGACCTAACATAAAAATTCCTATTGCATCAGAAAGTAGAATCTCGCCCGATTACAACGGTATGTGTATTTTTTCCCTAGGCTATTCTGGTTAAGCGTTTGGAGCAGCAGAAGTGCGAAAAATTTGTTGTCTTCTCAACCATTTCTTAGCTTCAAACTCCCATATCTCGCGAACGGATTGACCTAACCCAAAAATTCCTGTTGCGTCTGAAAGTAGAAACTCGCCCGATTACAGCGGTATGTGTATTTTTTCCCTAGGCTATTCTGGTTAAGCGTTTGGAGCAGCAGAAGTGCGAAAAATTTGTTGTCTTCTCAACCATTTCTTAGCGCCAATCTCCCATATCTCGCGAACGGATTGACCTAACCCAAAAATTCCTGTTGCATCTGAAAGTAGAAACTCGCCCGATTACAACGGTATGTGTATTTTTTCCCTAGGCCATTCTGGTTAAGCGTTTGGAGCAGCAGAATTGCGAAAAATTTTTTGCCTTCTCAAGCACTGCTTGGCTTCAAACTCCCATATCTCGCGAACGGATTGACCTAACTCAAACATTCCTGTTGTGTCTGAAAGTAGAAACTCGCCCGATTACAGCGGTATGTGTATTTTAACCCTAGGCCATTCTGGTTAAGCGTTTGGAGCAGCAGAATTGCGAAAAATTTGTTGTCTTCTCAACCATTTCTTGGCTTCAAACACCCATATCTCGCGAACGGATTGACCTAACCCAAAAATTCCTGTTGCGTCTGAAAGTAGAAACTCGCCCGATTACAGCGGTATGTGTATTTTTTCCCCAGCCCATTGTGGTTAAGCGTTTGGAGCAGCAGAATTGCGAAAAATTTGTTGTCTTCTCAACCATTTCTTAGCTTCAAACTCCCTTATCTCGCGAACGGATTAACCTAACCCAAAAATTCCTATTGCATCTGAAAGTAGAAACCCGCCCGATTACAACGGTATGTGTATTTTTTCCCTAGGCCATTCTGGTTAAGCATTTGGAGCAGCAGAATTGCGAAAAATTTTTTGCCTTCTCAACCATTTCTTGGCTTCAAACTCCCATATCTCGCGAACGGATTGACCTAACCCAAAAATTCCTATTGCATCTGAAAGTAGAAACTCGCCCGATTACAGCGGTATGTGTATTTTTTCCCTAGCCCATTCTGGTTAAGCGTTTGGATCAGCAGAATTGCGAAAAATTTGTTGTCTTCTCAACCATTTCTTAGTTTCAAAGTCCCATATCTCGCGATCGGATTGACCAAACCCAAAAATTCCTTCTGCGTCTGAAAGTAGAAACTCGCCCGATTACAACGGTATGTGTATTTCTTCCCTAGGCCATTCTGGTTAAGCTTGTGGAGCAGCAGAATTGCGAAAAATTTTTTGCCTTCTCAACCATTTCTTGACTTCAAACTCCCATATCTCGCGAACGGATTGACCTAACATAAAAATTCCTATTGCATCAGAAAGTAAAATCTCGCCCGATTACAACGGTATGTGTATTTTTTCCCTAGGCTATTCTGGTTAAGCGTTTGGAGCAGCAGAAGTGCGAAAAATTTGTTGTCTTCTCAACCATTTCTTAGCGCCAATCTCCCATATCTCGCGAACGGATTGACCTAACCCAAAAATTCCTGTTGCATCTGAAAGTAGAAACTCGCCCGATTACGACGGCATGTGTATTTTTTCCCTAGGCCATTCTGGTTAAGCGTTTGGAGCAGCAGAATTGCGAAAAATTTTTTGCCTTCTCAACCATTCCTTGGCTTCAAACTCCCATATCTCGCGAACGGATTGACCTAACTCAAACATTCCTGTTGTGTCTGAAAGTAGAAACTCGCCCGATTACAGCGGTATGTGTATTTTAACCCTAGGCCATTCTGGTTAAGCGTTTGGAGCAGCAGAATTGCGAAAAAATTTTTGCCTTCTCAACCATTTCTTGGCTTCAAACTCCCATATCTCGCGAACGGATTGACTAAACCCAAAAATTCCTGTAGCGTCTGAAAGTAGAAACTCGCCCGATTACAACGGTATGTGTATTTTTTCCCTAGCCCATTCTGGTTAAGCGTTTGGATCAGCAGAATTGCGAAAAATTTGTTGTCTTCTCAACCATTTCTTAGCTTCAAACTCCCTTATCTCGCGAACGGATTAACCTAACCCAAAAATTCCTATTGCATCTGAAAGTAGAAACCCGCCCGATTACAACGGTATGTGTATTTTTTCCCTAGGCCATTCTGGTTAAGCATTTGGAGCAGCAGAATTGCGAAAAATTTTTTGCCTTCTCAACCATTTCTTGGCTTCAAACTCCCATGTCTCGCGAACGGATTGACTTAACCCAAAAATTCCTATTGCATCTGAAAGTAGAAACTCGCCCGATTACAGCGGTATGTGTATTTTTTCCCTAGCCCATTCTGGTTAAGCGTTTGGATCAGCAGAATTGCGAAAAATTTGTTGTCTTCTCAACCATTTCTTAGTTTCAAAGTCCCATATCTCGCGATCTGATTGACCAAACCCAAAAATTCCTGCTGCGTCTGAAAGTAGAAACTCGCCCGATTACAACGGTATGTGTATTTTTTCCCTAGGCCATTCTGGTTAAGCGTGTGGAGCAGCAGAATTGCGAAAAGTTTTTTGCCTTCTCAACCATTTCTTGCCTTCAAACTCCCATATCTCGCGAACGGATTGACCTAACCCAAAAATTCCTATTGCTTCTGAAAGTCGAAACTCGCCCGATTACAACGGTATGTGTATTTTTTCCTAGGCCATTCTGGTTAAGCGTTTGGAGCAGCAGAAGTGCGAAAAATTTGTTGTCTTCTCAAACATTTCTTAGCTTCAAGCTCCCATATCTCGCGAACGGATTGACCTAAACCAAAAATTCCTGTTGCATGTGAAAGTAGAAACCCGCCCGATTACAACGGTATGTGAATTTTCTCCCTAGGCCATTCTGGTTAAGCGTTTGGAGCAGCAGAATTGCGAAAAATTTGTTGTCTTCTCAACCATTTCTTAGCTTCAAACTCCCATATCTCGCGAACGGATTGACCTAACCCAAAAATTCCTGTTGCGTCTGAAAGTAGAAACTCGCCCGATTACAGCGGTATGTGTATTTTTTCCCCAGCCCATTCTGGTTAAGCGTTTGGAGCAGCAGAATTGCGAAAAATTTGTTGCCTTCTCAACCATTTCTTGGCTTCAAACTCCCATATCTCGCGAACGGATTGTCCTAACCCAAAAATTCCTTTTGCATCTGAAAGTAGAAACTCGCCCGATTACAACGGTATGTGTATTTCTTCCCTAGGCCATTCTGGTTAAGCTTGTGGAGCAGCAGAATTGCGAAAAAATTTTTGCCTTCTCAACCATTTCTTGGCTTCAAACTCCCATATCTCGCGAACGGATTGACTTAACCCAAAAATTCCTGTAGCGTCTGAAAGTAGAAACTCGCCCGATTACAACTGTATGCGTATTTTTTCCCTAGGCCATTCTGGTTAAGCGTTTGGAGCAGCAGAATTGCGAAAAATTTGTTGTCTTCTCAACCATTTCTTAGCTTCAAACTCGCATATCTCGCGAACGGATTGACCTAACCCAAAAATTCCTATTGCATCTGAAAGTAGAAACTAGCCCGATTACAACGGTATGTGTATTTTCTCCCTAGGCCATTCTGGTTAAGCGTTTGGAGCAGCAGAATTGCGAAAAATTTTTTGCCTTCTCAACCATTTCTTGGCTTCAAACTCCCATATCTCGCGAACGGATTGACCTAACCCAAAAATTCCTATTGCATCTGAAAGTAGAAACTCGCCCGATTACAACGGTGTGTGTATTTTTTCCCTAGGCCATTCTGCTTAAGCGTTTGGAGCACCAGAATTGCGAAAAATTTCTTGCCTTCTCAACCATTTCTTAGCTTCAATCTCCCATATCTCGCGAAAGGATAGACCTAACCCAAAAATTCCTATTGCATCTGAAAGTAGAAACTCGCACGATTACAACGGTATGTGTATTTTTTCCCTAGGTCATTCTGGTTAAGCGTTTGGAGCAGCAGAATTGCGAAAAATTTTCTGCCTTCTCAACCATTTCTTGGCTTCAAATTCCCATATCTCGCGAACGGATTGACCTAACCCAAAAATTCCTGTTGCGTCTGAAAGTAGAAACTCGCCCGATTACAACGGTATGTGTATTTTTTCCCCAGGCCATTCTGGTTAAGCGTTTGGAGCAGCAGAAGTGCGAAAAGTTTGATTTCTTCTCAACCATTTCTTAGCTTCAAACTCCCATATATCGCGAAAGGATTGACCTAACCCAAAAATTCCTATTGCATCTGAAAGTAGAAACTCGCCCGATTACAACGGTATGTGTATTTTTTCCCTAGGCAATTCTGGTTAAGCGTTTGGAGCAGCAGAATTGCGAAAAATTTTTTGCCTTCTCAACCATTTCTTGGCTTCAAACTCCCATACCTCGCGAACGGATTGACCTAACCCAAAAATTCCTGCTGCGTCTGAAAGTAGAAACTCGCCCGATTACAACGGTATGTGTATTTTTTCCCTAGCCCATTCTGGTTAAGCGTGTGGATCAGCAGAATTGCGAAAAATTTGTTGTCTTCTCAACCATTTCTTAGTTTCAAAGTCCCATATCTCGCGAACGGATTGACCAGACCCAAAAATTCCTGCTGCGTCTGAAAGTAGAAACTCGCCCGATTACAACTGTATGCGTATTTTTTCCCTAGGCCATTCTGGTTAAGCGTTTGGAGCAGCAGAATTGCGAAAAATTTGTTGTCTTCTCAACCATTTCTTAGCTTCAAACTTGCATATCTCGCGAACGGATTGACCTAACCCAAAAATTCCTATTGCATCTGAAAGTAGAAACTAGCCCGATTACAACGGTATGTGTATTTTCTCCCTAGGCCATTCTGGTTAAGCGTTTGGAGCAGCAGAATTGCGAAAAATTTTTTGCCTTCTCAACCATTTCTTGGCTTCAAACTCCCATATCTCGCGAACGGATTGACCTAACCCAAAAATTCCTATTGCATCTGAAAGTAGAAACTCGCCCGATTACAACGGTGTGTGTATTTTTTCCCTAGGCCATTCTGCTTAAGCGTTTGGAGCACCAGAATTGCGAAAAATTTCTTGCCTTCTCAACCATTTCTTAGCTTCAATCTCCCATATCTCGCGAAAGGATAGACCTAACCCAAAAATTCCTATTGCATCTGAAAGTAGAAACTCGCACGATTACAACGGTATGTGTATTTTTTCCCTAGGTCATTCTGGTTAAGCGTTTGGAGCAGCAGAATTGCGAAAAATTTTCTGCCTTCTCAACCATTTCTTGGCTTCAAATTCCCATATCTCGCGAACGGATTGACCTAACCCAAAAATTCCTGTTGCGTCTGAAAGTAGAAACTCGCCCGATTACAACGGTATGTGTATTTTTTCCCCAGGCCATTCTGGTTAAGCGTTTGGAGCAGCAGAAGTGCGAAAAGTTTGATTTCTTCTCAACCATTTCTTAGCTTCAAACTCCCATACCTCGCGAACGGATTGACCTAACCCAAAAATTCCTATTGCATCTGAAAGTAGAAACTCGCCCGATTACAACGGTATGTGTATTTTTTCCCTAGGTCATTCTGGTTAAGCGTTTGGAGCAGCAGAATTGCGAAAAATTTTTTGCCTTCTCATCCATTTCTTGGCTTCAAACTCCCATATCTCGCGAACGGATTGACCTAAGCCAAAAATTCCTGTTGCGTCTGAAAGTAGAAACTCGCCCGATTACAACGGTATGTGTATTTTTTCCCTAGGCCATTCTGGTTAAGCGTTTGGAGCAGCAGAAGTGCGAAAAATTTTTTGCCTTCTCAACCATTTCTTGGCTTCAAACTCCCATGTCTCGCGAACGGATAGACCTAACCCAAAAATTCCTATTGCATCTGAAAGTAGAAACTCGCCCGATTACAACGGTATGTGTATTTTTTCCCTAGGTCATTCTGGTTAAGCGTTTGGAGCAGCAGAATTGCGAAAAATTTTTTGCCTTCTCATCCATTTCTTGGCTTCAAACTCCCATATCTCGCGAACGGATTGACCTAACCCAAAAATTCCTGTTGCATCTCAAAGTAGAAACTCGCCCGATTACAACGGTATGTGTATTTTTTCCCTAGGTCATTCTGGTTAAGCGTTTGGAGCAGCAGAATTGCGAAAAATTTTTTGCCTTCTCATCCATTTCTTGGCTTCAAACTCCCATATCTCGCGAACGGATTGACCTAAGCCAAAAATTCCTGTTGCGTCTGAAAGTAGAAACTCGCCCGATTACAACGGTATGTGTATTTTTTCCCTAGGTCGTTCTTGTTAAGCGTTTGGAGCAGCAGAATTGCGAAAAATTTTTTGCC
The DNA here is from genome assembly GCF_051014685.1 of Ptiloglossa arizonensis. Taxonomy (NCBI): domain Eukaryota; kingdom Metazoa; phylum Arthropoda; class Insecta; order Hymenoptera; family Colletidae; genus Ptiloglossa; species Ptiloglossa arizonensis. Next base: position 762,736 of record NW_027478592.1, on the reverse strand, counting down.
TTCTCATCCATTTCTTGGCTTCAAACACCCATATCTCGCGAACGGATTGACCTAACCCAAAAATTCCTGTAGCGTCTGGAAGTAGAAACTCGCCCGATTACAACGGTATGTGTATTTTTTCCCTAGCCCATTCTGGTCAAGCGTTTGGAGCAGCAGAATTGCGAAAAATTTCTTGCCTTCTCAACCATTCCTTGGCTTCAAACTCCCATATCTCGCGAACGGATAGACCTAACCCAAAAATTCCTATTGCATCTGAAAGTAGAAACTCGCCCGATTACAACGGTATGTGTATTTTTTCCCTAGGTCATTCTGGTTAAGCGTTTGGAGCAGCAGAATTGCGAAAAATTTTTTGCCTTCTCATCCATTTCTTGGCTTCAAACTCCCATATCTCGCGAACGGATTGACCTAAGCCAAAAATTCCTGTTGCGTCTGAAATTAGAAACTCGCCCGATTACAACGGTATGTGTATTTTTTCCCTAGGCCATTCTGGTTAAGCGTTTGGAGCAGCAGAAGTGCGAAATATTTTTTGCCTTCTCAACCATTTCTTGGCTTCAAACTCCCATATCTCGCGAACGGATTGACCTAACCCAAAAATTCCTATTGCATCTGAAAGTAGAAACTCGCCCGATTACAACGGTATGTGTATTTTTTCCCTAGGCCAATCTGGTTAAGCGTTTGGAGCCGCAGAATTGCGAAAAATTTTTTGCCTTCTCATCCATTTCTTGGCTTCAAACTCCCATATCTCGCGAACGGATTGACCTAACCGAAAAATTCCTGTAGCGTCTGGAAGTAGAAACTCGCCCGATTACAGCGGTATGTATTTTTTTTTCCCTAGGCCATTCTGGTTAAGCGTTTGGAGCAGCAGAATTGCGAAAAATTTTTTGCCTTCTCAACCATTTCTTGGCTTCAAACTCCCATACCTCGCGAACGGATTGACCTAACCCAAAAATTCCTGCTGCGTCTGAAAGTAGAAACTCGCCCGATTACAACGGTATGTGTATTTTTTCCCTAGCCCATTCTGGTTAAGCGTGTGGATCAGCAGAATTGCGAAAAATTTGTTGCCTTCTCAACCATTTCTTAGTTTCAAAGTCCCATATCTCGCGAACGGATTGACCAGACCCAAAAATTCCTGCTGCGTCTGAAAGTAGAAACTCGCCCGATTACAACTGTATGCGTATTTTTTCCCTAGGCCATTCTGGTTAAGCGTTTGGAGCAGCAGAATTGCGAAAAATTTGTTGTCTTCTCAACCATTTCTTAGCTTCAAACTTGCATATCTCGCGAACGGATTGACCTAACCCAAAAATTCCTATTGCATCTGAAAGTAGAAACTAGCCCGATTACAACGGTATGTGTATTTTCTCCCTAGGCCATTCTGGTTAAGCGTTTGGAGCAGCAGAATTGCGAAAAATTTTTTGCCTTCTCAACCATTTCTTGGCTTCAAACTCCCATATCTCGCGAACGGATTGACCTAACCCAAAAATTCCTATTGCATCTGAAAGTAGAAACTCGCCCGATTACAACGGTGTGTGTATTTTTTCCCTAGGCCATTCTGCTTAAGCGTTTGGAGCACCAGAATTGCGAAAAATTTCTTGCCTTCTCAACCATTTCTTAGCTTCAATCTCCCATATCTCGCGAAAGGATAGACCTAACCCAAAAATTCCTATTGCATCTGAAAGTAGAAACTCGCACGATTACAACGGTATGTGTATTTTTTCCCTAGGTCATTCTGGTTAAGCGTTTGGAGCAGCAGAATTGCGAAAAATTTTCTGCCTTCTCAACCATTTCTTGGCTTCAAATTCCCATATCTCGCGAACGGATTGACCTAACCCAAAAATTCCTGTTGCGTCTGAAAGTAGAAACTCGCCCGATTACAACGGTATGTGTATTTTTTCCCCAGGCCATTCTGGTTAAGCGTTTGGAGCAGCAGAAGTGCGAAAAGTTTGATTTCTTCTCAACCATTTCTTAGCTTCAAACTCCCATACCTCGCGAACGGATTGACCTAACCCAAAAATTCCTATTGCATCTGAAAGTAGAAACTCGCCCGATTACAACGGTATGTGTATTTTTTCCCTAGGTCATTCTGGTTAAGCGTTTGGAGCAGCAGAATTGCGAAAAATTTTTTGCCTTCTCATCCATTTCTTGGCTTCAAACTCCCATATCTCGCGAACGGATTGACCTAAGCCAAAAATTCCTGTTGCGTCTGAAAGTAGAAACTCGCCCGATTACAACGGTATGTGTATTTTTTCCCTAGGCCATTCTGGTTAAGCGTTTGGAGCAGCAGAAGTGCGAAAAATTTTTTGCCTTCTCAACCATTTCTTGGCTTCAAACTCCCATGTCTCGCGAACGGATAGACCTAACCCAAAAATTCCTATTGCATCTGAAAGTAGAAACTCGCCCGATTACAACGGTATGTGTATTTTTTCCCTAGGTCATTCTGGTTAAGCGTTTGGAGCAGCAGAATTGCGAAAAATTTTTTGCCTTCTCATCCATTTCTTGGCTTCAAACTCCCATATCTCGCGAACGGATTGACCTAACCCAAAAATTCCTGTTGCATCTCAAAGTAGAAACTCGCCCGATTACAACGGTATGTGTATTTTTTCCCTAGGTCATTCTGGTTAAGCGTTTGGAGCAGCAGAATTGCGAAAAATTTTTTGCCTTCTCATCCATTTCTTGGCTTCAAACTCCCATATCTCGCGAACGGATTGACCTAAGCCAAAAATTCCTGTTGCGTCTGAAAGTAGAAACTCGCCCGATTACAACGGTATGTGTATTTTTTCCCTAGGTCGTTCTTGTTAAGCGTTTGGAGCAGCAGAATTGCGAAAAATTTTTTGCCTTCTCATCCATTTCTTGGCTTCAAACACCCATATCTCGCGAACGGATTGACCTAACCCAAAAATTCCTGTAGCGTCTGGAAGTAGAAACTCGCCCGATTACAACGGTATGTGTATTTTTTCCCTAGCCCATTCTGGTCAAGCGTTTGGAGCAGCAGAATTGCGAAAAATTTCTTGCCTTCTCAACCATTCCTTGGCTTCAAACTCCCATATCTCGCGAACGGATAGACCTAACCCAAAAATTCCTATTGCATCTGAAAGTAGAAACTCGCCCGATTACAACGGTATGTGTATTTTTTCCCTAGGTCATTCTGGTTAAGCGTTTGGAGCAGCAGAATTGCGAAAAATTTTTTGCCTTCTCATCCATTTCTTGGCTTCAAACTCCCATATCTCGCGAACGGATTGACCTAAGCCAAAAATTCCTGTTGCGTCTGAAATTAGAAACTCGCCCGATTACAACGGTATGTGTATTTTTTCCCTAGGCCATTCTGGTTAAGCGTTTGGAGCAGCAGAAGTGCGAAATATTTTTTGCCTTCTCAACCATTTCTTGGCTTCAAACTCCCATATCTCGCGAACGGATTGACCTAACCCAAAAATTCCTATTGCATCTGAAAGTAGAAACTCGCCCGATTACAACGGTATGTGTATTTTTTCCCTAGGCCAATCTGGTTAAGCGTTTGGAGCCGCAGAATTGCGAAAAATTTTTTGCCTTCTCATCCATTTCTTGGCTTCAAACTCCCATATCTCGCGAACGGATTGACCTAACCGAAAAATTCCTGTAGCGTCTGGAAGTAGAAACTCGCCCGATTACAGCGGTATGTATTTTTTTTTCCCTAGGCCATTCTGGTTAAGCGTTTGGAAAAGCAGAATTGCGAAAAATTTTTTATCCTTCTCAACCATTTCTTGGCTTCAAACTCCCATATCTCGCGTACGGATTGACCTAACCCAAAAATTCCTGTAGCGTCTGGAAGTAGAAACTCGCCCGATTTCAACGGTATATGTATTTTTTCCCTAGCCCATTCTGGTCAAGCGTTTGGAGCAGCAGAATTGCGAAAAATTTGTTGTCTTCTCAACTATTTCTTGGCTTCAAACTCCCATATCTCACGAACGGATTGACCTAACCCAAAAATTCCTATTGCATCTGAAAGTAGAAACTCACCCGATTACAACGGTCTGTGTATTTTTTCCCTAGGCCATTCTGGTTAAGCGTTTGGAGCAGCAGAATTGCGAAAAATTTGTTGCCTTCTCTACCATTTCTTAGCTTCAAACTCCCATATCTCGCGAACGGATTGACCTAAGCCGAAAATTCCTGTTGCGTCTGAAAGTAGAAACTCGCCCGATTACAACGGCATGTGTATTTTTTCCCTAGGGCATTCTGGTTAAGCGTTTGGAGCAGCAGAATTGCGAAAAATTTGTTGTCTTCTCAACCATTTCTTAGCTTCAAACTCCCATATCTCGCGAACGGATTGACCTAACCCAAAAATTCCTATTGCATCTGAAAGTAGAAACTCGCCCGATTACAACGGTATGTTTATTTTTTCCCTAGGCCATTCTGGTTAAGCGTTTGGAGCAGCAGAATTGCGAAAAATTTTTTGCCTTCTCAACCATGCCTTGGCTTCAAACTCCCATATCTCGCGAACGGATTGACCTAACCCAAAAATTCCTATTGCATCTGAAAGTAGAAACTCGCCCGATTACAACGGTATGTTTATTTTTTCCCTAGGCCATTCTGGTTAAGCGTTTGGAGCAGCAGAATTGCGAAAAATTTTTTGCCTTCTCAACCATGCCTTGGCTTCAAACTCCCATATCTCGCGAACGGATTGACCTAACCCAAAAATTCCTATTGCATCTGAAAGTAGAAACTCGCCCGATTACAACGGTATGTGTATTTTTTCCCTAGGCCATTCTGGTTAAGCGTTTGGAGCAGCAGAATTGCGAAAAATTTTTTGCCTTCTCAACCATGCCTTGGCTTCAAACTCCCATATCTCACGAACGGATTGACCTAACCCAAAAATTCCTATTGCATCTGAAAGTAGAAACTCGCCCGATTACAACGGTATGTTTATTTTTTCCCTAGGCCATTCTGGTTAAGCGTTTGGAGCAGCAGAATTGCGAAAAATTTTTTGCCTTCTCAACCATGCCTTGGCTTCAAACTCCCATATCTCACGAACGGATTGACCTAACCCAAAAATTCCTATTGCATCTGAAAGTAGAAACTCGCCCGATTACAACGGTATGTGTATTTTTTCCCTAGGCCATTCTGGTTAAGCGTTTGGAGCAGCAGAAATGCGAATAATTTTTTGCCTTCTCAACCATTTCTTGGCTTCAAACTCCCATATCTCGCGAACGGATTGACCTAACCCAAAAATACCTGTTGCGTCTGAAAGTAGAAACTCGCCCGATTACAACGGTATGTGTATTTTTTCCCTAGCCCGTTCTGGTCAAGCGTTTGGAGCAGCAGAATTGCGAAAAATTTGTTGTTTTCTCAACCATTTCTTAGCTTCAAACTCCCATATCTCGCGAACGGATTGACCTACCCCCAATATTCCTATTGCATCTGAAAGTAGAAACTCGCCCGATTACAACGGTATGTGTATTTTGTCCCTAGGCCATTCTGGTTAAGCGTTTGGAGCAGCAGAATTGCGAAAAATTTGTTGCCTTCTCTACCATTTCTTAGCTTCAAACTCCCATATCTCGCGAACCGATTGACCTAACCCAAAAATTCCTATTGCATCTGAAAGTAGAAACTCGCCCGATTACAACGGTATGTGTATTTTTTCCCTAGGCCATTCTGGTTAAGCGTTTGGAGCAGCAGAAGTGCGAAAAATTTGTTGTCTTCTCAAACATTTCTTAGCTTCAAACTCCCATATCTCGCGAAAGGATTGACCCAACCCAAAAATTCCTATTGCATCTGAAAGTAGAAACACGCCCGATTACAACGGTATGTGTATTTTTTCCCTAGGCCATTCTGGTTAAGCGTTTGGAGCAGCAGAATTGCGAAAAATTTTTTGCCTTCTCAACCATTTCTTGGCTTCAAACTCGCATATCTCGCGAACGGATTGACCTAACCCAAAAATTCCTATTGCATCTGAAAGACGAACCTCGCCGAATTACAACGGTATGTGTATTTTTCCCCTAGGCCATTCTGGTTAAGCGTTTGGAGCAGCAGAACTGCGAAAAATTTGTGGCCTTCTCAACCATTTCTTGGCTTCAAACTCCCATATCTCGCGAACGGATTGACCTAACCCAAAAATTCCTGTAGCGTCTGGACGTAGAAACTCGCCCGATTACAACGGTAAGTGTATTTTTTCCCTAGGCCATTCTGGTTAAGCGTTTGGAGCAGCAGAATTGCGAAAAATTTGTTGCCTTCTCATACATTTCTTGGCTTCAAACTCCCATATCTCGCGAACGGATTGACCTAAGCCAAAAATACCTGTTGCGTCTGAAAGTAGAAACTCGCCCGATTACAACGGTATGTGTATTTTTTCCCTAGCCCGTTCTGGTCAAGCGTTTGGAGCAGCAGAATTGCGAAAAATTTGTTGCCTTCTCATCCATTTCTTGGCTTCAAACTCCCATATCTCGCGAACGGATTGAGCTAACCCAAAAATTCCTCTTGCATCTGAAAGTAGAAACTCGCCCGATTACAACGGTATGTTTATTTTTTCCCTAGGCCATTCTGGTTAAGCGTTTGGAGCAGCAGAATTGCGAAAAATTTTTTGCCTTCTCAAAAATGCCTTGGCTTCAAACTCCCATATCTCACGAACGGATTGACCTAACCCAAAAATTCCTATTGCATCTGAAAGTAGAAACTCGCCCGATTACAACGGTATGTGTATTTTTTCCCTAGGCCATTCTGGTTAAGCGTTTGGAGCAGCAGAAATGCGAATAATTTTTTGCCTTCTCAACCATTTCTTGGCTTCAAACTCCCATATCTCGCGAACGGATTGACCTAACCCAAAAATACCTGTTGCGTCTGAAAGTAGAAACTCGCCCGATTACAACGGTATGTGTATTTTTTCCCTAGCCCGTTCTGGTCAAGCGTTTGGAGCAGCAGAATTGCGAAAAATTTGTTGTCTTCTCAACCATTTCTTAGCTTCAAACTCCCATATCTCGCGAACGGATTGACCTACCCCCAATATTCCTATTGCATCTGAAAGTAGAAACTCGCCCGATTACAACGGTATGTGTATTTTGTCCCTAGGCCATTCTGGTTAAGCGTTTGGAGCAGCAGAATTGCGAAAAATTTGTTGCCTTCTCTACCATTTCTTAGCTTCAAACTCCCATATCTCGCGAACCGATTGACCTAACCCAAAAATTCCTATTGCATCTGAAAGTAGAAACTCGCCCGATTACAACGGTATGTGTATTTTTTCCCTAGGCCATTCTGGTTAAGCGTTTGGAGCAGCAGAAGTGCGAAAAATTTGTTGTCTTCTCAAACATTTCTTAGCTTCAAACTCCCATATCTCGCGAAAGGATTGACCCAACCCAAAAATTCCTATTGCATCTGAAAGTAGAAACACGCCCGATTACAACGGTATGTGTATTTTTTCCCTAGGCCATTCTGGTTATGCGTTTGGAGCCGCAGAATTGCGAAAAATTTTTTGCCTTCTCAACCATTTCTTGGCTTCAAACTCGCATACCTCGCGAACGGATTGACCTAACCCAAAAATTCCTATTGCATCTGAAAGACGAACCTCGCCGAATTACAACGGTATGTGTATTTTTTCCCTAGGCCATTCTGGTTAAGCGTTTGGAGCAGCAGAACTGCGAAAAATTTGTGGCCTTCTCAACCATTTCTTGGCTTCAAACGCCCATATCTCGCGAACGGATTGACCTAACCCAAAAATTCCTGTAGCGTCTGGACGTAGAAACTTGCCCGATTACAACGGTAAGTGTATTTTTTCCCTAGGCCATTCTGGTTAAGCGTTTGGAGCAGCAGAATTGCGAAAAATTTGTTGCATTCTCATACATTTCTTGGCTTCAAACTCCCATATCTCGCGAACGGATTGACCTAAGCCAAAAATTCCTGTTGCGTCTGAAAGTAGAAACTCGCCCGATTACAACGGTATGTGTATTTTTGCCCTAGGCCACTCTGGTTAAGCGTTTGGAGCAGCAGAATTGCGAAAAATTTGTTGCCTTCTCATCCATTTCTTGGCTTCAAACACCCATATCTCGCGAACGGATTGACCTAAGCCAAAAATTCCTGTTGCGTCTGAAAGTAGAAACTCGCCCGATTACAACGGCATGTGTATTTTTTCCCTAGGGCATTCTGGTTAAGCGTTTGGAGCAGCAGAATTGCGAAAAATTTGTTGTCTTCTCAACCATTTCTTAGCTTCAAACTCCCATATCTCGCGAACGGATTGACCTAACCCAAAAATTCCTATTGCATCTGAAAGTAGAAACTCGCCCGATTACAACGGTATGTTTATTTTTTCCCTAGGCCATTCTGGTTAAGCGTTTGGAGCAGCAGAATTGCGAAAAATTTTTTGCCTTCTCAACCATGCCTTGGCTTCAAACTCCCATATCTCGCGAACGGATTGACCTAACCCAAAAATTCCTATTGCATCTGAAAGTAGAAACTCGCCCGATTACAACGGTATGTGTATTTTTTCCCTAGGCCATTCTGGTTAAGCGTTTGGAGCAGCAGAATTGCGAAAAATTTTTTGCCTTCTCAACCATGCCTTGGCTTCAAACTCCCATATCTCACGAACGGATTGACCTAACCCAAAAATTCCTATTGCATCTGAAAGTAGAAACTCGCCCGATTACAACGGTATGTTTATTTTTTCCCTAGGCCATTCTGGTTAAGCGTTTGGAGCAGCAGAATTGCGAAAAATTTTTTGCCTTCTCAACCATGCCTTGGCTTCAAACTCCCATATCTCACGAAAGGATTGACCTAACCCAAAAATTCCTATTGCATCTGAAAGTAGAAACTCGCCCGATTACAACGGTATGTGTATTTTTTCCCTAGGCCATTCTGGTTAAGCGTTTGGAGCAGCAGAAATGCGAATAATTTTTTGCCTTCTCAACCATTTCTTGGCTTCAAACTCCCATATCTCGCGAACGGATTGACCTAACCCAAAAATACCTGTTGCGTCTGAAAGTAGAAACTCGCCCGATTACAACGGTATGTGTATTTTTTCCCTAGCCCGTTCTGGTCAAGCGTTTGGAGCAGCAGAATTGCGAAAAATTTGTTGTCTTCTCAACCATTTCTTAGCTTCAAACTCCCATATCTCGCGAACGGATTGACCTACCCCCAATATTCCTATTGCATCTGAAAGTAGAAACTCGCCCGATTACAACGGTATGTGTATTTTGTCCCTAGGCCATTCTGGTTAAGCGTTTGGAGCAGCAGAATTGCGAAAAATTTGTTGCCTTCTCTACCATTTCTTAGCTTCAAACTCCCATATCTCGCGAACCGATTGACCTAACCCAAAAATTCCTATTGCATCTGAAAGTAGAAACTCGCCCGATTACAACGGTATGTGTATTTTTTCCCTAGGCCATTCTGGTTAAGCGTTTGGAGCAGCAGAAGTGCGAAAAATTTGTTGCCTTCTCAACCATTTCTTGGCTTCAAACTCCCATATCTCGCGAACGGATTGACCTAACCGAAAAATTCCTATTGCATCTGAAAGTAGAAACTCGCCCGATTACAGCGGTATGTATTTTTTTCCCTAGGCCATTCTGGTTAAGCGTTTGGAAAAGCAGAATTGCGAAAAATTTTTTATCCTTCTCAACCATTTCTTGGCTTCAAACTCCCATATCTCGCGTACGGATTGACCTAACCCAAAAATTCCTGTAGCGTCTGGAAGTAGAAACTCGCCCGATTTCAACGGTATATGTATTTTTTCCCTAGCCCATTCTGGTCAAGCGTTTGGAGCAGCAGAATTGCGAAAAATTTGTTGTCTTCTCAACTATTTCTTGGCTTCAAACTCCCATATCTCACGAACGGATTGACCTAACCCAAAAATTCCTATTGCATCTGAAAGTAGAAACTCGCCCGATTACAACGGTCTGTGTATTTTTTCCCTAGGCCATTCTGGTTAAGCGTTTGGAGCAGCAGAATTGCGAAAAATTTGTTGCCTTCTCTACCATTTCTTAGCTTCAAACTCCCATATCTCGCGAACGGATTGACCTAAGCCAAAAATTCCTATTGCATCTGAAAGTAGAAACTCGCCCGATTACAACGGTATGTGTATTTTTTCCCTAGGTCATTCTGGTTAAGCGTTTGGAGCAGCAGAAATGCGAATAATTTTTTGCCTTCTCAACCATTTCTTGGCTTCAAACTCCCATATCTCGCGAACGGATTGACCTAACCCAAAAATTCCTATTGCATCTGAAAGTAGATACTCGCCCGATTACAGAGGTATGTGTATTTTTTCCCTAGCCCATTCTGGTTAAGCGTTTGGATCAGCAGAATTGCGAAAAATTTGTTGTCTTCTCAACCATTTCTTAGTTTCAAAGTCCCATATCTCGCGATCGGATTGACCTAACCCAAAAATTCCTATTGCTTCTGAAAGTCGAAACTCGCCCGATTACAACGGTATGTGTATTTTTTCCTAGGCCAATCTGGTTAAGCGTGTGGAGCAGCAGAATTGCGAAAAATTTTTTGCCTTCTCAACCATTTCTTGCCTTCAAACTCCCATATCTCGCGAACGGATTGACCTAACCCAAAAATTCCTATTGCTTCTGAAAGTCGAAACTCGCCCGATTACAACGGTATGTGTATTTTTTCCTAGGCCATTCTGGTTAAGCGTTTGGAGCAGCAGAAGTGCGAAAAATTTGTTGTGTTCTCAACCATTTCTTAGCTTCAAACTCCCATATCTCGCGAACGGATTGACCTAAACCAAAAATTCCTGTGGCATCTGAAAGTAGAAACTCGCCCGATTACAGCGGTATTTGTATTTTTTCCCTAGGCCATTCTGGTTAAGCGTTTGAAGCAGCAGAATTGCGAAAAATTTTTTGCCTTCTCAACCATTTCGTGGCTTCAAACTCCCATATCTCGCGAACGGTTTGACCTAACCCAAAAATTCCTATTGCATCTGAAAGTAGAAACTCGCCCGATTACAGCGGTATGTGTATTTTTTCCCTAGGCCATTCTGGTTAAGCGTTTGGAGCAGCAGAATTGCGAAAAATTTATTGCCTTCTCAACCATTTCTTGGCTTCAAACTCCCATATCTCGCGAACGAATTGACCTAACCCAAAAATTCCTGTTGCGTCTGAAAGTAGAAACTCGCCCCATTACAGCGGTATGTGTATTTTTTCCCCAGCCCATTCTGGTTAAGCGTTTGGAGCAGCAGAATTGCGAAAAATTTGTTGTCTTCTCAACCATTTCTTAGCGTCAAACTCCCATATCTCGCGAACGGATTGACCTAACCCAAAAATTCCTATTGCATCTGAAAGTAGAAACTCGCCCGATCACAACGGTATGTGTATTTTTTCCCTAGGCCATTCTGGTTAAGGGTTTGGAGCAGCAGAATTGCGAAAAATTTTTTGCCTTCTCAACCATTCCTTGGCTTCAAACTCCCATATCTCGCGAACGGATTGACCTAACCCAAAAATTCCTACTGCATCTGAAAGTAGAAACCCGCCCGATTACAACGGTATGTGAATTTTCTCCCTAGGCCATTCTGGTTAAGCGTTTGGAGCAGCAGAATTGCGAAAAATTTGTTGTCTTCTCAACCATTTCTTAGCTTCAAACTCCCATATCTCGCGAACGGATTGACCTAACCCAAAAATTCCTGTTGCGTCTGAAAGTAGAAACTCGCCCGATTACAGCGGTATGTGTATTTTTTCCCTTGCCCATTCTGGTTAAGCGTTTGGATCAGCAGAATTGCGAAAAATTTGTTGTCTTCTCAACCATTTCTTAGTTTCAAACTCCCATATCTCGCGAACGGATTGACCTAACCCAAAAATTCCTATTGCTTCTGAAAGTCGAAACTCGCCCGATTACAACGGTATGTGTATTTTTTCCTAGGCCATTCTGGTTAAGCGTTTGGAGCAGCAGAAGTGCGAAAAATTTGTTGTCTTCTCAACCATTTCTTAGCGCCAATCTCCCATATCTCGCGAACGGATTGTCCTAACCCAAAAATTCCTTTTGCATCTGAAAGTAGAAACTCGCCCGATTACAACGGTATGTGTATTTCTTCCCTAGGCCATTCTGGTTAAGCTTGTGGAGCAGCAGAATTGCGAAAAATTTTTTGCCTTCTCAACCATTTCTTGACTTCAAACTCCCATATCTCGCGAACGGATTGACCTAACATAAAAATTCCTATTGCTTCTGAAAGTCGAAACTCGCCCGATTACAACGGTATGTGTATTTTTTCCTAGGCCATTCTGGTTAAGCGTTTGGAGCAGCAGAAGTGCGAAAAATTTGTTGTCTTCTCAACCATTTCTTAGCGCCAATCTCCCATATCTCGCGAACGGATTGTCCTAACCCAAAAATTCCTTTTGCATCTGAAAGTAGAAACTCGCCCGATTACAACGGTATGTGTATTTCTTCCCTAGGCCATTCTGGTTAAGCTTGTGGAGCAGCAGAATTGCGAAAAATTTTTTGCCTTCTCAAGCATTGCTTGGCTTCAAACTCCCATATCTCGCGAACGGATTGACCTAGCTCAAACATTCCTGTTGTGTCTGAAAGTAGAAACTCGCCCGATTACAGCGGTATGTGTATTTTAACCCTAGGCCATTCTGGTTAAGCGTTTGGAGCAGCAGAATTGCGAAAAATTTGTTGTCTTCTCAACCATTTCTTAGCGCCAATCTCCCATATCTCGCGAACGGATTGACCTAACCCAAAAATTCCTGTTGCGTCTGAAAGTAGAAACTCGCCCGATCACAGCGGTATTTGTATTTTTTCCCTAGGCCATTCTGGTTAAGCGTTTGAAGCAGCAGAATTGCGAAAAATTTTTTGCCTTCTCAACCATTTCGTGGCTTCAAACTCCCATATCTCGCGAACGGTTTGACCTAACCCAAAAATTCCTATTGCATCTGAAAGTAGAAACTCGCCCGATTACAGCGGTATGTGTATTTTTTCCCTAGGCCATTCTGGTTAAGCGTTTGGAGCAGCAGAATTGCGAAAAATTTATTGCCTTCTCAACCATTTCTTGGCTTCAAACTCCCATATCTCGCGAACGAATTGACCTAACCCAAAAATTCCTGTTGCGTCTGAAAGTAGAAACTCGCCCCATTACAGCGGTATGTGTATTTTTTCCCCAGCCCATTCTGGTTAAGCGTTTGGAGCAGCAGAATTGCGAAAAATTTGTTGTCTTCTCAACCATTTCTTAGCGTCAAACTCCCATATCTCGCGAACGGATTGACCTAACCCAAAAATTCCTATTGCATCTGAAAGTAGAAACTCGCCCGATCACAACGGTATGTGTATTTTTTCCCTAGGCCATTCTGGTTAAGGGTTTGGAGCAGCAGAATTGCGAAAAATTTTTTGCCTTCTCAACCATTCCTTGGCTTCAAACTCCCATATCTCGCGAACGGATTGACCTAACCCAAAAATTCCTACTGCATCTGAAAGTAGAAACCCGCCCGATTACAACGGTATGTGAATTTTCTCCCTAGGCCATTCTGGTTAAGCGTTTGGAGCAGCAGAATTGCGAAAAATTTGTTGTCTTCTCAACCATTTCTTAGCTTCAAACTCCCATATCTCGCGAACGGATTGACCTAACCCAAAAATTCCTGTTGCGTCTGAAAGTAGAAACTCGCCCGATTACAGCGGTATGTGTATTTTTTCCCTAGCCCATTCTGGTTAAGCGTTTGGATCAGCAGAATTGCGAAAAATTTGTTGTCTTCTCAACCATTTCTTAGTTTCAAACTCCCATATCTCGCGAACGGATTGACCTAACCCAAAAATTCCTATTGCTTCTGAAAGTCGAAACTCGCCCGATTACAACGGTATGTGTATTTTTTCCTAGGCCATTCTGGTTAAGCGTTTGGAGCAGCAGAAGTGCGAAAAATTTGTTGTCTTCTCAACCATTTCTTAGCGCCAATCTCCCATATCTCGCGAACGGATTGTCCTAACCCAAAAATTCCTTTTGCATCTGAAAGTAGAAACTCGCCCGATTACAACGGTATGTGTATTTCTTCCCTAGGCCATTCTGGTTAAGCTTGTGGAGCAGCAGAATTGCGAAAAATTTTTTGCCTTCTCAACCATTTCTTGACTTCAAACTCCCATATCTCGCGAACGGATTGACCTAACATAAAAATTCCTATTGCTTCTGAAAGTCGAAACTCGCCCGATTACAACGGTATGTGTATTTTTTCCTAGGCCATTCTGGTTAAGCGTTTGGAGCAGCAGAAGTGCGAAAAATTTGTTGTCTTCTCAACCATTTCTTAGCGCCAATCTCCCATATCTCGCGAACGGATTGTCCTAACCCAAAAATTCCTTTTGCATCTGAAAGTAGAAACTCGCCCGATTACAACGGTATGTGTATTTCTTCCCTAGGCCATTCTGGTTAAGCTTGTGGAGCAGCAGAATTGCGAAAAATTTTTTGCCTTCTCAAGCATTGCTTGGCTTCAAACTCCCATATCTCGCGAACGGATTGACCTAACTCAAACATTCCTGTTGTGTCTGAAAGTAGAAACTCGCCCGATTACAGCGGTATGTGTATTTTAACCCTAGGCCATTCTGGTTAAGCGTTTGGAGCAGCAGAATTGCGAAAAATTTGTTGTCTTCTCAACCATTTCTTGGCTTCAAACACCCATATCTCGCGAACGGATTGACCTAACCCAAAAATTCCTATTGCATCTGAAAGTAGAAACTCGCCCGATTACAGCGGTATGTGTATTTTTTCCCTAGCCCATTCTGGTTAAGCGTTTGGATCAGCAGAATTGCGAAAAATTTGTTGTCTTCTCAACCATTTCTTAGTTTCAAACTCCCATATCTCGCGAACGGATTGACCTAACCCAAAAATTCCTATTGCTTCTGAAAGTCGAAACTCGCCCGATTACAACGGTATGTGTATTTTTTCCTAGGCCATTCTGGTTAAGCGTTTGGAGCAGCAGAAGTGCGAAAAATTTGTTGTCTTCTCAACCATTTCTTAGCGCCAATCTCCCATATCTCGCGAACGGATTGTCCTAACCCAAAAATTCCTTTTGCATCTGAAAGTAGAAACTCGCCCGATTACAACGGTATGTGTATTTCTTCCCTAGGCCATTCTGGTTAAGCTTGTGGAGCAGCAGAATTGCGAAAAATTTTTTGCCTTCTCAACCATTTGTTGACTTCAAACTCCCATATCTCGCGAACGGATTGACCTAACATAAAAATTCCTATTGCATCAGAAAGTAGAATCTCGCCCGATTACAACGGTATGTGTATTTTTTCCCTAGGCTATTCTGGTTAAGCGTTTGGAGCAGCAGAAGTGCGAAAAATTTGTTGTCTTCTCAACCATTTCTTAGCTTCAAACTCCCATATCTCGCGAACGGATTGACCTAACCCAAAAATTCCTGTTGCGTCTGAAAGTAGAAACTCGCCCGATCACAGCGGTATGTGTATTTTTTCCCTAGGCTATTCTGGTTAAGCGTTTGGAGCAGCAGAAGTGCGAAAAATTTGTTGTCTTCTCAACCATTTCTTAGCGCCAATCTCCCATATCTCGCGAACGGATTGACCTAACCCAAAAATTCCTGTTGCATCTGAAAGTAGAAACTCGCCCGATTACAACGGTATGTGTATTTTTTCCCTAGGCCATTCTGGTTAAGCGTTTGGAGCAGCAGAATTGCGAAAAATTTTTTGCCTTCTCAAGCATTGCTTGGCTTCAAACTCCCATATCTCGCGAACGGATTGACCTAACTCAAACATTCCTGTTGTGTCTGAAAGTAGAAACTCGCCCGATTACAGCGGTATGTGTATTTTAACCCTAGGCCATTCTGGATAAGCGTTTGGAGCAGCAGAATTGCGAAAAATTTGTTGTCTTCTCAACCATTTCTTGGCTTCAAACACCCATATCTCGCGAACGGATTGACCTAACCCAAAAATTCCTGTTGCGTCTGAAAGTAGAAACTCGCCCGATTACAGCGGTATGTGTATTTTTTCCCCAGCCCATTGTGGTTAAGCGTTTGGAGCAGCAGAATTGCGAAAAATTTGTTGTCTTCTCAACCATTTCTTAGCTTCAAACTCCCTTATCTCGCGAACGGATTAACCTAACCCAAAAATTCCTATTGCATCTGAAAGTAGAAACCCGCCCGATTACAACGGTATGTGTATTTTTTCCCTAGGCCATTCTGGTTAAGCATTTGGAGCAGCAGAATTGCGAAAAATTTTTTGCCTTCTCAACCATTTCTTGGCTTCAAACTCCCATATCTCGCGAACGGATTGACCTAACCCAAAAATTCCTATTGCATCTGAAAGTAGAAACTCGCCCGATTACAGCGGTATGTGTATTTTTTCCCTAGCCCATTCTGGTTAAGCGTTTGGATCAGCAGAATTGCGAAAAATTTGTTGTCTTCTCAACCATTTCTTAGTTTCAAAGTCCCATATCTCGCGATCGGATTGACCAAACCCAAAAATTCCTGCTGCGTCTGAAAGTAGAAACTCGCCCGATTACAACGGTATGTGTATTTCTTCCCTAGGCCATTCTGGTTAAGCTTGTGGAGCAGCAGAATTGCGAAAAATTTTTTGCCTTCTCAACCATTTCTTGACTTCAAACTCCCATATCTCGCGAACGGATTGACCTAACATAAAAATTCCTATTGCATCAGAAAGTAGAATCTCGCCCGATTACAACGGTATGTGTATTTTTTCCCTAGGCTATTCTGGTTAAGCGTTTGGAGCAGCAGAAGTGCGAAAAATTTGTTGTCTTCTCAACCATTTCTTAGCGCCAATCTCCCATATCTCGCGAACGGATTGACCTAACCCAAAAATTCCTGTTGCATCTGAAAGTAGAAACTCGCCCGATTACGACGGTATGTGTATTTTTTCCCTAGGCCATTCTGGTTAAGCGTTTGGAGCAGCAGAATTGCGAAAAATTTTTTGCCTTCTCAACCATTCCTTGGCTTCAAACTCCCATATCTCGCGAACGGATTGACCTAACTCAAACATTCCTGTTGTGTCTGAAAGTAGAAACTCGCCCGATTACAGCGGTATGTGTATTTTAACCCTAGGCCATTCTGGTTAAGCGTTTGGAGCAGCAGAATTGCGAAAAAATTTTTGCCTTCTCAACCATTTCTTGGCTTCAAACTCCCATATCTCGCGAACGGATTGACTAAACCCAAAAATTCCTGTAGCGTCTGAAAGTAGAAACTCGCCCGATTACAACGGTATGTGTATTTTTTCCCTAGCCCATTCTGGTTAAGCGTTTGGATCAGCAGAATTGCGAAAAATTTGTTGTCTTCTCAACCATTTCTTAGCTTCAAACTCCCTTATCTCGCGAACGGATTAACCTAACCCAAAAATTCCTATTGCATCTGAAAGTAGAAACCCGCCCGATTACAACGGTATGTGTATTTTTTCCCTAGGCCATTCTGGTTAAGCATTTGGAGCAGCAGAATTGCGAAAAATTTTTTGCCTTCTCAACCATTTCTTGGCTTCAAACTCCCATGTCTCGCGAACGGATTGACTTAACCCAAAAATTCCTATTGCATCTGAAAGTAGAAACTCGCCCGATTACAGCGGTATGTGTATTTTTTCCCTAGCCCATTCTGGTTAAGCGTTTGGATCAGCAGAATTGCGAAAAATTTGTTGTCTTCTCAACCATTTCTTAGTTTCAAAGTCCCATATCTCGCGATCTGATTGACCAAACCCAAAAATTCCTGCTGCGTCTGAAAGTAGAAACTCGCCCGATTACAACGGTATGTGTATTTTTTCCCTAGGCCATTCTGGTTAAGCGTGTGGAGCAGCAGAATTGCGAGAAGTTTTTTGCCTTCTCAACCATTTCTTGCCTTCAAACTCCCATATCTCGCGAACGGATTGACCTAACCCAAAAATTCCTATTGCTTCTGAAAGTCGAAACTCGCCCGATTACAACGGTATGTGTATTTTTTCCTAGGCCATTCTGGTTAAGCGTTTGGAGCAGCAGAAGTGCGAAAAATTTGTTGTCTTCTCAACCATTTCTTAGCTTCAAACTCCCATATCTCGCGAACGGATTGACCTAAACCAAAAATTCCTGTTGCATGTGAAAGTAGAAACCCGCCCGATTACAACGGTATGTGAATTTTCTCCCTAGGCCATTCTGGTTAAGCGTTTGGAGCAGCAGAATTGCGAAAAGTTTGTTGTCTTCTCAACCATTTCTTAGCTTCAAACTCCCATATCTCGCGAACGGATTGACCTAACCCAAAAATTCCTGTTGCGTCTGAAAGTAGAAACTCGCCCGATTACAGCGGTATGTGTATTTTTTCCCCAGCCCATTCTGGTTAAGCGTTTGGAGCAGCAGAATTGCGAAAAATTTGTTGCCTTCTCAACCATTTCTTGGATTCAAACTCCCATATCTCGCGAACGGATTGTCCTAACCCAAAAATTCCTTTTGCATCTGAAAGTAGAAACTCGCCCGATTACAACGGTATGTGTATTTCTTCCCTAGGCCATTCTGGTTAAGCTTGTGGAGCAGCAGAATTGCGAAAAAATTTTTGCCTTCTCAACCATTTCTTGGCTTCAAACTCCCATATCTCGCGAACGGATTGACTTAACCCAAAAATTCCTGTAGCGTCTGAAAGTAGAAACTCACCCGATTACAACGGTGTGTGTATTTTTTCCCTAGCCCATTCTGGTTAAGCGTTTGGATCAGCAGAATTGCGAAAAATTTGTTGTCTTCTCAACCATTTCTTAGTTTCAAAGTCCCATATCTCGCGAACGGATTGACCAGACCCAAAAATTCCTGCTGCGTCTGAAAGTAGAAACTCGCCCGATTACAACGGTATGTGTATTTTTTCCCTAGCCCATTCTGGTTAAGCGTGTGGATCAGCAGAATTGCGAAAAATTTGTTGTCTTCTCAACCATTTCTTAGTTTCAAAGTCCCATATCTCGCGAACGGATTGACCAGACCCAAAAATTCCTGCTGCGTCTGAAAGTAGAAACTCGCCCGATTACAACTGTATGCGTATTTTTTCCCTAGGCCATTCTGGTTAAGCGTTTGGAGCAGCAGAATTGCGAAAAATTTGTTGTCTTCTCAACCATTTCTTAGCTTCAAACTCGCATATCTCGCGAACGGATTGACCTAACCCAAAAATTCCTATTGCATCTGAAAGTAGAAACTAGCCCGATTACAACGGTATGTGTATTTTCTCCCTAGGCCATTCTGGTTAAGCGTTTGGAGCAGCAGAATTGCGAAAAATTTTTTGCCTTCTCAACCATTTCTTGGCTTCAAACTCCCATATCTCGCGAACGGATTGACCTAACCCAAAAATTCCTATTGCATCTGAAAGTAGAAACTCGCCCGATTACAACGGTGTGTGTATTTTTTCCCTAGGCCATTCTGCTTAAGCGTTTGGAGCACCAGAATTGCGAAAAATTTCTTGCCTTCTCAACCATTTCTTAGCCTCAATCTCCCATATCTCGCGAAAGGATAGACCTAACCCAAAAATTCCTATTGCATCTGAAAGTAGAAACTCGCACGATTACAACGGTATGTGTATTTTTTCCCTAGGTCATTCTGGTTAAGCGTTTGGAGCAGCAGAATTGCGAAAAATTTTCTGCCTTCTCAACCATTTCTTGGCTTCAAATTCCCATATCTCGCGAACGGATTGACCTAACCCAAAAATTCCTGTTGCGTCTGAAAGTAGAAACTCGCCCGATTACAACGGTATGTGTATTTTTTCCCCAGGCCATTCTGGTTAAGCGTTTGGAGCAGCAGAAGTGCGAAAAGTTTGATTTCTTCTCAACCATTTCTTAGCTTCAAACTCCCATATATCGCGAAAGGATTGACCTAACCCAAAAATTCCTATTGCATCTGAAAGTAGAAACTCGCCCGATTACAACGGTATGTGTATTTTTTCCCTAGGCAATTCTGGTTAAGCGTTTGGAGCAGCAGAATTGCGAAAAATTTTTTGCCTTCTCAACCATTTCTTGGCTTCAAACTCCCATACCTCGCGAACGGATTGACCTAACCCAAAAATTCCTATTGCATCTGAAAGTCGCAACTCGCCCGATTACAACGGTATGTGTATTTTTTCCCTGGGCCATTCTGGTTAAGCGTTTGGAGCAGCAGAATTGCGACAAATTTTTTGCCTTCTCAACCATTTCTTGGCTTCAAACACCCATACCTCGCGAACGGATAGACCTAACCCAAAAATTCCTATTGCATCTGAAAGTAGAAACTCGCCCGATTACAACGGTATGTGTATTTTTTCCCTAGGTCATTCTGGTTAAGCGTTTGGAGCAGCAGAATTGCGAAAAATTTTTTGCCTTCTCATCCATTTCTTGGCTTCAAACTCCCATATCTCGCGAACGGATTGACCTAAGCCAAAAATTCCTGTTGCGTCTGAAAGTAGAAACTCGCCCGATTACAACGGTATGTGTATTTTTTCCCTAGGCCATTCTGGTTAAGCGTTTGGAGCAGCAGAAGTGCGAAAAATTTTTTGCCTTCTCAACCATTTCTTGGCTTCAAACTCCCATGTCTCGCGAACGGATAGACCTAACCCAAAAATTCCTATTGCATCTGAAAGTAGAAACTCGCCCGATTACAACGGTATGTGTATTTTTTCCCTAGGTCATTCTGGTTAAGCGTTTGGAGCAGCAGAATTGCGAAAAATTTTTTGCCTTCTCATCCATTTCTTGGCTTCAAACTCCCATATCTCGCGAACGGATTGACCTAACCCAAAAATTCCTGTTGCATCTCAAAGTAGAAACTCGCCCGATTACAACGGTATGTGTATTTTTTCCCTAGGTCATTCTGGTTAAGCGTTTGGAGCAGCAGAATTGCGAAAAATTTTTTGCCTTCTCATCCATTTCTTGGCTTCAAACTCCCATATCTCGCGAACGGATTGACCTAAGCCAAAAATTCCTGTTGCGTCTGAAAGTAGAAACTCGCCCGATTACAACGGTATGTGTATTTTTTCCCTAGCCCATTCTGGTTAAGCGTGTGGATCAGCAGAATTGCGAAAAATTTGTTGTCTTCTCAACCATTTCTTAGTTTCAAAGTCCCATATCTCGCGAACGGATTGACCAGACCCAAAAATTCCTGCTGCGTCTGAAAGTAGAAACTCGCCCGATTACAACTGTATGCGTATTTTTTCCCTAGGCCATTCTGGTTAAGCGTTTGGAGCAGCAGAATTGCGAAAAATTTGTTGTCTGCTCAACCATTTCTTAGCTTCAAACTCGCATATCTCGCGAACGGATTGACCTAACCCAAAAATTCCTATTGCATCTGAAAGTAGAAACTAGCCCGATTACAACGGTATGTGTATTTTCTCCCTAGGCCATTCTGGTTAAGCGTTTGGAGCAGCAGAATTGCGAAAAATTTTTTGCCTTCTCAACCATTTCTTGGCTTCAAACTCCCATATCTCGCGAACGGATTGACCTAACCCAAAAATTCCTATTGCATCTGAAAGTAGAAACTCGCCCGATTACAACGGTGTGTGTATTTTTTCCCTAGGCCATTCTGCTTAAGCGTTTGGAGCACCAGAATTGCGAAAAATTTCTTGCCTTCTCAACCATTTCTTAGCTTCAATCTCCCATATCTCGCGAAAGGATAGACCTAACCCAAAAATTCCTATTGCATCTGAAAGTAGAAACTCGCACGATTACAAGGGTATGTGTATTTTTTCCCTAGGTCATTCTGGTTAAGCGTTTGGAGCAGCAGAATTGCGAAAAATTTTCTGCCTTCTCAACCATTTGTTGGCTTCAAATTCCCATATCTCGCGAACGGATTGACCTAACCCAAAAATTCCTGTTGCGTCTGAAAGTAGAAACTCGCCCGATTACAACGGTATGTGTATTTTTTCCCCAGGCCATTCTGGTTAAGCGTTTGGAGCAGCAGAAGTGCGAAAAGTTTGATTTCTTCTCAACCATTTCTTAGCTTCAAACTCCCATATATCGCGAAAGGATTGACCTAACCCAAAAATTCCTATTGCATCTGAAAGTAGAAACTCGCCCGATTACAACGGTATGTGTATTTTTTCCCTAGGTCATTCTGGTTAAGCGTTTGGAGCAGCAGAATTGCGAAAAATTTGTTGTCTGCTCAACCATTTCTTAGCTTCAAACTCGCATATCTCGCGAACGGATTGACCTAACCCAAAAATTCCTATTGCATCTGAAAGTAGAAACTAGCCCGATTACAACGGTATGTGTATTTTCTCCCTAGGCCATTCTGGTTAAGCGTTTGGAGCAGCAGAATTGCGAAAAATTTTTTGCCTTCTCAACCATTTCTTGGCTTCAAACTCCCATATCTCGCGAACGGATTGACCTAACCCAAAAATTCCTATTGCATCTGAAAGTAGAAACTCGCCCGATTACAACGGTGTGTGTATTTTTTCCCTAGGCCATTCTGCTTAAGCGTTTGGAGCACCAGAATTGCGAAAAATTTCTTGCCTTCTCAACCATTTCTTAGCTTCAATCTCCCATATCTCGCGAAAGGATAGACCTAACCCAAAAATTCCTATTGCATCTGAAAGTAGAAACTCGCACGATTACAACGGTATGTGTATTTTTTCCCTAGGTCATTCTGGTTAAGCGTTTGGAGCAGCAGAATTGCGAAAAATTTTCTGCCTTCTCAACCATTTGTTGGCTTCAAATTCCCATATCTCGCGAACGGATTGACCTAACCCAAAAATTCCTGTTGCGTCTGAAAGTAGAAACTCGCCCGATTACAACGGTATGTGTATTTTTTCCCCAGGCCATTCTGGTTAAGCGTTTGGAGCAGCAGAAGTGCGAAAAGTTTGATTTCTTCTCAACCATTTCTTAGCTTCAAACTCCCATATATCGCGAAAGGATTGACCTAACCCAAAAATTCCTATTGCATCTGAAAGTAGAAACTCGCCCGATTACAACGGTATGTGTATTTTTTCCCTAGGTCATTCTGGTTAAGCGTTTGGAGCAGCAGAATTGCGAAAAATTTTTTGCCTTCTCATCCATTTCTTGGCTTCAAACTCCCATATCTCGCGAACGGATTGACCTAAGCCAAAAATTCCTGTTGCGTCTGAAAGTAGAAACTCGCCCGATTACAACGGTATGTGTATTTTTTCCCTAGGCCATTCTGGTTAAGCGTTTGGAGCAGCAGAAGTGCGAAAAATTTTTTGCCTTCTCAACCATTTCTTGGCTTCAAACTCCCATGTCTCGCGAACGGATAGACCTAACCCAAAAATTCCTATTGCATCTGAAAGTAGAAACTCGCCCGATTACAACGGTATGTGTATTTTTTCCCTAGGTCATTCTGGTTAAGCGTTTGGAGCAGCAGAATTGCGAAAAATTTTTTGCCTTCTCATCCATTTCTTGGCTTCAAACTCCCATATCTCGCGAACGGATTGACCTAACCCAAAAATTCCTGTTGCATCTCAAAGTAGAAACTCGCCCGATTACAACGGTATGTGTATTTTTTCCCTAGGTCATTCTGGTTAAGCGTTTGGAGCAGCAGAATTGCGAAAAATTTTTTGCCTTCTCATCCATTTCTTGGCTTCAAACTCCCATATCTCGCGAACGGATTGACCTAAGCCAAAAATTCCTGTTGCGTCTGAAAGTAGAAACTCGCCCGATTACAACGGTATGTGTATTTTTTCCCTAGGTCGTTCTTGTTAAGCGTTTGGAGCAGCAGAATTGCGAAAAATTTTTTGCCTTCTCATCCATTTCTTGGCTTCAAACACCCATATCTCGCGAACGGATTGACCTAACCCAAAAATTCCTGTAGCGTCTGGAAGTAGAAACTCACCCGATTACAACGGTATGTGTATTTTTTCCCTAGCCCATTCTGGTCAAGCGTTTGGAGCAGCAGAATTGCGAAAAATTTCTTGCCTTCTCAACCATTCCTTGGCTTCAAACTCCCATATCTCGCGAACGGATAGACCTAACCCAAAAATTCCTATTGCATCTGAAAGTAGAAACTCGCCCGATTACAACGGTATGTGTATTTTTTCCCTAGGTCATTCTGGTTAAGCGTTTGGAGCAGCAGAATTGCGAAAAATTTTTTGCCTTCTCATCCATTTCTTGGCTTCAAACTCCCATATCTCGCGAACGGATTGACCTAAGCCAAAAATTCCTGTTGCGTCTGAAATTAGAAACTCGCCCGATTACAACGGTATGTGTATTTTTTCCCTAGGCCATTCTGGTTAAGCGTTTGGAGCAGCAGAAGTGCGAAATATTTTTTGCCTTCTCAACCATTTCTTGGCTTCAAACTCCCATATCTCGCGAACGGATTGACCTAACCCAAAAATTCCTATTGCATCTGAAAGTAGAAACTCGCCCGATTACAACGGTATGTGTATTTTTTCCCTAGGCCAATCTGGTTAAGCGTTTGGAGCCGCAGAATTGCGAAAAATTTTTTGCCTTCTCATCCATTTCTTGGCTTCAAACTCCCATATCTCGCGAACGGATTGACCTAACCGAAAAATTCCTGTAGCGTCTGGAAGTAGAAACTCGCCCGATTACAGCGGTATGTATTTTTTTTTCCCTAGGCCATTCTGGTTAAGCGTTTGGAAAAGCAGAATTGCGAAAAATTTTTTATCCTTCTCAACCATTTCTTGGCTTCAAACTCCCATATCTCGCGTACGGATTGACCTAACCCAAAAATTCCTGTAGCGTCTGGAAGTAGAAACTCGCCCGATTTCAACGGTATATGTATTTTTTCCCTAGCCCATTCTGGTCAAGCGTTTGGAGCAGCAGAATTGCGAAAAATTTGTTGTCTTCTCAACTATTTCTTGGCTTCAAACTCCCATATCTCACGAACGGATTGACCT
Source organism: Ptiloglossa arizonensis (assembly GCF_051014685.1). Taxonomy (NCBI): domain Eukaryota; kingdom Metazoa; phylum Arthropoda; class Insecta; order Hymenoptera; family Colletidae; genus Ptiloglossa; species Ptiloglossa arizonensis. The sequence continues at coordinate 738,083 of NW_027478592.1, read as the reverse complement.
AACCCAAAAATTCCTATTGCATCTGAAAGTAGAAACTCACCCGATTACAACGGTCTGTGTATTTTTTCCCTAGGCCATTCTGGTTAAGCGTTTGGAGCAGCAGAATTGCGAAAAATTTGTTGCCTTCTCTACCATTTCTTAGCTTCAAACTCCCATATCTCGCGAACGGATTGACCTAAGCCGAAAATTCCTGTTGCGTCTGAAAGTAGAAACTCGCCCGATTACAACGGCATGTGTATTTTTTCCCTAGGGCATTCTGGTTAAGCGTTTGGAGCAGCAGAATTGCGAAAAATTTGTTGTCTTCTCAACCATTTCTTAGCTTCAAACTCCCATATCTCGCGAACGGATTGACCTAACCCAAAAATTCCTATTGCATCTGAAAGTAGAAACTCGCCCGATTACAACGGTATGTTTATTTTTTCCCTAGGCCATTCTGGTTAAGCGTTTGGAGCAGCAGAATTGCGAAAAATTTTTTGCCTTCTCAACCATGCCTTGGCTTCAAACTCCCATATCTCGCGAACGGATTGACCTAACCCAAAAATTCCTATTGCATCTGAAAGTAGAAACTCTCCCGATTACAACGGTATGTTTATTTTTTCCCTAGGCCATTCTGGTTAAGCGTTTGGAGCAGCAGAATTGCGAAAAATTTTTTGCCTTCTCAACCATGCCTTGGCTTCAAACTCCCATATCTCGCGAACGGATTGACCTAACCCAAAAATTCCTATTGCATCTGAAAGTAGAAACTCGCCCGATTACAACGGTATGTGTATTTTTTCCCTAGCCCATTCTGGTTAAGCGTTTGGATCAGCAGAATTGCGAAAAATTTGTTGTCTTCTCAACCATTTCTTAGCTTCAAACTCCCTTATCTCGCGAACGGATTAACCTAACCCAAAAATTCCTATTGCATCTGAAAGTAGAAACCCGCCCGATTACAACGGTATGTGTATTTTTTCCCTAGGCCATTCTGGTTAAGCATTTGGAGCAGCAGAATTGCGAAAAATTTTTTGCCTTCTCAACCATTTCTTGGCTTCAAACTCCCATGTCTCGCGAACGGATTGACTTAACCCAAAAATTCCTATTGCATCTGAAAGTAGAAACTCGCCCGATTACAGCGGTATGTGTATTTTTTCCCTAGCCCATTCTGGTTAAGCGTTTGGATCAGCAGAATTGCGAAAAATTTGTTGTCTTCTCAACCATTTCTTAGTTTCAAAGTCCCATATCTCGCGATCTGATTGACCAAACCCAAAAATTCCTGCTGCGTCTGAAAGTAGAAACTCGCCCGATTACAACGGTATGTGTATTTTTTCCCTAGGCCATTCTGGTTAAGCGTGTGGAGCAGCAGAATTGCGAAAAGTTTTTTGCCTTCTCAACCATTTCTTGCCTTCAAACTCCCATATCTCGCGAACGGATTGACCTAACCCAAAAATTCCTATTGCTTCTGAAAGTCGAAACTCGCCCGATTACAACGGTATGTGTATTTTTTCCTAGGCCATTCTGGTTAAGCGTTTGGAGCAGCAGAAGTGCGAAAAATTTGTTGTCTTCTCAACCATTTCTTAGCTTCAAACTCCCATATCTCGCGAACGGATTGACCTAAACCAAAAATTCCTGTTGCATGTGAAAGTAGAAACCCGCCCGATTACAACGGTATGTGAATTTTCTCCCTAGGCCATTCTGGTTAAGCGTTTGGAGCAGCAGAATTGCGAAAAGTTTGTTGTCTTCTCAACCATTTCTTAGCTTCAAACTCCCATATCTCGCGAACGGATTGACCTAACCCAAAAATTCCTGTTGCGTCTGAAAGTAGAAACTCGCCCGATTACAGCGGTATGTGTATTTTTTCCCCAGCCCATTCTGGTTAAGCGTTTGGAGCAGCAGAATTGCGAAAAATTTGTTGCCTTCTCAACCATTTCTTGGATTCAAACTCCCATATCTCGCGAACGGATTGTCCTAACCCAAAAATTCCTTTTGCATCTGAAAGTAGAAACTCGCCCGATTACAACGGTATGTGTATTTCTTCCCTAGGCCATTCTGGTTAAGCTTGTGGAGCAGCAGAATTGCGAAAAAATTTTTGCCTTCTCAACCATTTCTTGGCTTCAAACTCCCATATCTCGCGAACGGATTGACTTAACCCAAAAATTCCTGTAGCGTCTGAAAGTAGAAACTCACCCGATTACAACGGTGTGTGTATTTTTTCCCTAGCCCATTCTGGTTAAGCGTTTGGATCAGCAGAATTGCGAAAAATTTGTTGTCTTCTCAACCATTTCTTAGTTTCAAAGTCCCATATCTCGCGAACGGATTGACCAGACCCAAAAATTCCTGCTGCGTCTGAAAGTAGAAACTCGCCCGATTACAACGGTATGTGTATTTTTTCCCTAGCCCATTCTGGTTAAGCGTGTGGATCAGCAGAATTGCGAAAAATTTGTTGTCTTCTCAACCATTTCTTAGTTTCAAAGTCCCATATCTCGCGAACGGATTGACCAGACCCAAAAATTCCTGCTGCGTCTGAAAGTAGAAACTCGCCCGATTACAACTGTATGCGTATTTTTTCCCTAGGCCATTCTGGTTAAGCGTTTGGAGCAGCAGAATTGCGAAAAATTTGTTGTCTTCTCAACCATTTCTTAGCTTCAAACTCGCATATCTCGCGAACGGATTGACCTAACCCAAAAATTCCTATTGCATCTGAAAGTAGAAACTAGCCCGATTACAACGGTATGTGTATTTTCTCCCTAGGCCATTCTGGTTAAGCGTTTGGAGCAGCAGAATTGCGAAAAATTTTTTGCCTTCTCAACCATTTCTTGGCTTCAAACTCCCATATCTCGCGAACGGATTGACCTAAACCAAAAATTCCTATTGCATCTGAAAGTAGAAACTCGCCCGATTACAACGGTGTGTGTATTTTTTCCCTAGGCCATTCTGCTTAAGCGTTTGGAGCACCAGAATTGCGAAAAATTTCTTGCCTTCTCAACCATTTCTTAGCCTCAATCTCCCATATCTCGCGAAAGGATAGACCTAACCCAAAAATTCCTATTGCATCTGAAAGTAGAAACTCGCACGATTACAACGGTATGTGTATTTTTTCCCTAGGCCAATCTGGTTAAGCGTTTGGAGCCGCAGAATTGCGAAAAATTTTTTGCCTTCTCATCCATTTCTTGGCTTCAAACTCCCATATCTCGCGAACGGATTGACCTAACCGAAAAATTCCTGTAGCGTCTGGAAGTAGAAACTCGCCCGATTACAGCGGTATGTATTTTTTTTTCCCTAGGCCATTCTGGTTAAGCGTTTGGAAAAGCAGAATTGCGAAAAATTTTTTATCCTTCTCAACCATTTCTTGGCTTCAAACTCCCATATCTCGCGTACGGATTGACCTAACCCAAAAATTCCTGTAGCGTCTGGAAGTAGAAACTCGCCCGATTTCAACGGTATATGTATTTTTTCCCTAGCCCATTCTGGTCAAGCGTTTGGAGCAGCAGAATTGCGAAAAATTTGTTGTCTTCTCAACTATTTCTTGGCTTCAAACTCCCATATCTCACGAACGGATTGACCTAACCCAAAAATTCCTATTGCATCTGAAAGTAGAAACTCACCCGATTACAACGGTCTGTGTATTTTTTCCCTAGGCCATTCTGGTTAAGCGTTTGGAGCAGCAGAATTGCGAAAAATTTGTTGCCTTCTCTACCATTTCTTAGCTTCAAACTCCCATATCTCGCGAACGGATTGACCTAAGCCGAAAATTCCTGTTGCGTCTGAAAGTAGAAACTCGCCCGATTACAACGGCATGTGTATTTTTTCCCTAGGGCATTCTGGTTAAGCGTTTGGAGCAGCAGAATTGCGAAAAATTTGTTGTCTTCTCAACCATTTCTTAGCTTCAAACTCCCATATCTCGCGAACGGATTGACCTAACCCAAAAATTCCTATTGCATCTGAAAGTAGAAACTCGCCCGATTACAACGGTATGTTTATTTTTTCCCTAGGCCATTCTGGTTAAGCGTTTGGAGCAGCAGAATTGCGAAAAATTTTTTGCCTTCTCAACCATGCCTTGGCTTCAAACTCCCATATCTCGCGAACGGATTGACCTAACCCAAAAATTCCTATTGCATCTGAAAGTAGAAACTCGCCCGATTACAACGGTATGTTTATTTTTTCCCTAGGCCATTCTGGTTAAGCGTTTGGAGCAGCAGAATTGCGAAAAATTTTTTGCCTTCTCAACCATGCCTTGGCTTCAAACTCCCATATCTCGCGAACGGATTGACCTAACCCAAAAATTCCTATTGCATCTGAAAGTAGAAACTCGCCCGATTACAACGGTATGTGTATTTTTTCCCTAGCCCATTCTGGTTAAGCGTTTGGATCAGCAGAATTGCGAAAAATTTGTTGTCTTCTCAACCATTTCTTAGCTTCAAACTCCCTTATCTCGCGAACGGATTAACCTAACCCAAAAATTCCTATTGCATCTGAAAGTAGAAACCCGCCCGATTACAACGGTATGTGTATTTTTTCCCTAGGCCATTCTGGTTAAGCATTTGGAGCAGCAGAATTGCGAAAAATTTTTTGCCTTCTCAACCATTTCTTGGCTTCAAACTCCCATGTCTCGCGAACGGATTGACTTAACCCAAAAATTCCTATTGCATCTGAAAGTAGAAACTCGCCCGATTACAGCGGTATGTGTATTTTTTCCCTAGCCCATTCTGGTTAAGCGTTTGGATCAGCAGAATTGCGAAAAATTTGTTGTCTTCTCAACCATTTCTTAGTTTCAAAGTCCCATATCTCGCGATCTGATTGACCAAACCCAAAAATTCCTGCTGCGTCTGAAAGTAGAAACTCGCCCGATTACAACGGTATGTGTATTTTTTCCCTAGGCCATTCTGGTTAAGCGTGTGGAGCAGCAGAATTGCGAAAAGTTTTTTGCCTTCTCAACCATTTCTTGCCTTCAAACTCCCATATCTCGCGAACGGATTGACCTAACCCAAAAATTCCTATTGCTTCTGAAAGTCGAAACTCGCCCGATTACAACGGTATGTGTATTTTTTCCTAGGCCATTCTGGTTAAGCGTTTGGAGCAGCAGAAGTGCGAAAAATTTGTTGTCTTCTCAACCATTTCTTAGCTTCAAACTCCCATATCTCGCGAACGGATTGACCTAAACCAAAAATTCCTGTTGCATGTGAAAGTAGAAACCCGCCCGATTACAACGGTATGTGAATTTTCTCCCTAGGCCATTCTGGTTAAGCGTTTGGAGCAGCAGAATTGCGAAAAGTTTGTTGTCTTCTCAACCATTTCTTAGCTTCAAACTCCCATATCTCGCGAACGGATTGACCTAACCCAAAAATTCCTGTTGCGTCTGAAAGTAGAAACTCGCCCGATTACAGCGGTATGTGTATTTTTTCCCCAGCCCATTCTGGTTAAGCGTTTGGAGCAGCAGAATTGCGAAAAATTTGTTGCCTTCTCAACCATTTCTTGGATTCAAACTCCCATATCTCGCGAACGGATTGTCCTAACCCAAAAATTCCTTTTGCATCTGAAAGTAGAAACTCGCCCGATTACAACGGTATGTGTATTTCTTCCCTAGGCCATTCTGGTTAAGCTTGTGGAGCAGCAGAATTGCGAAAAAATTTTTGCCTTCTCAACCATTTCTTGGCTTCAAACTCCCATATCTCGCGAACGGATTGACTTAACCCAAAAATTCCTGTAGCGTCTGAAAGTAGAAACTCACCCGATTACAACGGTGTGTGTATTTTTTCCCTAGCCCATTCTGGTTAAGCGTTTGGATCAGCAGAATTGCGAAAAATTTGTTGTCTTCTCAACCATTTCTTAGTTTCAAAGTCCCATATCTCGCGAACGGATTGACCAGACCCAAAAATTCCTGCTGCGTCTGAAAGTAGAAACTCGCCCGATTACAACGGTATGTGTATTTTTTCCCTAGCCCATTCTGGTTAAGCGTGTGGATCAGCAGAATTGCGAAAAATTTGTTGTCTTCTCAACCATTTCTTAGTTTCAAAGTCCCATATCTCGCGAACGGATTGACCAGACCCAAAAATTCCTGCTGCGTCTGAAAGTAGAAACTCGCCCGATTACAACTGTATGCGTATTTTTTCCCTAGGCCATTCTGGTTAAGCGTTTGGAGCAGCAGAATTGCGAAAAATTTGTTGTCTTCTCAACCATTTCTTAGCTTCAAACTCGCATATCTCGCGAACGGATTGACCTAACCCAAAAATTCCTATTGCATCTGAAAGTAGAAACTAGCCCGATTACAACGGTATGTGTATTTTCTCCCTAGGCCATTCTGGTTAAGCGTTTGGAGCAGCAGAATTGCGAAAAATTTTTTGCCTTCTCAACCATTTCTTGGCTTCAAACTCCCATATCTCGCGAACGGATTGACCTAACCCAAAAATTCCTATTGCATCTGAAAGTAGAAACTCGCCCGATTACAACGGTGTGTGTATTTTTTCCCTAGGCCATTCTGCTTAAGCGTTTGGAGCACCAGAATTGCGAAAAATTTCTTGCCTTCTCAACCATTTCTTAGCCTCAATCTCCCATATCTCGCGAAAGGATAGACCTAACCCAAAAATTCCTATTGCATCTGAAAGTAGAAACTCGCACGATTACAACGGTATGTGTATTTTTTCCCTAGGTCATTCTGGTTAAGCGTTTGGAGCAGCAGAATTGCGAAAAATTTTCTGCCTTCTCAACCATTTCTTGGCTTCAAATTCCCATATCTCGCGAACGGATTGACCTAACCCAAAAATTCCTGTTGCGTCTGAAAGTAGAAACTCGCCCGATTACAACGGTATGTGTATTTTTTCCCCAGGCCATTCTGGTTAAGCGTTTGGAGCAGCAGAAGTGCGAAAAGTTTGATTTCTTCTCAACCATTTCTTAGCTTCAAACTCCCATATATCGCGAAAGGATTGACCTAACCCAAAAATTCCTATTGCATCTGAAAGTAGAAACTCGCCCGATTACAACGGTATGTGTATTTTTTCCCTAGGCAATTCTGGTTAAGCGTTTGGAGCAGCAGAATTGCGAAAAATTTTTTGCCTTCTCAACCATTTCTTGGCTTCAAACTCCCATACCTCGCGAACGGATTGACCTAACCCAAAAATTCCTATTGCATCTGAAAGTCGCAACTCGCCCGATTACAACGGTATGTGTATTTTTTCCCTGGGCCATTCTGGTTAAGCGTTTGGAGCAGCAGAATTGCGACAAATTTTTTGCCTTCTCAACCATTTCTTGGCTTCAAACACCCATACCTCGCGAACGGATAGACCTAACCCAAAAATTCCTATTGCATCTGAAAGTAGAAACTCGCCCGATTACAACGGTATGTGTATTTTTTCCCTAGGTCATTCTGGTTAAGCGTTTGGAGCAGCAGAATTGCGAAAAATTTTTTGCCTTCTCATCCATTTCTTGGCTTCAAACTCCCATATCTCGCGAACGGATTGACCTAAGCCAAAAATTCCTGTTGCGTCTGAAAGTAGAAACTCGCCCGATCACAACGGTATGTGTATTTTTTCCCTAGGCCATTCTGGTTAAGCGTTTGGAGCAGCAGAAGTGCGAAAAATTTTTTGCCTTCTCAACCATTTCTTGGCTTCAAACTCCCATGTCTCGCGAACGGATAGACCTAACCCAAAAATTCCTATTGCATCTGAAAGTAGAAACTCGCCCGATTACAACGGTATGTGTATTTTTTCCCTAGGTCATTCTGGTTAAGCGTTTGGAGCAGCAGAATTGCGAAAAATTTTTTGCCTTCTCATCCATTTCTTGGCTTCAAACTCCCATATCTCGCGAACGGATTGACCTAACCCAAAAATTCCTGTTGCATCTCAAAGTAGAAACTCGCCCGATTACAACGGTATGTGTATTTTTTCCCTAGGTCATTCTGGTTAAGCGTTTGGAGCAGCAGAATTGCGAAAAATTTTTTGCCTTCTCATCCATTTCTTGGCTTCAAACTCCCATATCTCGCGAACGGATTGACCTAAGCCAAAAATTCCTGTTGCGTCTGAAAGTAGAAACTCGCCCGATTACAACGGTATGTGTATTTTTTCCCTAGCCCATTCTGGTTAAGCGTGTGGATCAGCAGAATTGCGAAAAATTTGTTGTCTTCTCAACCATTTCTTAGTTTCAAAGTCCCATATCTCGCGAACGGATTGACCAGACCCAAAAATTCCTGCTGCGTCTGAAAGTAGAAACTCGCCCGATTACAACTGTATGCGTATTTTTTCCCTAGGCCATTCTGGTTAAGCGTTTGGAGCAGCAGAATTGCGAAAAATTTGTTGTCTGCTCAACCATTTCTTAGCTTCAAACTCGCATATCTCGCGAACGGATTGACCTAACCCAAAAATTCCTATTGCATCTGAAAGTAGAAACTAGCCCGATTACAACGGTATGTGTATTTTCTCCCTAGGCCATTCTGGTTAAGCGTTTGGAGCAGCAGAATTGCGAAAAATTTTTTGCCTTCTCAACCATTTCTTGGCTTCAAACTCCCATATCTCGCGAACGGATTGACCTAACCCAAAAATTCCTATTGCATCTGAAAGTAGAAACTCGCCCGATTACAACGGTGTGTGTATTTTTTCCCTAGGCCATTCTGCTTAAGCGTTTGGAGCACCAGAATTGCGAAAAATTTCTTGCCTTCTCAACCATTTCTTAGCTTCAATCTCCCATATCTCGCGAAAGGATAGACCTAACCCAAAAATTCCTATTGCATCTGAAAGTAGAAACTCGCACGATTACAAGGGTATGTGTATTTTTTCCCTAGGTCATTCTGGTTAAGCGTTTGGAGCAGCAGAATTGCGAAAAATTTTCTGCCTTCTCAACCATTTGTTGGCTTCAAATTCCCATATCTCGCGAACGGATTGACCTAACCCAAAAATTCCTGTTGCGTCTGAAAGTAGAAACTCGCCCGATTACAACGGTATGTGTATTTTTTCCCCAGGCCATTCTGGTTAAGCGTTTGGAGCAGCAGAAGTGCGAAAAGTTTGATTTCTTCTCAACCATTTCTTAGCTTCAAACTCCCATATATCGCGAAAGGATTGACCTAACCCAAAAATTCCTATTGCATCTGAAAGTAGAAACTCGCCCGATTACAACGGTATGTGTATTTTTTCCCTAGGTCATTCTGGTTAAGCGTTTGGAGCAGCAGAATTGCGAAAAATTTTTTGCCTTCTCATCCATTTCTTGGCTTCAAACTCCTATATCTCGCGAACGGATTGACCTAAGCCAAAAATTCCTGTTGCATCTCAAAGTAGAAACTCGCCCGATTACAACGGTATGTGTATTTTTTCCCTAGGTCATTCTGGTTAAGCGTTTGGCGCAGCAGAATTGCGAAAAATTTTTTGCCTTCTCATCCATTTCTTGGCTTCAAACTCCCATATCTCGCGAACGGATTGACCTAAGCCAAAAATTCCTGTTGCGTCTGAAAGTAGAAACTCGCCCGATTACAACGGTATGTGTATTTTTTCCCTAGCCCATTCTGGTTAAGCGTGTGGATCAGCAGAATTGCGAAAAATTTGTTGTCTTCTCAACCATTTCTTAGTTTCAAAGTCCCATATCTCGCGAACGGATTGACCAGACCCAAAAATTCCTGCTGCGTCTGAAAGTAGAAACTCGCCCGATTACAACTGTATGCGTATTTTTTCCCTAGGCCATTCTGGTTAAGCGTTTGGAGCAGCAGAATTGCGAAAAATTTGTTGTCTGCTCAACCATTTCTTAGCTTCAAACTCGCATATCTCGCGAACGGATTGACCTAACCCAAAAATTCCTATTGCATCTGAAAGTAGAAACTAGCCCGATTACAACGGTATGTGTATTTTCTCCCTAGGCCATTCTGGTTAAGCGTTTGGAGCAGCAGAATTGCGAAAAATTTTTTGCCTTCTCAACCATTTCTTGGCTTCAAACTCCCATATCTCGCGAACGGATTGACCTAACCCAAAAATTCCTATTGCATCTGAAAGTAGAAACTCGCCCGATTACAACGGTGTGTGTATTTTTTCCCTAGGCCATTCTGCTTAAGCGTTTGGAGCACCAGAATTGCGAAAAATTTCTTGCCTTCTCAACCATTTCTTAGCTTCAATCTCCCATATCTCGCGAAAGGATAGACCTAACCCAAAAATTCCTATTGCATCTGAAAGTAGAAACTCGCACGATTACAACGGTATGTGTATTTTTTCCCTAGGTCATTCTGGTTAAGCGTTTGGAGCAGCAGAATTGCGAAAAATTTTCTGCCTTCTCAACCATTTGTTGGCTTCAAATTCCCATATCTCGCGAACGGATTGACCTAACCCAAAAATTCCTGTTGCGTCTGAAAGTAGAAACTCGCCCGATTACAACGGTATGTGTATTTTTTCCCCAGGCCATTCTGGTTAAGCGTTTGGAGCAGCAGAAGTGCGAAAAGTTTGATTTCTTCTCAACCATTTCTTAGCTTCAAACTCCCATATATCGCGAAAGGATTGACCTAACCCAAAAATTCCTATTGCATCTGAAAGTAGAAACTCGCCCGATTACAACGGTATGTGTATTTTTTCCCTAGGTCATTCTGGTTAAGCGTTTGGAGCAGCAGAATTGCGAAAAATTTTTTGCCTTCTCATCCATTTCTTGGCTTCAAACTCCCATATCTCGCGAACGGATTGACCTAAGCCAAAAATTCCTGTTGCGTCTGAAAGTAGAAACTCGCCCGATTACAACGGTATGTGTATTTTTTCCCTAGGCCATTCTGGTTAAGCGTTTGGAGCAGCAGAAGTGCGAAAAATTTTTTGCCTTCTCAACCATTTCTTGGCTTCAAACTCCCATGTCTCGCGAACGGATAGACCTAACCCAAAAATTCCTATTGCATCTGAAAGTAGAAACTCGCCCGATTACAACGGTATGTGTATTTTTTCCCTAGGTCATTCTGGTTAAGCGTTTGGAGCAGCAGAATTGCGAAAAATTTTTTGCCTTCTCATCCATTTCTTGGCTTCAAACTCCCATATCTCGCAAACGGATTGACCTAAGCCAAAAATTCCTGTTGCGTCTGAAAGTAGAAACTCGCCCGATTACAACGGTATGTGTATTTTTTCCCTAGGTCGTTCTTGTTAAGCGTTTGGAGCAGCAGAATTGCGAAAAATTTTTTGCCTTCTCATCCATTTCTTGGCTTCAAACACCCATATCTCGCGAACGGATTGACCTAACCCAAAAATTCCTGTAGCGTCTGGAAGTAGAAACTCACCCGATTACAACGGTATGTGTATTTTTTCCCTAGCCCATTCTGGTCAAGCGTTTGGAGCAGCAGAATTGCGAAAAATTTCTTGCCTTCTCAACCATTCCTTGGCTTCAAACTCCCATATCTCGCGAACGGATAGACCTAACCCAAAAATTCCTATTGCATCTGAAAGTAGAAACTCGCCCGATTACAACGGTATGTGTATTTTTTCCCTAGGTCATTCTGGTTAAGCGTTTGGAGCAGCAGAATTGCGAAAAATTTTTTGCCTTCTCATCCATTTCTTGGCTTCAAACTCCCATATCTCGCGAACGGATTGACCTAAGCCAAAAATTCCTGTTGCGTCTGAAATTAGAAACTCGCCCGATTACAACGGTATGTGTATTTTTTCCCTAGGCCATTCTGGTTAAGCGTTTGGAGCAGCAGAAGTGCGAAATATTTTTTGCCTTCTCAACCATTTCTTGGCTTCAAACTCCCATATCTCGCGAACGGATTGACCTAACCCAAAAATTCCTATTGCATCTGAAAGTAGAAACTCGCCCGATTACAACGGTATGTGTATTTTTTCCCTAGGCCAATCTGGTTAAGCGTTTGGAGCCGCAGAATTGCGAAAAATTTTTTGCCTTCTCATCCATTTCTTGGCTTCAAACTCCCATATCTCGCGAACGGATTGACCTAACCGAAAAATTCCTGTAGCGTCTGGAAGTAGAAACTCGCCCGATTACAGCGGTATGTATTTTTTTTTCCCTAGGCCATTCTGGTTAAGCGTTTGGAAAAGCAGGATTGCGAAAAATTTTTTATCCTTCTCAACCATTTCTTGGCTTCAAACTCCCATATCTCGCGTACGGATTGACCTAACCCAAAAATTCCTGTAGCGTCTGGAAGTAGAAACTCGCCCGATTTCAACGGTATATGTATTTTTTCCCTAGCCCATTCTGGTCAAGCGTTTGGAGCAGCAGAATTGCGAAAAATTTGTTGTCTTCTCAACTATTTCTTGGCTTCAAACTCCCATATCTCACGAACGGATTGACCTAACCCAAAAATTCCTATTGCATCTGAAAGTAGAAACTCACCCGATTACAACGGTCTGTGTATTTTTTCCCTAGGCCATTCTGGTTAAGCGTTTGGAGCAGCAGAATTGCGAAAAATTTGTTGCCTTCTCTACCATTTCTTAGCTTCAAACTCCCATATCTCGCGAACGGATTGACCTAAGCCGAAAATTCCTGTTGCGTCTGAAAGTAGAAACTCGCCCGATTACAACGGCATGTGTATTTTTTCCCTAGGGCATTCTGGTTAAGCGTTTGGAGCAGCAGAATTGCGAAAAATTTGTTGTCTTCTCAACCATTTCTTAGCTTCAAACTCCCATATCTCGCGAACGGATTGACCTAACCCAAAAATTCCTATTGCATCTGAAAGTAGAAACTCGCCCGATTACAACGGTATGTTTATTTTTTCCCTAGGCCATTCTGGTTAAGCGTTTGGAGCAGCAGAATTGCGAAAAATTTTTTGCCTTCTCAACCATGCCTTGGCTTCAAACTCCCATATCTCGCGAACGGATTGACCTAACCCAAAAATTCCTATTGCATCTGAAAGTAGAAACTCGCCCGATTACAACGGTATGTTTATTTTTTCCCTAGGCCATTCTGGTTAAGCGTTTGGAGCAGCAGAATTGCGAAAAATTTTTTGCCTTCTCAACCATGCCTTGGCTTCAAACTCCCATATCTCGCGAACGGATTGACCTAACCCAAAAATTCCTATTGCATCTGAAAGTAGAAACTCGCCCGATTACAACGGTATGTGTATTTTTTCCCTAGGCCATTCTGGTTAAGCGTTTGGAGCAGCAGAATTGCGAAAAATTTTTTGCCTTCTCAACCATGCCTTGGCTTCAAACTCCCATATCTCACGAACGGATTGACCTAACCCAAAAATTCCTATTGCATCTGAAAGTAGAAACTCGCCCGATTACAACGGTATGTTTATTTTTTCCCTAGGCCATTCTGGTTAAGCGTTTGGAGCAGCAGAATTGCGAAAAATTTTTTGCCTTCTCAACCATGCCTTGGCTTCAAACTCCCATATCTCACGAACGGATTGACCTAACCCAAAAATTCCTATTGCATCTGAAAGTAGAAACTCGCCCGATTACAACGGTATGTGTATTTTTTCCCTAGGCCATTCTGGTTAAGCGTTTGGAGCAGCAGAAATGCGAATAATTTTTTGCCTTCTCAACCATTTCTTGGCTTCAAACTCCCATATCTCGCGAACGGATTGACCTAACCCAAAAATACCTGTTGCGTCTGAAAGTAGAAACTCGCCCGATTACAACGGTATGTGTATTTTTTCCCTAGCCCGTTCTGGTCAAGCGTTTGGAGCAGCAGAATTGCGAAAAATTTGTTGTTTTCTCAACCATTTCTTAGCTTCAAACTCCCATATCTCGCGAACGGATTGACCTACCCCCAATATTCCTATTGCATCTGAAAGTAGAAACTCGCCCGATTACAACGGTATGTGTATTTTGTCCCTAGGCCATTCTGGTTAAGCGTTTGGAGCAGCAGAATTGCGAAAAATTTGTTGCCTTCTCTACCATTTCTTAGATTCAAACTCCCATATCTCGCGAACCGATTGACCTAACCCAAAAATTCCTATTGCATCTGAAAGTAGAAACTCGCCCGATTACAACGGTATGTGTATTTTTTCCCTAGGCCATTCTGGTTAAGCGTTTGGAGCAGCAGAAGTGCGAAAAATTTGTTGTCTTCTCAAACATTTCTTAGCTTCAAACTCCCATATCTCGCGAAAGGATTGACCCAACCCAAAAATTCCTATTGCATCTGAAAGTAGAAACACGCCCGATTACAACGGTATGTGTATTTTTTCCCTAGGCCATTCTGGTTAAGCGTTTGGAGCAGCAGAATTGCGAAAAATTTTTTGCCTTCTCAACCATTTCTTGGCTTCAAACTCGCATATCTCGCGAACGGATTGACCTAACCCAAAAGTTCCTATTGCATCTGAAAGACGAACCTCGCCGAATTACAACGGTATGTGTATTTTTTCCCTAGGCCATTCTGGTTAAGCGTTTGGAGCAGCAGAACTGCGAAAAATTTGTGGCCTTCTCAACCATTTCTTGGCTTCAAACTCCCATATCTCGCGAACGGATTGACCTAACCCAAAAATTCCTGTAGCGTCTGGACGTAGAAACTCGCCCGATTACAACGGTAAGTGTATTTTTTCCCTAGGCCATTCTGGTTAAGCGTTTGGAGCAGCAGAATTGCGAAAAATTTGTTGCCTTCTCATACATTTCTTGGCTTCAAACTCCCATATCTCGCGAACGGATTGACCTAAGCCAAAAATTCCTGTTTCGTCTGAAAGTAGAAACTCGCCCGATTACAACGGTATGTGTATTTTTGCCCTAGGCCACTCTGGTTAAGCGTTTGGAGCAGCAGAATTGCGAAAAATTTGTTGCCTTCTCATCCATTTCTTGGCTTCAAACTCCCATATCTCGCGAACGGATTGAGCTAACCCAAAAATTCCTCTTGCATCTGAAAGTAGAAACTCGCCCGATTACAACGGTATGTTTATTTTTTCCCTAGGCCATTCTGGTTAAGCGTTTGGAGCAGCAGAATTGCGAAAAATTTTTTGCCTTCTCAACCATGCCTTGGCTTCAAACTCCCATATCTCACGAACGGATTGACCTAACCCAAAAATTCCTATTGCATCTGAAAGTAGAAACTCGCCCGATTACAACGGTATGTGTATTTTTTCCCTAGGCCATTCTGGTTAAGCGTTTGGAGCAGCAGAAATGCGAATAATTTTTTGCCTTCTCAACCATTTCTTGGCTTCAAACTCCCATATCTCGCGAACGGATTGACCTAACCCAAAAATACCTGTTGCGTCTGAAAGTAGAAACTCGCCCGATTACAACGGTATGTGTATTTTTTCCCTAGCCCGTTCTGGTCAAGCGTTTGGAGCAGCAGAATTGCGAAAAATTTGTTGTCTTCTCAACCATTTCTTAGCTTCAAACTCCCATATCTCGCGAACGGATTGACCTACCCCCAATATTCCTATTGCATCTGAAAGTAGAAACTCGCCCGATTACAACGGTATGTGTATTTTGTCCCTAGGCCATTCTGGTTAAGCGTTTGGAGCAGCAGAATTGCGAAAAATTTGTTGCCTTCTCTACCATTTCTTAGCTTCAAACTCCCATATCTCGCGAACCGATTGACCTAACCCAAAAATTCCTATTGCATCTGAAAGTAGAAACTCGCCCGATTACAACGGTATGTGTATTTTTTCCCTAGGCCATTCTGGTTAAGCGTTTGGAGCAGCAGAAGTGCGAAAAATTTGTTGTCTTCTCAAACATTTCTTAGCTTCAAACTCCCATATCTCGCGAAAGGATTGACCCAACCCAAAAATTCCTATTGCATCTGAAAGTAGAAACACGCCCGATTACAACGGTATGTGTATTTTTTCCCTAGGCCATTCTGGTTATGCGTTTGGAGCCGCAGAATTGCGAAAAATTTTTTGCCTTCTCAACCATTTCTTGGCTTCAAACTCGCATATCTCGCGAACGGATTGACCTAACCCCAAAATTCCTATTGCATCTGAAAGACGAACCTCGCCGAATTACAACGGTATGTGTATTTTTTCCCTAGGCCATTCTGGTTAAGCGTTTGGAGCAGCAGAACTGCGAAAAATTTGTGGCCTTCTCAACCATTTCTTGGCTTCAAACGCCCATATCTCGCGAACGGATTGACCTAACCCAAAAATTCCTGTAGCGTCTGGACGTAGAAACTTGCCCGATTACAACGGTAAGTGTATTTTTTCCCTAGGCCATTCTGGTTAAGCGTTTGGAGCAGCAGAATTGCGAAAAATTTGTTGCATTCTCATACATTTCTTGGCTTCAAACTCCCATATCTCGCGAACGGATTGACCTAAGCCAAAAATTCCTGTTGCGTCTGAAAGTAGAAACTCGCCCGATTACAACGGTATGTGTATTTTTGCCCTAGGCCACTCTGGTTAAGCGTTTGGAGCAGCAGAATTGCGAAAAATTTGTTGCCTTCTCATCCATTTCTTGGCTTCAAACACCCATATCTCGCGAACGGATTGACCTAACCCAAAAATTCCTATTGCATCTGAAAGTAGAAACTCGCCCGATTACAACGGTATGTGTATTTTTTCCCTAGCCCATTCTGGTCAAGCGTTTGGAGCAGCAGAATTGCGAAAAATTTCTTGCCTTCTCAACCATTTCTTGGCTTCAAACTCCCATATCTCGCGAACGGATTGACCTAACCGAAAAATTCCTATTGCATCTGAAAGTAGAAACTCGCCCGATTACAGCGGTATGTATTTTTTTCCCTAGGCCATTCTGGTTAAGCGTTTGGAAGAGCAGAATTGCGAAAAATTTTTTATCCTTCTCAACCATTTCTTGGCTTCAAACTCCCATATCTCGCGTACGGATTGACCTAACCCAAAAATTCCTGTAGCGTCTGGAAGTAGAAACTCGCCCGATTTCAACGGTATATGTATTTTTTCCCTAGCCCATTCTGGTCAAGCGTTTGGAGCAGCAGAATTGCGAAAAATTTGTTGTCTTCTCAACTATTTCTTGGCTTCAAACTCCCATATCTCACGAACGGATTGACCTAACCCAAAAATTCCTATTGCATCTGAAAGTAGAAACTCGCCCGATTACAACGGTCTGTGTATTTTTTCCCTAGGCCATTCTGGTTAAGCGTTTGGAGCAGCAGAATTGCGAAAAATTTGTTGCCTTCTCTACCATTTCTTAGCTTCAAACTCCCATATCTCGCGAACGGATTGACCTAAGCCAAAAATTCCTGTTGCGTCTGAAAGTAGAAACTCGCCCGATTACAACGGCATGTGTATTTTTTCCCTAGGGCATTCTGGTTAAGCGTTTGGAGCAGCAGAATTGCGAAAAATTTGTTGTCTTCTCAACCATTTCTTAGCTTCAAACTCCCATATCTCGCGAACGGATTGACCTAACCCAAAAATTCCTATTGCATCTGAAAGTAGAAACTCGCCCGATTACAACGGTATGTTTATTTTTTCCCTAGGCCATTCTGGTTAAGCGTTTGGAGCAGCAGAATTGCGAAAAATTTTTTGCCTTCTCAACCATGCCTTGGCTTCAAACTCCCATATCTCGCGAACGGATTGACCTAACCCAAAAATTCCTATTGCATCTGAAAGACGAACCTCGCCGAATTACAACGGTATGTGTATTTTTTCCCTAGGCCATTCTGGTTAAGCGTTTGGAGCAGCAGAACTGCGAAAAATTTGTGGCCTTCTCAACCATTTCTTGGCTTCAAACTCCCATATCTCGCGAACGGATTGACCTAACCCAAAAATTCCTGTAGCGTCTGGACGTAGAAACTCGCCCGATTACAACGGTATGTGTATTTTTTCCCTAGCCCGTTCTGGTCAAGCGTTTGGAGCAGCAGAATTGCGAAAAATTTGTTGTTTTCTCAACCATTTCTTAGCTTCAAACTCCCATATCTCGCGAACGGATTGACCTACCCCCAATATTCCTATTGCATCTGAAAGTAGAAACTCGCCCGATTACAACGGTATGTGTATTTTGTCCCTAGGCCATTCTGGTTAAGCGTTTGGAGCAGCAGAATTGCGAAAAATTTTTTGCCTTCTCAACCATGCCTTGGCTTCAAACTCCCATATCTCGCGAACGGATTGACCTAACCCAAAAACTCCTATTGCATCTGAAAGTAGAAACTCGCCCGATTACAACGGTATGTGTATTTTTTCCCTAGGCCATTCTGGTTAAGCGTTTGGAGCAGCAGAATTGCGAAAAATTTTTTGCCTTCTCAACCATGCCTTGGCTTCAAACTCCCATATCTCACGAACGGATTGACCTAACCCAAAAATTCCTATTGCATCTGAAAGTAGAAACTCGCCCGATTACAACGGTATGTTTATTTTTTCCCTAGGCCATTCTGGTTAAGCGTTTGGAGCAGCAGAATTGCGAAAAATTTTTTGCCTTCTCAACCATGCCTTGGCTTCAAACTCCCATATCTCACGAACGGATTGACCTAACCCAAAAATTCCTATTGCATCTGAAAGTAGAAACTCGCCCGATTACAACGGTATGTGTATTTTTTCCCTAGGCCATTCTGGTTAAGCGTTTGGAGCAGCAGAAATGCGAATAATTTTTTGCCTTCTCAACCATTTCTTGGCTTCAAACTCCCATATCTCGCGAACGGATTGACCTAACCCAAAAATACCTGTTGCGTCTGAAAGTAGAAACTCGCCCGATTACAACGGTATGTGTATTTTTTCCCTAGCCCGTTCTGGTCAAGCGTTTGGAGCAGCAGAATTGCGAAAAATTTGTTGTTTTCTCAACCATTTCTTAGCTTCAAACTCCCATATCTCGCGAACGGATTGACCTACCCCCAATATTCCTATTGCATCTGAAAGTAGAAACTCGCCCGATTACAACGGTATGTGTATTTTGTCCCTAGGCCATTCTGGTTAAGCGTTTGGAGCAGCAGAATTGCGAAAAATTTGTTGCCTTCTCTACCATTTCTTAGCTTCAAACTCCCATATCTCGCGAACCGATTGACCTAACCCAAAAA
Organism: Ptiloglossa arizonensis; assembly: GCF_051014685.1. Lineage (NCBI taxonomy): Eukaryota > Metazoa > Arthropoda > Insecta > Hymenoptera > Colletidae > Ptiloglossa > Ptiloglossa arizonensis. The sequence continues at coordinate 719,309 of NW_027478592.1, read as the reverse complement.
TTCCTATTGCATCTGAAAGTAGAAACTCGCCCGATTACAACGGTATGTGTATTTTTTCCCTAGGCCATTCTGGTTAAGCGTTTGGAGCAGCAGAAGTGCGAAAAATTTGTTGTCTTCTCAAACATTTCTTAGCTTCAAACTCCCATATCTCGCGAAAGGATTGACCCAACCCAAAAATTCCTATTGCATCTGAAAGTAGAAACACGCCCGATTACAACGGTATGTGTATTTTTTCCCTAGGCCATTCTGGTTAAGCGTTTGGAGCAGCAGAATTGCGAAAAATTTTTTGCCTTCTCAACCATTTCTTGGCTTCAAACTCGCATATCTCGCGAACGGATTGACCTAACCCAAAAATTCCTATTGCATCTGAAAGACGAACCTCGCCGAATTACAACGGTATGTGTATTTTTTCCCTAGGCCATTCTGGTTAAGCGTTTGGAGCAGCAGAACTGCGAAAAATTTGTGGCCTTCTCAACCATTTCTTGGCTTCAAACTCCCATATCTCGCGAACGGATTGACCTAACCCAAAAATTCCTGTAGCGTCTGGACGTAGAAACTCGCCCGATTACAACGGTAAGTGTATTTTTTCCCTAGGCCATTCTGGTTAAGCGTTTGGAGCAGCAGAATTGCGAAAAATTTGTTGCCTTCTCATACATTTCTTGGCTTCAAACTCCCATATCTCGCGAACGGATTGACCTAAGCCAAAAATTCCTGTTGCGTCTGAAAGTAGAAACTCGCCCGATTACAACGGTATGTGTATTTTTGCCCTAGGCCACTCTGGTTAAGCGTTTGGAGCAGCAGAATTGCGAAAAATTTGTTGCCTTCTCATCCATTTCTTGGCTTCAAACTCCCATATCTCGCGAACGGATTGAGCTAACCCAAAAATTCCTCTTGCATCTGAAAGTAGAAACTCGCCCGATTACAACGGTATGTTTATTTTTTCCCTAGGCCATTCTGGTTAAGCGTTTGGAGCAGCAGAATTGCGAAAAATTTTTTGCCTTCTCAACCATGCCTTGGCTTCAAACTCCCATATCTCACGAACGGATTGACCTAACCCAAAAATTCCTATTGCATCTGAAAGTAGAAACTCGCCCGATTACAACGGTATGTGTATTTTTTCCCTAGGCCATTCTGGTTAAGCGTTTGGAGCAGCAGAAATGCGAATAATTTTTTGCCTTCTCAACCATTTCTTGGCTTCAAACTCCCATATCTCGCGAACGGATTGACCTAACCCAAAAATACCTGTTGCGTCTGAAAGTAGAAACTCGCCCGATTACAACGGTATGTGTATTTTTTCCCTAGCCCGTTCTGGTCAAGCGTTTGGAGCAGCAGAATTGCGAAAAATTTGTTGTCTTCTCAACCATTTCTTAGCTTCAAACTCCCATATCTCGCGAACGGATTGACCTACCCCCAATATTCCTATTGCATCTGAAAGTAGAAACTCGCCCGATTACAACGGTATGTGTATTTTGTCCCTAGGCCATTCTGGTTAAGCGTTTGGAGCAGCAGAATTGCGAAAAATTTGTTGCCTTCTCTACCATTTCTTAGCTTCAAACTCCCATATCTCGCGAACCGATTGACCTAACCCAAAAATTCCTATTGCATCTGAAAGTAGAAACTCGCCCGATTACAACGGTATGTGTATTTTTTCCCTAGGCCATTCTGGTTAAGCGTTTGGAGCAGCAGAAGTGCGAAAAATTTGTTGTCTTCTCAAACATTTCTTAGCTTCAAACTCCCATATCTCGCGAAAGGATTGACCCAACCCAAAAATTCCTATTGCATCTGAAAGTAGAAACACGCCCGATTACAACGGTATGTGTATTTTTTCCCTAGGCCATTCTGGTTATGCGTTTGGAGCCGCAGAATTGCGAAAAATTTTTTGCCTTCTCAACCATTTCTTGGCTTCAAACTCGCATATCTCGCGAACGGATTGACCTAACCCAAAAATTCCTATTGCATCTGAAAGACGAACCTCGCCGAATTACAACGGTATGTGTATTTTTTCCCTAGGCCATTCTGGTTAAGCGTTTGGAGCAGCAGAACTGCGAAAAATTTGTGGCCTTCTCAACCATTTCTTGGCTTCAAACGCCCATATCTCGCGAACGGATTGACCTAACCCAAAAATTCCTGTAGCGTCTGGACGTAGAAACTTGCCCGATTACAACGGTAAGTGTATTTTTTCCCTAGGCCATTCTGGTTAAGCGTTTGGAGCAGCAGAATTGCGAAAAATTTGTTGCATTCTCATACATTTCTTGGCTTCAAACTCCCATATCTCGCGAACGGATTGACCTAAGCCAAAAATTCCTGTTGCGTCTGAAAGTAGAAACTCGCCCGATTACAACGGTATGTGTATTTTTGCCCTAGGCCACTCTGGTTAAGCGTTTGGAGCAGCAGAATTGCGAAAAATTTGTTGCCTTCTCATCCATTTCTTGGCTTCAAACACCCATATCTCGCGAACGGATTGACCTAACCCAAAAATTCCTATTGTATCTGAAAGTAGAAACTCGCCCGATTACAACGGTATGTGTATTTTTTCCCTAGCCCATTCTGGTCAAGCGTTTGGAGCAGCAGAATTGCGAAAAATTTCTTGCCTTCTCAACCATTTCTTGGCTTCAAACTCCCATATCTCGCGAACGGATTGACCTAACCGAAAAATTCCTATTGCATCTGAAAGTAGAAACTCGCCCGATTACAGCGGTATGTATTTTTTTTCCCTAGGCCATTCTGGTTAAGCGTTTGGAAGAGCAGAATTGCGAAAAATTTTTTATCCTTCTCAACCATTTCTTGGCTTCAAACTCCCATATCTCGCGTACGGATTGACCTAACCCAAAAATTCCTGTAGCGTCTGGAAGTAGAAACTCGCCCGATTTCAACGGTATATGTATTTTTTCCCTAGCCCATTCTGGTCAAGCGTTTGGAGCAGCAGAATTGCGAAAAATTTGTTGTCTTCTCAACTATTTCTTGGCTTCAAACTCCCATATCTCACGAACGGATTGACCTAACCCAAAAATTCCTATTGCATCTGAAAGTAGAAACTCGCCCGATTACAACGGTCTGTGTATTTTTTCCCTAGGCCATTCTGGTTAAGCGTTTGGAGCAGCAGAATTGCGAAAAATTTGTTGCCTTCTCTACCATTTCTTAGCTTCAAACTCCCATATCTCGCGAACGGATTGACCTAAGCCAAAAATTCCTGTTGCGTCTGAAAGTAGAAACTCGCCCGATTACAACGGCATGTGTATTTTTTCCCTAGGGCATTCTGGTTAAGCGTTTGGAGCAGCAGAATTGCGAAAAATTTGTTGTCTTCTCAACCATTTCTTAGCTTCAAACTCCCATATCTCGCGAACGGATTGACCTAACCCAAAAATTCCTATTGCATCTGAAAGTAGAAACTCGCCCGATTACAACGGTATGTTTATTTTTTCCCTAGGCCATTCTGGTTAAGCGTTTGGAGCAGCAGAATTGCGAAAAATTTTTTGCCTTCTCAACCATGCCTTGGCTTCAAACTCCCATATCTCGCGAACGGATTGACCTAACCCAAAAATTCCTATTGCATCTGAAAGTAGAAACTCGCCCGATTACAACGGTATGTGTATTTTTTCCCTAGGCCATTCTGGTTAAGCGTTTGGAGCAGCAGAATTGCGAAAAATTTTTTGCCTTCTCAAACATGCCTTGGCTTCAAACTCCCATATCTCACGAACGGATTGACCTAACCCAAAAATTCCTATTGCATCTGAAAGTAGAAACTCGCCCGATTACAACGGTATGTTTATTTTTTCCCTAGGCCATTCTGGTTAAGCGTTTGGAGCAGCAGAATTGCGAAAAATTTTTTGCCTTCTCAACCATGCCTTGGCTTCAAACTCCCATATCTCACGAACGGATTGGGTTAACCCAAAAATTCCTATTGCATCTGAAAGTAGAAACTCGCCCGATTACAACGGTATGTGTATTTTTTCCCTAGGCCATTCTGGTTAAGCGTTTGGAGCAGCAGAAATGCGAATAATTTTTTGCCTTCTCAACCATTTCTTGGCTTCAAACTCCCATATCTCGCGAACGGATTGACCTAACCCAAAAATACCTGTTGCGTCTGAAAGTAGAAACTCGCCCGATTACAACGGTATGTGTATTTTTTCCCTAGCCCGTTCTGGTCAAGCGTTTGGAGCAGCAGAATTGCGAAAAATTTGTTGTCTTCTCAACCATTTCTTAGCTTCAAACTCCCATATCTCGCGAACGGATTGACCTACCCCCAATATTCCTATTGCATCTGAAAGTAGAAACTCGCCCGATTACAACGGTATGTGTATTTTGTCCCTAGGCCATTCTGGTTAAGCGTTTGGAGCAGCAGAATTGCGAAAAATTTGTTGCCTTCTCTACCATTTCTTAGCTTCAAACTCCCATATCTCGCGAACCGATTGACCTAACCCAAAAATTCCTATTGCATCTGAAAGTAGAAACTCGCCCGATTACAACGGTATGTGTATTTTTTCCCTAGGCCATTCTGGTTAAGCGTTTGGAGCAGCAGAAGTGCGAAAAATTTGTTGCCTTCTCAACCATTTCTTGGCTTCAAACTCCCATATCTCGCGAACGGATTGACCTAACCGAAAAATTCCTATTGCATCTGAAAGTAGAAACTCGCCCGATTACAGCGGTATGTATTTTTTTTCCCTAGGCCATTCTGGTTAAGCGTTTGGAAAAGCAGAATTGCGAAAAATTTTTTATCCTTCTCAACCATTTCTTGGCTTCAAACTCCCATATCTCGCGTACGGATTGACCTAACCCAAAAATTCCTGTAGCGTCTGGAAGTAGAAACTCGCCCGATTTCAACGGTATATGTATTTTTACCCTAGCCCATTCTGGTCAAGCGTTTGGAGCAGCAGAATTGCGAAAAATTTGTTGTCTTCTCAACTATTTCTTGGCTTCAAACTCCCATATCTCACGAACGGATTGACCTAACCCAAAAATTCCTATTGCATCTGAAAGTAGAAACTCGCCCGATTACAACGGTCTGTGTATTTTTTCCCTAGGCCATTCTGGTTAAGCGTTTGGAGCAGCAGAATTGCGAAAAATTTGTTGCCTTCTCTACCATTTCTTAGCTTCAAACTCCCATATCTCGCGAACGGATTGACCTAAGCCAAAAATTCCTGTTGCGTCTGAATGTAGAAACTCGCCCGATTACAACGGCATGTGTATTTTTTCCCTAGGGCATTCTGGTTAAGCGTTTGGAGCAGCAGAATTGCGAAAAATTTGTTGTCTTCTCAACCATTTCTTAGCTTCAAACTCCCATATCTCGCGAACGGATTGACCTAACCCAAAAATTCCTATTGCATCTGAAAGTAGAAACTCGCCCGATTACAACGGTATGTTTATTTTTTCCCTAGGCCATTCTGGTTAAGCGTTTGGAGCAGCAGAATTGCGAAAAATTTTTTGCCTTCTCAACCATGCCTTGGCTTCAAACTCCCATATCTCGCGAACGGATTGACCTAACCCAAAAATTCCTATTGCATCTGAAAGTAGAAACTCGCCCGATTACAACGGTATGTGTATTTTTTCCCTAGGCCATTCTGGTTAAGCGTTTGGAGCAGCAGAATTGCGAAAAATTTTTTGCCTTCTCAAACATGCCTTGGCTTCAAACTCCCATATCTCACGAACGGATTGACCTAACCCAAAAATTCCTATTGCATCTGAAAGTAGAAACTCGCCCGATTACAACGGTATGTTTATTTTTTCCCTAGGCCATTCTGGTTAAGCGTTTGGAGCAGCAGAATTGCGAAAAATTTTTTGCCTTCTCAACCATGCCTTGGCTTCAAACTCCCATATCTCACGAACGGATTGGGTTAACCCAAAAATTCCTATTGCATCTGAAAGTAGAAACTCGCCCGATTACAACGGTATGTGTATTTTTTCCCTAGGCCATTCTGGTTAAGCGTTTGGAGCAGCAGAAATGCGAATAATTTTTTGCCTTCTCAACCATTTCTTGGCTTCAAACTCCCATATCTCGCGAACGGATTGACCTAACCCAAAAATACCTGTTGCGTCTGAAAGTAGAAACTCGCCCGATTACAACGGTATGTGTATTTTTTCCCTAGCCCGTTCTGGTCAAGCGTTTGGAGCAGCAGAATTGCGAAAAATTTGTTGTCTTCTCAACCATTTCTTAGCTTCAAACTCCCATATCTCGCGAACGGATTGACCTACCCCCAATATTCCTATTGCATCTGAAAGTAGAAACTCGCCCGATTACAACGGTATGTGTATTTTGTCCCTAGGCCATTCTGGTTAAGCGTTTGGAGCAGCAGAATTGCGAAAAATTTGTTGCCTTCTCTACCATTTCTTAGCTTCAAACTCCCATATCTCGCGAACCGATTGACCTAACCCAAAAATTCCTATTGCATCTGAAAGTAGAAACTCGCCCGATTACAACGGTATGTGTATTTTTTCCCTAGGCCATTCTGGTTAAGCGTTTGGAGCAGCAGAAGTGCGAAAAATTTGTTGCCTTCTCAACCATTTCTTGGCTTCAAACACCCATATCTCGCGAACGGATTGACCTAACCGAAAAATTCCTATTGCATCTGAAAGTAGAAACTCGCCCGATTACAGCGGTATGTATTTTTTTTCCCTAGGCCATTCTGGTTAAGCGTTTGGAAAAGCAGAATTGCGAAAAATTTTTTATCCTTCTCAACCATTTCTTGGCTTCAAACTCCCATATCTCGCGTACGGATTGACCTAACCCAAAAATTCCTGTAGCGTCTGGAAGTAGAAACTCGCCCGATTTCAACGGTATATGTATTTTTACCCTAGCCCATTCTGGTCAAGCGTTTGGAGCAGCAGAATTGCGAAAAATTTGTTGTCTTCTCAACTATTTCTTGGCTTCAAACTCCCATATCTCACGAACGGATTGACCTAACCCAAAAATTCCTATTGCATCTGAAAGTAGAAACTCGCCCGATTACAACGGTCTGTGTATTTTTTCCCTAGGCCATTCTGGTTAAGCGTTTGGAGCAGCAGAATTGCGAAAAATTTGTTGCCTTCTCTACCATTTCTTAGCTTCAAACTCCCATATCTCGCGAACGGATTGACCTAAGCCAAAAATTCCTGTTGCGTCTGAAAGTAGAAACTCGCCCGATTACAACGGCATGTGTATTTTTTCCCTAGGGCATTCTGGTTAAGCGTTTGGAGCAGCAGAATTGCGAAAAATTTGTTGTCTTCTCAACCATTTCTTAGCTTCAAACTCCCATATCTCGCGAACGGATTGACCTAACCCAAAAATTCCTATTGCATCTGAAAGTAGAAACTCGCCCGATTACAACGGTATGTTTATTTTTTCCCTAGGCCATTCTGGTTAAGCGTTTGGAGCAGCAGAATTGCGAAAAATTTTTTGCCTTCTCAACCATGCCTCGGCTTCAAACTCCCATATCTCGCGAACGGATTGACCTAACCCAAAAATTCCTATTGCATCTGAAAGTAGAAACTCGCCCGATTACAACGGTATGTGTATTTTTTCCCTAGGCCATTCTGGTTAAGCGTTTGGAGCAGCAGAAATGCGAATAATTTTTTGCCTTCTCAACCATTTCTTGGCTTCAAACTCCCATATCTCGCGAACGGATTGACCTAACCCAAAAATACCTGTTGCGTCTGAAAGTAGAAACTCGCCCGATTACAACGGTATGTGTATTTTTTCCCTAGCCCGTTCTGGTCAAGCGTTTGGAGCAGCAGAATTGCGAAAAATTTGTTGTCTTCTCAACCATTTCTTAGCTTCAAACTCCCATATCTCGCGAACGGATTGACCTACCCCCAATATTCCTATTGCATCTGAAAGTAGAAACTCGCCCGATTACAACGGTATGTGTATTTTTTCCCTAGGCCATTCTGGTTAAGCGTTTGGAGCAGCAGAAGTGCGAAAAATTTGTTGTCTTCTCAAACATTTCTTAGCTTCAAACTCCCATATCTCGCGAAAGGATTGACCCAACCCAAAAATTCCTATTGCATCTGAAAGTAGAAACTCGCCCGATTACAACGGTATGTGTATTTTTTCCCTAGGCCATTCTGGTTAAGCGTTTGGAGCAGCAGAATTGCGAAAAATTTGTTGCCTTCTCTACCATTTCTTAGCTTCAAACTCCCATATCTCGCGAACGGATTGACCTAAGCCAAAAATTCCTGTTGCGTCTGAAAGTAGAAACTCGCCCGATTACAACGGCATGTGTATTTTTTCCCTAGGGCATTCTGGTTAAGCGTTTGGAGCAGCAGAATTGCGAAAAATTTGTTGTCTTCTCAACCATTTCTTAGCTTCAAACTCCCATATCTCGCGAACGGATTGACCTAACCCAAAAATTCCTATTGCATCTGAAAGTAGAAACTCGCCCGATTACAACGGTATGTTTATTTTTTCCCTAGGCCATTCTGGTTAAGCGTTTGGAGCAGCAGAATTGCGAAAAATTTTTTGCCTTCTCAACCATGCCTCGGCTTCAAACTCCCATATCTCGCGAACGGATTGACCTAACCCAAAAATTCCTATTGCATCTGAAAGTAGAAACTCGCCCGATTACAACGGTATGTGTATTTTTTCCCTAGGCCATTCTGGTTAAGCGTTTGGAGCAGCAGAAATGCGAATAATTTTTTGCCTTCTCAACCATTTCTTGGCTTCAAACTCCCATATCTCGCGAACGGATTGACCTAACCCAAAAATACCTGTTGCGTCTGAAAGTAGAAACTCGCCCGATTACAACGGTATGTGTATTTTTTCCCTAGCCCGTTCTGGTCAAGCGTTTGGAGCAGCAGAATTGCGAAAAATTTGTTGTCTTCTCAACCATTTCTTAGCTTCAAACTCCCATATCTCGCGAACGGATTGACCTACCCCCAATATTCCTATTGCATCTGAAAGTAGAAACTCGCCCGATTACAACGGTATGTGTATTTTGTCCCTAGGCCATTCTGGTTAAGCGTTTGGAGCAGCAGAATTGCGAAAAATTTGTTGCCTTCTCTACCATTTCTTAGCTTCAAACTCCCATATCTCGCGAACCGATTGACCTAACCCAAAAATTCCTATTGCATCTGAAAGTAGAAACTCGCCCGATTACAACGGTATGTGTATTTTTTCCCTAGGCCATTCTGGTTAAGCGTTTGGAGCAGCAGAAGTGCGAAAAATTTGTTGTCTTCTCAAACATTTCTTAGCTTCAAACTCCCATATCTCGCGAAAGGATTGACCCAACCCAAAAATTCCTATTGCATCTGAAAGTAGAAACTCGCCCGATTACAACGGTATGTGTATTTTTTCCCTAGGCCATTCTGGTTAAGCGTTTGGAGCAGCAGAATTGCGAAAAATTTTTTGCCTTCTCAACCATGCCTTGGCTTCAAACTCCCATATCTCACGAACGGATTGACCTAACCCAAAAATTCCTATTGCATCTGAAAGTAGAAACTCGCCCGATTACAACGGTATGTTTATTTTTTCCCTAGGCCATTCTGGTTAAGCGTTTGGAGCAGCAGAATTGCGAAAAATTTTTTGCCTTCTCAACCATGCCTTGGCTTCAAACTCCCATATCTCACGAACGGATTGACCTAACCCAAAAATTCCTATTGCATCTGAAAGTAGAAACTCGCCCGATTACAACGGTATGTGTATTTTTTCCCTAGGCCATTCTGGTTAAGCGTTTGGAGCAGCAGAAATGCGAATAATTTTTTGCCTTCTCAACCATTTCTTGGCTTCAAACTCCCATATCTCGCGAACGGATTGACCTAACCCAAAAATACCTGTTGCGTCTGAAAGTAGAAACTCGCCCGATTACAACGGTATGTGTATTTTTTCCCTAGCCCGTTCTGGTCAAGCGTTTGGAGCAGCAGAATTGCGAAAAATTTGTTGTCTTCTCAACCATTTCTTAGCTTCAAACTCCCATATCTCGCGAACGGATTGACCTACCCCCAATATTCCTATTGCATCTGAAAGTAGAAACTCGCCCGATTACAACGGTATGTGTATTTTGTCCCTAGGCCATTCTGGTTAAGCGTTTGGAGCAGCAGAATTGCGAAAAATTTGTTGCCTTCTCTACCATTTCTTAGCTTCAAACTCCCATATCTCGCGAACCGATTGACCTAACCCAAAAATTCCTATTGCATCTGAAAGTAGAAACTCGCCCGATTACAACGGTATGTGTATTTTTTCCCTAGGCCATTCTGGTTAAGCGTTTGGAGCAGCAGAAGTGCGAAAAATTTGTTGCCTTCTCAACCATTTCTTGGCTTCAAACTCCCATATCTCGCGAACGGATTGACCTAACCGAAAAATTCCTATTGCATCTGAAAGTAGAAACTCGCCCGATTACAGCGGTATGTATTTTTTTTCCCTAGGCCATTCTGGTTAAGCGTTTGGAAAAGCAGAATTGCGAAAAATTTTTTATCCTTCTCAACCATTTCTTGGCTTCAAACTCCCATATCTCGCGTACGGATTGACCTAACCCAAAAATTCCTGTAGCGTCTGGAAGTAGAAACTCGCCCGATTTCAACGGTATATGTATTTTTTCCCTAGCCCATTCTGGTCAAGCGTTTGGAGCAGCAGAATTGCGAAAAATTTGTTGTCTTCTCAACTATTTCTTGGCTTCAAACTCCCATATCTCACGAACGGATTGACCTAACCCAAAAATTCCTATTGCATCTGAAAGTAGAAACTCGCCCGATTACAACGGTCTGTGTATTTTTTCCCTAGGCCATTCTGGTTAAGCGTTTGGAGCAGCAGAATTGCGAAAAATTTGTTGCCTTCTCTACCATTTCTTAGCTTCAAACTCCCATATCTCGCGAACGGATTGACCTAAGCCAAAAATTCCTGTTGCGTCTGAAAGTAGAAACTCGCCCGATTACAACGGCATGTGTATTTTTTCCCTAGGGCATTCTGGTTAAGCGTTTGGAGCAGCAGAATTGCGAAAAATTTGTTGTCTTCTCAACCATTTCTTAGCTTCAAACTCCCATATCTCGCGAACGGATTGACCTAACCCAAAAATTCCTATTGCATCTGAAAGTAGAAACTCGCCCGATTACAACGGTATGTTTATTTTTTCCCTAGGCCATTCTGGTTAAGCGTTTGGAGCAGCAGAATTGCGAAAAATTTTTTGCCTTCTCAACCATGCCTCGGCTTCAAACTCCCATATCTCGCGAACGGATTGACCTAACCCAAAAATTCCTATTGCATCTGAAAGTAGAAACTCGCCCGATTACAACGGTATGTGTATTTTTTCCCTAGGCCATTCTGGTTAAGCGTTTGGAGCAGCAGAAATGCGAATAATTTTTTGCCTTCTCAACCATTTCTTGGCTTCAAACTCCCATATCTCGCGAACGGATTGACCTAACCCAAAAATACCTGTTGCGTCTGAAAGTAGAAACTCGCCCGATTACAACGGTATGTGTATTTTTTCCCTAGCCCGTTCTGGTCAAGCGTTTGGAGCAGCAGAATTGCGAAAAATTTGTTGTCTTCTCAACCATTTCTTAGCTTCAAACTCCCATATCTCGCGAACGGATTGACCTACCCCCAATATTCCTATTGCATCTGAAAGTAGAAACTCGCCCGATTACAACGGTATGTGTATTTTGTCCCTAGGCCATTCTGGTTAAGCGTTTGGAGCAGCAGAATTGCGAAAAATTTGTTGTCTTCTCAAACATTTCTTAGCTTCAAACTCCCATATCTCGCGAAAAGATTGACCCAACCCAAAAATTCCTATTGCATCTGAAAGTAGAAACTCGCCCGATTACAACGGTATGTGTATTTTTTCCCTAGGCCATTCTGGTTAAGCGTTTGGAGCAGCAGAATTGCGAAAAATTTTTTGCCTTCTCAACCATTTCTTGGCTTCAAACTCGCATATCTCGCGAACGGATTGACCTAACCCAAAAATTCCTATTGCATCTGAAAGTCGAACCTCGCCGAATTACAACGGTATGTGTATTTTTTCCCTAGGCCATTCTGGTTAAGCGTTTGGAGCAGCAGAACTGCGAAAAATTTGTGGCCTTCTCAACCATTTCTTGGCTTCAAACTCCCATATCTCGCGAACGGATTGACCTAACCCAAAAATTCCTGTAGCGTCTGGACGTAGAAACTCGCCCGATTACAACGGTAAGTGTATTTTTTCCCTAGGCCATTCTGGTTAAGCGTTTGGAGCAGCAGAATTGCGAAAAATTTGTTGCCTTCTCATACACTTCTTGGCTTCAAACTCGCATATCTCGCGAACGGATTGACCTAACTCAAAAATACCTATTGCATCTGAAAGTAGAAACTCGCCCGATTACAACGGTATGTGTATTTTTTCCCTAGCCCATTCTGGTCAAGCGTTTGGAGCAGCAGAATTGCGAAAAATTTCTTGCCTTCTCAACCATTTCTTGGCTTCAAACTCCCATATCTCGCGAACGGATTGACCTAACCGAAAAATTCCTATTGCATCTGAAAGTAGAAACTCGCCCGATTACAGCGGTATGTATTTTTTTTCCCTAGGCCATTCTGGTTAAGCGTTTGGAAAAGCAGAATTGCGAAAAATTTTTTATCCTTCTCAACCATTTCTTGGCTTCAAACTCCCATATCTCGCGTACGGATTGACCTAACCCAAAAATTCCTGTAGCGTCTGGAAGTAGAAACTCGCCCGATTTCAACGGTATATGTATTTTTTCCCTAGCCCATTCTGGTCAAGCGTTTGGAGCAGCAGAATTGCGAAAAATTTGTTGTCTTCTCAACTATTTCTTGGCTTCAAACTCCCATACCTCACGAACGGATTGACCTAACCCAAAAATTCCTATTGCATCTGAAAGTAGAAACTCGCCCGATTACAACGGTATGTGTATTTTTTCCCTAGGCCATTCTGGTTAAGCGTTTGGAGCAGCAGAATTGCGAAAAATTTGTTGTCTTCTCAACCATTTCTTAGCTTCAAACTCCCATATCTCGCGAACGGATTGACCTAACCCCAAAACTCCTATTGCATCTGAAAGTAGAAACTCGCCCGATTACAACGGTATGTGTATTTTGTCCCTAGGCCATTCTGGTTAAGCGTTTGGAGCAGCAGAATTGCGAAAAATTTGTTGCCTTCTCTACCATTTCTTAGCTTCAAACTCCCATATCTCTCGAACGGATAGACCTAACCCAAAAATTCCTGTAGCGTCTGGAAGTAGAAACTCGCCCGATTACAACGGTATGTGTATTTTTTCCCTAGGCCATTCTGGTTAAGCGTTTGGAGCAGCAGAATTGCGAAAAATTTTTTGCCTTCTCAACAATTTCTTGGCTTCAAACTCGCATATCTCGCGAGTGGATTGACCTAACCCAAAAATTCCTATTGCATCTGAAAGTCGAACCTCGCCGAATTACAACGGTATGTGTATTTTTTCCCTAGGCCATTCTGGTTAAGCGTTTGGAGCAGCAGAACTGCGAAAAATTTGTTGCCTTCTCAACCATTTCTTGGCTTCAAACTCCCATATCTCGCGAACGGATTGACCTAACCCAAAAATTCCTGTAGCGTCTGGACGTAGAAACTCGCCCGATTACAACGGTAAGTGTATTTTTTCCCTAGGCCATTCTGGTTAAGCGTTTGGAGCAGCAGAATTGCGAAAAATTTGTTGCCTTCTCATACATTTCTTGGCTTCAAACTCCCATATCTCGCGAACGGATTGACCTAAGCCAAAAATTCCTGTTGCGTCTGAAAGTAGAAACTCGCCCGATTACAACGGTATGTGTATTTTTGCCCTAGGCGACTCTGGTTAAGCGTTTGGAGCAGCACAATTGCGAAAAATTTGTTGCCTTCTCATCCATTTCTTGGCTTCAAACTCCCATATCTCGCGAACGGATTGACCTAACCCAAGAATTCCTATTGCATCTGAAAGTAGAAACTCGCCCGATTACAACGGTATGTGTATTTTTTCCCTAGGCCATTCTGGTTAAGCGTTTGGAGCCGCAGAATTGCGAAAAATTTTTTGCCTTCTCAACCATTTCTTGGCTTCAAACTCCCATATCTCGCGAACGGATTGACCTATCCCAAAAATTCCTATTGCATCTGAAAATAGAACCTCGCCCGATTACAGCGGTATGTGTATTTTTTCCCTAGCCCATTCTGGTCAAGCGTTTGGAGCAGCAGAATTGCGAAAAATTTCTTGCCTTCTCAACCATTTCTTGGCTTCAAACTCCCATATCTCTCGAACGGATAGACCTAACCCAAAAATTCCTATTGCATCTGAAAGTAGAAACTCGCCCGATTACAACGGTACGTGTATTTTTTCCCTAGGTCATTCTGGTTAAGCGTTTGGAGCAGCAGAATTGCGAAAAATTTTTTGCCTTCTCATCCATTTCTTGGCTTCAAACTCCCATATCTCGCGAACGGATTGACCTAAGCCAAAAATTCCTGTTGCGTCTGAAAGTAGAAACTCTCCCGATTACAACGGCATGTGTATTTTTTCCCTAGGCCATTCTGGTTAAGAGTTTGGAGCAGCAGAATTGCGAAAAATTTTTTGCCTTCTCAACCATTTCTTGGCTTCAAACTCCCATATCTCGCGAGCGGATTGACCTAACCCAAAAATTCCTATTGCATCTGAAAATAGAGCCTCGCCCGATTACAGCGGTATGTGTATTTTTTCCCTAGCCCGTTCTGGTCAAGCGTTTGGAGCAGCAGAATTGCGAAAAATTTGTTGTCTTCTCAACCATTTCTTAGCTTCAAACTCCCATATCTCGCGAACGGATTGACCTAACCAAGAAATTCCTATTGCATCTGAAAGTAGAAACTCGCCCGATTACAACGGTACGTGTATTTTTTCCCTAGGTCATTCTGGTTAAGCGTTTGGAGCAGCAGAATTGCGAAAAATTTGTTGTCTTCTCATCCATTTCTTGGCTTCAAACTCCCATATCTCGCGAACGGATTGACCTAACCCAAAAATTCCTATTGCATCTGAAAGTAGAAACTCGCCCGATTACAACGGTATGTGTATTTTTTCCCTAGGCCATTCTGGTTAAGCGTTTGGAGCAGCAGAAATGCGAATAATTTTTTGCCTTCTCAACCATTTCTTTGCTTCAAACTCCCATATCTCGCGAACGGATTGACCTAACCCAAAAATACCTGTTGCGTCTGAAAGTAGAAACTCGCCCGATTACAACGGTATGTGTATTTTTTCCCTAGCCCGTTCTGGTCAAGCGTTTGGAGCAGCAGAATTGCGAAAAATTTGTTGTCTTCTCAACCATTTCTTAGCTTCAAAGTCCCATATCTCGCGAACGGATTGACCTAACCCCAAAACTCCTATTGCATCTGAAAGTAGAAACTCGCCCGATTACAACGGTATGTTTATTTTTTCCCTAGGCCATTCTGGTTAAGCGTTTGGAGCAGCAGAATTGCTAAAAATTTTTTGCCTTCTCAACCATGCCTTGGCTTCAAACTCCCATATCTCACGAACGGATTGTCCTAACCCAAAAATTCCTATTGCATCTGAAAGTAGAAACTCGCCCGATTACAACGGTATGTGTATTTTTTCCCTAGGCCATTCTGGTTAAGCGTTTGGAGCAGCAGAAATGCGAATAATTTTTTGCCTTCTCAACCATTTCTTTGCTTCAAACACCCATATCTCGCGAACGGATTGACCTAACCCAAAAATACCTGTTGCGTCTGAAAGTAGAAACTCGCCCGATTACAACGGTATGTGTATTTTTTCCCTAGCCCGTTCTGGTCAAGCGTTTGGAGCAGCAGAATTGCGAAAAATTTGTTGTCTTCTCAACCATTTCTTAGCTTCAAACTCCCATATCTCGCGAACGGATTGACCTAACCCCAAAACTCCTATTGCATCTGAAAGTAGAAACTCGCCCGATTACAACGGTATGTGTATTTTGTCCCTAGGCCATTCTGGTTAAGCGTTTGGAGCAGCAGAATTGCGAAAAATTTGTTGCCTTCTCAACCATGCCTTGGCTTCAAACTCCCATATCTCACGAACGGATTGACCTAACCCAAAAATTCCTATTGCATCTGAAAGTAGAAACTCGCCCGATTACAACGGTATGTGTATTTTTTCCCTAGGCCATTCTGGTTAAGCGTTTGGAGCAGCAGAATTGCGAAAAATTTTTTGCCTTCTCAACCATTTCTTGGCTTCAAACTCCCATATCTCTCGAACGGATAGACCTAACCCAAAAATTCCTGTAGCGTCTGGAAGTAGAAACTCGCCCGATTACAACGGTATGTGTATTTTTTCCCTAGCCCATTCTGGTCAAGCGCTTGGAGCAGCAGAATTGCGAAAAATGTCTTGCCTTCTCAACCATTTCTTAGCTTCAAACTCCCATATCTCGCGAACGGATTGACCTAACCCAAAAATTCCTATTGCATCTGAAAGTAGGAACTCGCCCGATTACAACGGTATGTGTATTTTTTCCCTAGGCCATTCTGGTTAAGCGTTTGGAGCAGCAGAATTGCGAAAAATTTGTTGCCTTCTCAACCATGCCTTGGCTTCAAACTCCCATATCTCACGAACGGATTGACCTAACCCAAAAATTCCTATTGCATCTGAAAGTAGAAACTCGCCCGATTACAACGGTATGTTTATTTTTTCTCTAGGCCATTCCGGTTAAGCGTTTGGAGCAGCAGAATTGCGAAAAATTTTTTGCCTTCTCAACCATGCCTTGGCTTCAAACTCCCATATCTCACGAACGGATTGACCTAACCCAAAAATTCCTATTGCATCTGAAAGCAGAAACTCGCCCGATTACAACGGTATGTGTATTTTTTCCCTAGGCCATTCTGGTTAAGCGTTTGGAGCAGCAGAAATGCGAATAATTTTTTGCCTTCTCAACCATTTCTTGGCTTCAAACTCCCATATCTCGCGAACGGATTGACCTAACCCAAATATACCTGTTGCGTCTGAAAGTAGAAACTCGCCCGATTACAACGGTATGTGTATTTTTTCCCTAGCCCGTTCTGGTCAAGCGTTTGGAGCAGCAGAATTGCGAAAAATTTGTTGTCTTCTCAACCATTTCTTAGCTTCAAACTCCCATATCTCGCGAAAGGATTGACCCAACCCAAAAATTCCTATTGCATCTGAAAGTAGAAACTCGCCCGATTACAACGGTATGTGTATTTTTTCCCTAGGCCATTCTGGTTAAGCGTTTGGAGCAGCAGAATTGCGAAAAATTTTTTCCTTCTCAACCATTTCTTGGCTTCAAACCCCCATATCTCGCGAACGGATAGACCTAACCCAAAAATGCCTGTAGCGTCTGGAAGTAGAAACTCGCCCGATTACAACGGTATGTGTATTTTTTCCCTAGCCCATTCTGGTCAAGCGTTTGGAGCAGCAGAATTGCGAAAAATGTCTTGCCTTCTCAACCATTTCTTAGCTTCAAACTCCCATATCTCGCGAACGGATTGACCTAACCCAAAAATTCCTATTGCATCTGAAAGTAGAAACTCGCCCGATTACAACGGTATGTTTATTTTTTCCCTAGGCCATTCTGGTTAAGCGTTTGGAGCAGCAGAATTGCGAAAAATTTTTTGCCTTCTCAACCATGCCTTGGCTACAAACTCCCATATCTCACGAACGGATTGACCTAACCCAAAAATTCCTATTGCATCTGAAAGTAGAAACTCGCCCGATTACAACGGTATGTGTATTTTTTCCCTAGGCCATTCTGGTTAAGCGTTTGGAGCAGCAGAATTGCGAAAAATTTTTTGCCTTCTCAACCATGCCTTGGCTACAAACTCCCATATCTCACGAACGGATTGACCTAACCCAAAAATTCCTATTGCATCTGAAAGTAGAAACTCGCCCGATTACAACGGTATGTTTATTTTTTCCCTAGGCCATTCTGGTTAAGCGTTTGGAGCAGCAGAATTGCGAAAAATTTTTTGCCTTCTCAACCATGCCTTGGCTACAAACTCCCATATCTCACGAACGGATTGACCTAACCCAAAAATTCCTATTGCATCTGAAAGTAGAAACTCGCCCGATTACAACGGTATGTGTATTTTTTCCCTAGGCCATTCTGGTTAAGCGTTTGGAGCAGCAGAAATGCGAATAATTTTTTGCCTTCTCAACCATTTCTTGGCTTCAAACTCCCATATCTCGCGAACGGATTGACCTAACCCAAATATACCTGTTGCGTCTGAAAGTAGAAACTCGCCCGATTACAACGGTATGTGTATTTTTTCCCTAGCCCGTTCTGGTCAAGCGTTTGGAGCAGCAGAATTGCGAAAAATTTTTTGCCTTCTCAACCATGCCTTGGCTACAAACTCCCATATCTCACGAACGGATTGACCTAACCCAAAAATTCCTATTGCATCTGAAAGTAGAAACTCGCCCGATTACAACGGTATGTGTATTTTTTCCCTAGGCCATTCTGGTTAAGCGTTTGGAGCAGCAGAAGTGCGAAAAATTTGTTGTCTTCTCAACCATTTCTTGGCTTCAAACTCCCATATCTCCCGAACGGATTGACCTAACCCAAAAATTCCTATTGCATCTGAAAATAGAACCTAGCCCGATTACAGCGGTATGTGTATTTTTTCCCTAGGCCATTCTGGTTAAGCGTTTGGAGCAGCAGAATTGCGAAAAATTTTTTCCTTCTCAACCATTTCTTGGCTTCAAACCCCCATATCTCGCGAACGGATTGCCCTAACCCAAATATACCTGTTGCGTCTGAAAGTAGAAACTCGCCCGATTACAACGGTATGTGTATTTTTTCCCTAGCCCATTCTGGTCAAGCGTTTGGAGCAGCAGAATTGCGAAAAATGTCTTGCCTTCTCAACCATTTCTTATTTTCAAACTCCCATATCTCGCGAACGGATTGACCTAACCCAAAAATTCCTATTGCATCTGAAAGTAGAAACTCGCCCGATTACAACGGTATGTTTATTTCTTCCCTAGGCCATTCTGGTTAAGCGTTTGGAGCAGCAGAATTGCGAAAAATTTTTTGCCTTCTCAACCATGCCTTGGCTACAAACTCCCATATCTGACGAACGGATTGACCTAACCCAAAAATTCCTATTGCATCTGAAAGTAGAAACTCGCCCGATTACAACGGTATGTGTATTTTTTCCCTAGGCCATTCTGGTTAAGCGTTTGGAGCAGCAGAATTGCGAAAAATTTTTTGCCTTCTCAACCATGCCTTGGCTTCAAACTCCCATATCTCACGAACGGATTGACCTAACCCAAAAATTCCTATTGCATCTGAAAGCAGAAACTCGCCCGATTACAACGGTATGTGTATTTTTTCCCTAGGCCATTCTGGTTAAGCGTTTGGAGCAGCAGAAATGCGAATAATTTTTTGCCTTCTCAACCATTTCTTGGCTTCAAACTCCCATATCTCGCGAACGGATTGACCTAACCCAAATATACCTGTTGCGTCTGAAAGTAGAAACTCGCCCGATTACAACGGTATGTGTATTTTTTCCCTAGCCCGTTCTGGTCAAGCGTTTGGAGCAGCAGAATTGCGAAAAATTTTTTGCCTTCTCAACCATGCCTTGGCTACAAACTCCCATATCTCACGAACGGATTGACCTAACCCAAAAATTCCTATTGCATCTGAAAGTAGAAACTCGCCCGATTACAACGGTATGTGTATTTTTTCCCTAGGCCATTCTGGTTAAGCGTTTGGAGCAGCAGAAGTGCGAAAAATTTGTTGTCTTCTCAACCATTTCTTGGCTTCAAACTCCCATATCTCCCGAACGGATTGACCTAACCCAAAAATTCCTATTGCATCTGAAAATAGAACCTAGCCCGATTACAGCGGTATGTGTATTTTTTCCCTAGGCCATTCTGGTTAAGCGTTTGGAGCAGCAGAATTGCGAAAAATTTTTTCCTTCTCAACCATTTCTTGGCTTCAAACCCCCATATCTCGCGAACGGATTGCCCTAACCCAAAAATTCCTGTAGCGTCTGGAAGTAGAAACTCGCCCGATTACAACGGTATGTGTATTTTTTCCCTAGCCCATTCTGGTCAAGCGTTTGGAGCAGCAGAATTGCGAAAAATTTCTTGCCTTCTCAACCATTTCTTGGCCTCAAACTCCCATATCTCGCGAACGGATAGACCTAACCCAAAAATTCCTATTGCATCTGAAAGTAGAAACTCGCCCGATTACAACGGTACGTGTATTTTTTCCCTAGGTCATTCTGGTTAAGCGTTTGGAGCAGCAGAATTGCGAAAAATTTTTTGCCTTCTCATCCATTTCTTGGCTTCAAACTCCCATATCTCGCGAACGGGTTGACCTAAGCCAAAAATTCCTGTTGCGTCTGAAAGGTGAAACTCGCCCGATTACAACGGCATGTGTATTTTTTCCCTAGGCCATTCTGGTTAAGCGTTTGGAGCAGCAGAATTGCGAAAAATTTTTTGCCTTCTCAACCATTTCTTGGCTTCAAACTCCCATATCTCGCGAACGGATTGACCTAACCCAAAAATTCCTATTGCATCTGAAAATAGAACCTCGCCCGATTACAGCGGTATGTCTATTTTTTCCCTAAGCCATTCTGGTTAAGCGTTTGGAGCAGCAGAATTGCGAAAAATTTTTTCCTTCTCAACCATTTCTTGGATTCAAACCCCCATATCTCGCGAACGGATAGACCTAACCCAAAAATTCCTATTGCATCTGAAAGTAGAAACTCGCCCGATTACAGCGGTATGTATTTTTTTTCCCTAGGCCATTCTGGTTAAGCGTTTGGAGAAGCAGAATTGCGAAAAATTTTTTATCCTTCTCAACCATTTCTTGGCTTCAAACTCCCATATCTCGCGAACGGACAGACCTAACCCAAAAATTCCTGTAGCGTCTGGAAGTAGAAACTCGCCCGATTTCAACAGTATATTTATTTTTTCCCTAGCCCATTCTGGTCAAGCGTTTGGAGCAGCAGAATTGCGAAAAATTTGTTGTCTTCAAAACCATTTCTTAGCTTCAAACTCCCATATCTCGCGAACGGATAGACCCAACCCAAAAATTCCTATTGCATCTGAAAGTAGAAACTCGCCCGATTACAACGGTACGTGTATTTTTTCCCTAGGTCATTCTGGTTAAGCGTTTGGAGCAGCAGAATTGCGAAAAATTTTTTGCCTTCTCAACCATTTCTTGGCTTCAAACTCCCATATCTCGCGAACGGATTGACCTAACCCAAAAATTCCTATTGCATCTGAAAATAGAACCTCGCCCGATTACAGCGGTATGTGTATTTTTTCCCTAAGCCATTTTGGTTAAGCGTTTGGAGCAGCAGAATTGCGAAAAATTTTTTCCTTCTCAACCATTTCTTGGCTTCAAACTCCCATATCTCGCGAACGGATTGACCTAACCCAAAAATTCCTATTGCATCTGAAAATAGAACCTCGCCCGATTACAGCGGTATGTGTATTTTTTCCCTAGCCCGTTCTGGTCAAGCGTTTGGAGCAGCAGAATTGCGAAAAATTTTTTCCTTCTCAACCATTTCTTGGATTCAAACCCCCATATCTCGCGAACGGATAGACCTAACCCAAAAATTCCTATTGCATCTGAAAGTAGAAACTCGCCCGATTACAGCGGTATGTATTTTTTTTCCCTAGGCCATTCTGGTTAAGCGTTTGGAGAAGCAGAATTGCGAAAAATTTTTTATCCTTCTCAACCATTTCTTGGCTTCAAACTCCCATATCTCGCGAACGGACAGACCTAACCCAAAAATTCCTGTAGCGTCTGGAAGTAGAAACTCGCCCGGTTACAACGGTATGTGTATTTTTTCCCTAGCCCGTTCTGGTCAAGCGTTTGGAGCAGCAGAATTGCGAAAAATTTGTTGTCTTCTCAACCATTTCTTAGCTTCAAACTCCCATATCTCGCGAACGGATTGACCTAACCAAGAAATTCCTATTGCATCTGAAAGTAGAAACTCGCCCGATTACAACGGTACGTGTATTTTTTCCCTAGGTCATTCTGGTTAAGCGTTTGGAGCAGCAGAATTGCGAAAAATTTGTTGTCTTCTCATCCATTTCTTGGCTTCAAACTCCCATATCTCTCGAACGGATAGACCTAACCCAAAAATTCCTGTAGCGTCTGGAAGTAGAAACTCGCCCGATTACAACGGTATGTGTATTTTTTCCCTAGCCCATTCTGGTCAAGCGTTTGGAGCAGCAGAATTGCGAAAAATGTCTTGCCTTCTCAACCATTTCTTAGCTTCAAACTCCCATATCTCGCGAAAGGATTGACCTAACCCAAAAATTCCTATTGCATCTGAAAGTAGGAACTCGCCCGATTACAACGGTATGTTTATTTTTTCCCTAGGCCATTCTGGTTAAGCGTTTGGAGCAGCAGAATTGCGAAAAATTTTTTGCCTTCTCAACCATGCCTTGGCTTCAAACTCCCATATCTCACGAACGGATTGACCTAACCCAAAAATTCCTATTGCATCTGAAAGTAGAAACTCGCCCGATTACAACGGTATGTGTATTTTTTCCCTAGGCCATTCTGGTTAAGCGTTTGGAGCAGCAGAAATGCGAATAATTTTTTGCCTTCTCAACCATTTCTTTGCTTCAAACTCCCATATCTCGCGAACGGATTGACCTAACCCAAAAATACCTGTTGCGTCTGAAAGTAGAAACTCGCCCGATTACAACGGTATGTGTATTTTTTCCCTAGCCCGTTCTGGTCAAGCGTTTGGAGCAGCAGAATTGCGAAAAATTTGTTGTCTTCTCAACCATTTCTTAGCTTCAAACTCCCATATCTCGCGAACGGATTGACCTAACCCCAAAACTCCTATTGCATCTGAAAGTAGAAACTCGCCCGATTACAACGGTATGTGTATTTTGTCCCTAGGCCATTCTGGTTAAGCGTTTGGGGCAGCAGAATTGCGAAAAATTTGTTGCCTTCTCTACCATTTCTTAGCTTCAAACTCCCATATCTCGCGAACCGATTGACATAACCCAAAAATTCCGATTGCATCTGAAAGTAGAAACTCGCCCGATTACAGCGGTATGTGTATTTTTTCCCTAGGCCGTTCTGGTTAAGCGTTTAGAGCAGCAGAAGTGCGAAAAATTTGTTGTCTTCTCAAACATTTCTTAGCTTCAAACTCCCATATCTCGCGAAAGGATTGATCCAACCCAAAAATTCCTATTGCATCTGAAAGTAGAAACTCGCCCGATTACAACGGTATGTTTATTTTTTCCCTAGGCCATTCTGGTTAAGCGTTTGGAGCAGCAGAATTGCGAAAAATTTTTTGCCTTCTCAACCATGCCTTGGCTTCAAACTCCCATATCTCGCGAACGGATTCACCTAACCCAAAAATTACTATTGCATCTGAAAGTAGAAACTCGCCCGATTACAACGGTATGTTCATTTTTTCTCTAGGCCATTCTGGTTAAGCGTTTGGAGCAGCAGAATTGCGAAAAATTTTTTGCCTTCTCAACCATGCCTTGGCTTCAAACTCCCATATCTCACGAACGGATTGACCTAACCCAAAAATTCCTATTGCATCTGAAAGTAGAAACTCGCCCGATTACAACGGTATGTGTATTTTTTCTCTAGGCCATTCTGGTTAAGCGTTTGGAGCAGCAGAATTCCGAAAAATTTTTTGCCTTCTCAACCATTTCTTGGCTTCAAACTCCCATATCTCTCGAACGGATAGACCTAACCCAAAAATTCCTGTAGCGTCTGGAAGTAGAAACTCGCCCGATTACAACGGTATGTGTATTTTTTCCCTAGCCCATTCTGGTCAAGCGTTTGGAGCAGCAGAATTGCGAAAAATGTCTTGCCTTCTCAACCATTTCTTAGCTTCAAACTCCCATATCTCGCGAACGGATTGACCTAACCCAAAAATTCCTATTGCATCTGAAAGTAGGAACTCGCCCGATTACAACGGTATGTTTATTTTTTCCCTAGGCCATTCTGGTTAAGCGTTTGGAGCAGCAGAATTGCGAAAAATTTTTTGCCTTCTCAACCATTTCTTGGCTTCAAACTCGCATATCTCGCGAACGGATTGACCTAACCCAAAAATTCCTATTGCATCTGAAAGTCGAACCTCGCCGAATTACAGCGGTATGTGTATTTTTTCCCTAGGCCATTCTGGTTAAGCGTTTGGAGCAGCAGAACTGCGAAAAATTTGTTGCCTTCTCAACCATTTCTTGGCTTCAAACTCCCATATCTCGCGAACGGATTGACCTAACCCAAAAATTCCTGTAGCGTCTGGACGTAGAAACTCGCCCGATTACAACGGTAAGTGTATTTTTTCCCTAGGCCATTCTGGTTAAGCGTTTGGAGCAGCAGAATTGCGAAAAATTTTTTGCCTTCTCATCCATTTCTTGGCTTCAAACTCCCATATCTCGCGAACGGATTGACCTAACCGAAAAATTCCTATTGCATCTGAAAGTAGGAACTCGCCCGATTACAACGGTATGTTTATTTTTTCCCTAGGCCATTCTGGTTAAGCGTTTGGAGCAGCAGAATTGCGAAAAATTTTTTGCCTTCTCAACCATGCCTTGGCTTCAAACTCCCATATCTCACGAACGGATTGACCTAACCCAAAAATTCCTATTGCATCTGAAAGTAGAAACTCGCCCGATTACAACGGTATGTGTATTTTTTCCCTAGGCCATTCTGGTTAAGCGTTTGGAGCAGCAGAAATGCGAATAATTTTTTGCCTTCTCAACCATTTCTTTGCTTCAAACTCCCATATCTCGCGAACGGATTGACCTAACCCAAAAATACCTGTTGCGTCTGAAAGTAGAAACTCGCCCGATTACAACGGTATGTGTATTTCTTCCCTAGCCCGTTCTGGTCAAGCGTTTGGAGCAGCAGAATTGCGAAAAATTTGTTGTCTTCTCAACCATTTCTTAGCTTCAAACTCCCATATCTCGCGAACGGATTGACCTAACCCCAAAACTCCTATTGCATCTGAAAGTAGAAACTCGCCCGATTACAACGGTATGTGTATTTTTTCCCTAGGCCATTCTGGTTAAGCGTTTGGAGCAGCAGAAATGCGAATAATTTTTTGCCTTCTCAACCATTTCTTGGCTTCAAACTCCCATATCTCGCGAACGGATTGACCTAACCCAAAAATACCTGTTGCGTCTGAAAGTAGAAACTCGCCCGATTACAACGGTATGTGTATTTTTTCCCTAGCCCGTTCTGGTCTAGCGTTTGGAGCAGCAGAATTGCGAAAAATTTGTTGTCTTCTCAACCATTTCTTAGCTTCAAACTCCCATATCTCGCGAAAGGATTGACCCAACCCAAAAATTCCTATTGCATCTGAAAGTAGAAACTCGCCCGATTACAACGGTATGTGTATTTTTTCCCTAGGCCATTCTGGTTAAGCGTTTGGAGCAGCAGAATTGCGAAAAATTTTTTCCTTCTCAACCATTTCTTGGCTTCAAACTCCCATATCTCGCGAACGGATTGACCTAACCCAAATATACCTGTTGCGTCTGAAAGTAGAAACTCGCCCGATTACAACGGTATGTGTATTTTTTCCCTAGCCCGTTCTGGTCAAGCGTTTGGAGCAGCAGAATTGCGAAAAATTTTTTGCCTTCTCAACCATGCCTTGGCTACAAACTCCCATATCTCACGAACGGATTGACCTAACCCAAAAATTCCTATTGCATCTGAAAGTAGAAACTCGCCCGATTACAACGGTATGTGTATTTTTTCCCTAGGCCATTCTGGTTAAGCGTTTGGAGCAGCAGAAGTGCGAAAAATTTGTTGTCTTCTCAACCATTTCTTAGCTTCAAACTCCCATATCTCCCGAACGGATTGACCTAACCCAAAAATTCCTATTGCATCTGAAAATAGAACCTAGCCCGATTACAGCGGTATGTGTATTTTTTCCCTAGGCCATTCTGGTTAAGTGTTTGGAGCAGCAGAATTGCGAAAAATTTTTTCCTTCTCAACCATTTCTTGGCTTCAAACCCCCATATCTCGCGAACGGATTGCCCTAACCCAAAAATTCCTGTAGCGTCTGGAAGTAGAAACTCGCCCGATTACAACGGTATGTGTATTTTTTCCCTAGCCCATTCTGGTCAAGCGTTTGGAGCAGCAGAATTGCGAAAAATTTCTTGCCTTCTCAACCATTTCTTGGCCTCAAACTCCCATATCTCGCGAACGGATAGACCTAACCCAAAAATTCCTATTGCATCTGAAAGTAGAAACTCGCCCGATTACAACGGTACGTGTATTTTTTCCCTAGGTCATTCTGGTTAAGCGTTTGGAGCAGCAGAATTGCGAAAAATTTTTTGCCTTCTCATCCATTTCTTGGCTTCAAACTCCCATATCTCGCGAACGGGTTGACCTAAGCCAAAAATTCCTGTTGCGTCTGAAAGGTGAAACTCGCCCGATTACAACGGCATGTGTATTTTTTCCCTAGGCCATTCTGGTTAAGCGTTTGGAGCAGCAGAATTGCGAAAAATTTTTTGCCTTCTCAACCATTTCTTGGCTTCAAACTCCCATATCTCGCGAACGGATTGACCTAACCCAAAAATTCCTATTGCATCTGAAAATAGAACCTCGCCCGATTACAGCGGTATGTCTATTTTTTCCCTAAGCCATTCTGGTTAAGCGTTTGGAGCAGCAGAATTGCGAAAAATTTTTTCCTTCTCAACCATTTCTTGGCTTCAAACCCCCATATCTCGCGAACGGATAGACCTAACCCAAAAATTCCTATTGCATCTGAAAGTAGAAACTCGCCCGATTACAGCGGTATGTATTTTTTTTCCCTAGGCCATTCTGGTTAAGCGTTTGGAGAAGCAGAATTGCGAAAAATTTTTTATCCTTCTCAACCATTTCTTGGCTTCAAACTCCCATATCTCGCGAACGGACAGACCTAACCCAAAAATTCCTGTAGCGTCTGGAAGTAGAAACTCGCCCGATTTCAACAGTATATTTATTTTTTCCCTAGCCCATTCTGGTCAAGCGTTTGGAGCAGCAGAATTGCGAAAAATTTGTTGTCTTCTCAACCATTTCTTAGCTTCAAACTCCCATATCTCGCGAACGGATAGACCCAACCCAAAAATTCCTATTGCATCTGAAAGTAGAAACTCGCCCGATTACAACGGTACGTGTATTTTTTCCCTAGGTCATTCTGGTTAAGCGTTTGGAGCAGCAGAATTGCGAAAAATTTTTTGCCTTCTCATCCATTTCTTGGCTTCAAACTCCCATATCTCGCGAACGGGTTGACCTAAGCCAAAAATTCCTGTTGCGTCTGAAAGTTGAAACTCGCCCGATTACAACGGCATGTGTATTTTTTCCCTAGGCCATTCTGGTTAAGCGTTTGGAGCAGCAGAATTGCGAAAAATTTTTTGCCTTCTCAACCATTTCTTGGCTTCAAACTCCCATATCTCGCGAACGGATTGACCTAACCCAAAAATTCCTATTGCATCTGAACATAGAACCTCGCCCGATTACAGCGGTATGTGTATTTTTTCCCTAAGCCATTCTGGTTAAGCGTTTGGAGCAGCAGAATTGCGAAAAATTTTTTCCTTCTCAACCATTTCTTGGCTTCAAACTCCCATATCTCGCGAACGGATTGACCTAACCCAAAAATTCCTATTGCATCTGAAAATAGAACCTCGCCCGATTACAGCGGTATGTGTATTTTTTCCCTAGCCCGTTCTGGTCAAGCGTTTGGAGCAGCAGAATTGCGAAAAATTTGTTGTCTTCTCAACCATTTCTTAGCTTCAAACTCCCATATCTCGCGAACGGATTGACCTAACCAAGAAATTCCTATTGCATCTGAAAGTAGAAACTCGCCCGATTACAACGGTACGTGTATTTTTTCCCTAGGTCATTCTGGTTAAGCGTTTGGAGCAGCAGAATTGCGAAAAATTTGTTGTCTTCTCATGCATTTCTTGGCTTCAAACTCCTATATCTCTCGAACGGATAGACCTAACCCAAAAATTCCTGTAGCGTCTGGAAGTAGAAACTCGCCCGATTACAACGGTATGTGTATTTTTTCCCTAGCCCGTTCTGGTCAAGCGTTTGGAGCAGCAGAATTGCGAAAAATTTGTTGTCTTCTCAACCATTTCTTAGCTTCAAACTCCCATATCTCGCGAACGGATTGACCTAACCAAGAAATTCCTATTGCATCTGAAAGTAGAAACTCGCCCGATTACAACGGTACGTGTATTTTTTCCCTAGGTCATTCTGGTTAAGCGTTTGGAGCAGCAGAATTGCGAAAAATTTGTTGTCTTCTCATCCATTTCTTGGCTTCAAACTCCTATATCTCTCGAACGGATAGACCTAACCCAAAAATTCCTGTAGCGTCTGGAAGTAGAAACTCGCCCGATTACAACGGTATGTGTATTTTTTCCCTAGCCCATTCTGGTCAAGCGTTTGGAGCAGCAGAATTGCGAAAAATGTCTTGCCTTCTCAACCATTTCTTAGCTTCAAACTCCCATATCTCGCGAACGGATTGACCTAACCCAAAAATTCCTATTGCATCTGAAAGTAGGAACTCGCCCGATTACAACGGTATGTTTATTTTTTCCCTAGGCCATTCTGGTTAAGCGTTTGGAGCAGCAGAATTGCGAAAAATTTTTTGCCTTCTCAACCATGCCTTGGCTTCAAACTCCCATATCTCACGAACGGATTGACCTAACCCAAAAATTCCTATTGCATCTGAAAGTAGAAACTCGCCCGATTACAACGGTATGTGTATTTTTTCCCTAGGCCATTCTGGTTAAGCGTTTGGAGCAGCAGAAATGCGAATAATTTTTTGCCTTCTCAACCATTTCTTTGCTTCAAACTCCCATATCTCGCGAACGGATTGACCTAACCCAAAAATACCTGTTGCGTCTGAAAGTAGAAACTCGCCCGATTACAACGGTATGTGTATTTTTTCCCTAGCCCGTTCTGGTCAAGCGTTTGGAGCAGCAGAATTGCGAAAAATTTGTTGTCTTCTCAACCATTTCTTAGCTTCAAACTCCCATATCTCGCGAACGGATTGACCTAACCCCAAAACTCCTATTGCATCTGAAAGTAGAAACTCGCCCGATTACAACGGTATGTGTATTTTGTCCCTAGGCCATTCTGGTTAAGCGTTTGGGGCAGCAGAATTGCGAAAAATTTGTTGCCTTCTCTACCATTTCTTAGCTTCAAACTCCCATATCTCGCGAACCGATTGACATAACCCAAAAATTCCTATTGCATCTGAAAGTAGAAACTCGCCCGATTACAGCGGTATGTGTATTTTTTCCCTAGGCCGTTCTGGTTAAGCGTTTAGAGCAGCAGAAGTGCGAAAAATTTGTTGTCTTCTCAAACATTTCTTAGCTTCAAACTCCCATATCTCGCGAAAGGATTGACCCAACCCAAAAATTCCTATTGCATCTGAAAGTAGAAACTCGCCCGATTACAACGGTATGTTTATTTTTTCCCTAGGCCATTCTGGTTAAGCGTTTGGAGCAGCAGAATTGCGAAAAATT
The DNA here is from genome assembly GCF_051014685.1 of Ptiloglossa arizonensis. Lineage (NCBI taxonomy): Eukaryota > Metazoa > Arthropoda > Insecta > Hymenoptera > Colletidae > Ptiloglossa > Ptiloglossa arizonensis. The sequence goes on along the minus strand of NW_027478592.1, from coordinate 689,999 downwards.
TTTTGCCTTCTCAACCATTTCTTGGCTTCAAACTCGCATATCTCGCGAACGGATTGACCTAACCCAAAAATTCCTATTGCATCTGAAAGTCGAACCTCGCCGAATTACAGCGGTATGTGTATTTTTTCCCTAGGCCATTCTGGTTAAGCGTTTGGAGCAGCAGAACTGCGAAAAATTTGTTGCCTTCTCAACCATTTCTTGGCTTCAAACTCCCATATCTCGCGAACGGATTGACCTAACCCAAAAATTCCTGTAGCGTCTGGACGTAGAAACTCGCCCGATTACAACGGTAAGTGTATTTTTTCCCTAGGCCATTCTGGTTAAGCGTTTGGAGCAGCAGAATTGCGAAAAATTTTTTGCCTTCTCATCCATTTCTTGGCTTCAAACTCCCATATCTCGCGAACGGATTGACCTAACCCAAAAATTCCTATTGCATCTGAAAGTAGGAACTCGCCCGATTACAACGGTATGTTTATTTTTTCCCTAGGCCATTCTGGTTAAGCGTTTGGAGCAGCAGAATTGCGAAAAATTTTTTGCCTTCTCAACCATGCCTTGGCTTCAAACTCCCATATCTCACGAACGGATTGACCTAACCCAAAAATTCCTATTGCATCTGAAAGTAGAAACTCGCCCGATTACAACGGTATGTGTATTTTTTCCCTAGCCCGTTCTGGTCAAGCGTTTGGAGCAGCAGAATTGCGAAAAATTTGTTGTCTTCTCAACCATTTCTTAGCTTCAAACTCCCATATCTCGCGAACGGATTGACCTAACCAAGAAATTCCTATTGCATCTGAAAGTAGAAACTCGCCCGATTACAACGGTACGTGTATTTTTTCCCTAGGTCATTCTGGTTAAGCGTTTGGAGCAGCAGAATTGCGAAAAATTTGTTGTCTTCTCATCCATTTCTTGGCTTCAAACTCCTATATCTCTCGAACGGATAGACCTAACCCAAAAATTCCTGTAGCGTCTGGAAGTAGAAACTCGCCCGATTACAACGGTATGTGTATTTTTTCCCTAGCCCGTTCTGGTCAAGCGTTTGGAGCAGCAGAATTGCGAAAAATTTGTTGTCTTCTCAACCATTTCTTAGCTTCAAACTCCCATATCTCGCGAACGGATTGACCTAACCAAGAAATTCCTATTGCATCTGAAAGTAGAAACTCGCCCGATTACAACGGTACGTGTATTTTTTCCCTAGGTCATTCTGGTTAAGCGTTTGGAGCAGCAGAATTGCGAAAAATTTGTTGTCTTCTCATCCATTTCTTGGCTTCAAACTCCTATATCTCTCGAACGGATAGACCTAACCCAAAAATTCCTGTAGCGTCTGGAAGTAGAAACTCGCCCGATTACAACGGTATGTTTATTTTTTCCCTAGGCCATTCTGGTTAAGCGTTTGGAGCAGCAGAATTGCGAAAAATTTTTTGCCTTCTCAACCATGCCTTGGCTTCAAACTCCCATATCTCACGAACGGATTGACCTAACCCAAAAATTCCTATTGCATCTGAAAGTAGAAACTCGCCCGATTACAACGGTATGTGTATTTTTTCCCTAGGCCATTCTGGTTAAGCGTTTGGAGTAGCAGAAATGCGAATAATTTTTTGCCTTCTCAACCATTTCTTTGCTTCAAACTCCCATATCTCGCGAACGGATTGACCTAACCCAAAAATACCTGTTGCGTCTGAAAGTAGAAACTCGCCCGATTACAACGGTATGTGTATTTTTTCCCTAGCCCGTTCTGGTCAAGCGTTTGGAGCAGCAGAATTGCGAAAAATTTGTTGTCTTCTCAACCATTTCTTAGCTTCAAACTCCCATATCTCGCGAACGGATTGACCTAACCCCAAAACTCCTATTGCATCAGAAAGTAGAAACTCGCCCGATTACAACGGTATGTGTATTTTGTCCCTAGGCCATTCTGGTTAAGCGTTTGGGGCAGCAGAATTGCGAAAAATTTGTTGCCTTCTCTACCATTTCTTAGCTTCAAACTCCCATATCTCGCGAACCGATTGACATAACCCAAAAATTCCTATTGCATCTGAAAGTAGAAACTCGCCCGATTACAGCGGTATGTGTATTTTTTCCCTAGGCCGTTCTGGTTAAGCGTTTAGAGCAGCAGAAGTGCGAAAAATTTGTTGTCTTCTCAAACATTTCTTAGCTTCAAACTCCCATATCTCGCGAAAGGATTGACCCAACCCAAAAATTCCTATTGCATCTGAAAGTAGAAACTCGCCCGATTACAACGGTATGTTTATTTTTTCCCTAGGCCATTCTGGTTAAGCGTTTGGAGCAGCAGAATTGCGAAAAATTTTTTGCCTTCTCAACCATTTCTTGGCTTCAAACTCGCATATCTCGCGAACGGATTGACCTAACCCAAAAATTCCTATTGCATCTGAAAGTCGAACCTCGCCGAATTACAGCGGTATGTGTATTTTTTCCCTAGGCCATTCTGGTTAAGCGTTTGGAGCAGCAGAACTGCGAAAAATTTGTTGCCTTCTCAACCATTTCTTGGCTTCAAACTCCCATATCTCGCGAACGGATTGACCTAACCCAAAAATTCCTGTAGCGTCTGGACGTAGAAACTCGCCCGATTACAACGGTAAGTGTATTTTTTCCCTAGGCCATTCTGGTTAAGCGTTTGGAGCAGCAGAATTGCGAAAAATTTTTTGCCTTCTCATCCATTTCTTGGCTTCAAACTCCCATATCTCGCGAACGGATTGACCTAACCCAAAAATTCCTATTGCATCTGAAAGTAGGAACTCGCCCGATTACAACGGTATGTTTATTTTTTCCCTAGGCCATTCTGGTTAAGCGTTTGGAGCAGCAGAATTGCGAAAAATTTTTTGCCTTCTCAACCATGCCTTGGCTTCAAACTCCCATATCTCACGAACGGATTGACCTAACCCAAAAATTCCTATTGCATCTGAAAGTAGAAACTCGCCCGATTACAACGGTATGTGTATTTTTTCCCTAGGCCATTCTGGTTAAGCGTTTGGAGCAGCAGAAATGCGAATAATTTTTTGCCTTCTCAACCATTTCTTTGCTTCAAACTCCCATATCTCGCGAACGGATTGACCTAACCCAAAAATACCTGTTGCGTCTGAAAGTAGAAACTCGCCCGATTACAACGGTATGTGTATTTCTTCCCTAGCCCGTTCTGGTCAAGCGTTTGGAGCAGCAGAATTGCGAAAAATTTGTTGTCTTCTCAACCATTTCTTAGCTTCAAACTCCCATATCTCGCGAACGGATTGACCTAACCCCAAAACTACTATTGCATCTGAAAGTAGAAACTCGCCCGATTACAACGGTATGTGTATTTTGTCCCTAGGCCATTCTGGTTAAGCGTTTGGAGCAGCAGAATTGCGAAAAATTTGTTGCCTTCTCTACCATTTCTTAGCTTCAAACTCCCATATCTCGCGAACCGATTGACATAACCCAAAAATTCCTATTGCATCTGAAAGTAGAAACTCGCCCGATTACAACGGTATGTGTATTTTTTCCCTAGGCCGTTCTGGTTAAGCGTTTAGAGCAGCAGAAGTGCGAAAAATTTGTTGTCTTCTCAAACATTTCTTAGCTTCAAACTCCCATATCTCGCGAAAGGATTGACCCAACCCAAAAATTCCTATTGCATCTTAAAGTAGAAACTCGCCCGATTACAACGGTATGTTTATTTTTTCCCTAGGCCATTCTGGTTAAGCGTTTGGAGCAGCAGAATTGCGAAAAATTTTTTGCCTTCTCAACCATGCCTTGGCTTCAAACTCCCATATCTCGCGAACGGATTTACCTAACCCAAAAATTACTATTGCATCTGAAAGTAGAAACTCGCCCGATTACAACGGTATGTGTATTTTGTCCCTAGGCCATTCTGGTTAAGCGTTTGGAGCAGCAGAATTGCGAAAAATTTGTTGCCTTCTCTACCATTTCTTAGCTTCAAACTCCCATATCTCGCGAACCGATTGACATAACCCAAAAATTCCTATTGCATCTGAAAGTAGAAACTCGCCCGATTACAACGGTATGTGTATTTTTTCCCTAGGCCGTTCTGGTTAAGCGTTTAGAGCAGCAGAAGTGCGAAAAATTTGTTGTCTTCTCAAACATTTCTTAGCTTCAAACTCCCATATCTCGCGAAAGGATTGACCCAACCCAAAAATTCCTATTGCATCTGAAAGTAGAAACTCGCCCGATTACAACGGTATGTGTATTTTGTCCCTAGGCCATTCTGGTTAAGCGTTTGGGGCAGCAGAATTGCGAAAAATTTGTTGCCTTCTCTACCATTTCTTAGCTTCAAACTCCCATATCTCGCGAACCGATTGACATAACCCAAAAATTCCTATTGCATCTGAAAGTAGAAACTCGCCCGATTACAGCGGTATGTGTATTTTTTCCCTAGGCCGTTCTGGTTAAGCGTTTAGAGCAGCAGAAGTGCGAAAAATTTGTTGTCTTCTCAAACATTTCTTAGCTTCAAACTCCCATATCTCGCGAAAGGATTGACCCAACCCAAAAATTCCTATTGCATCTGAAAGTAGAAACTCGCCCGATTACAACGGTATGTTTATTTTTTCCCTAGGCCATTCTGGTTAAGCGTTTGGAGCAGCAGAATTGCGAAAAATTTTTTGCCTTCTCAACCATGCCTTGGCTTCAAACTCCCATATCTCGCGAACGGATTTACCTAACCCAAAAATTACTATTGCATCTGAAAGTAGAAACTCGCCCGATTACAACGGTATGTTTATTTTTTCTCTAGGCCATTCTGGTTAAGCGTTTGGAGCAGCAGAATTGCGAAAAATTTTTTGCCTTCTCAACCATGCCTTGGCTTCAAACTCCCATATCTCACGAACGGATTGACCTAACCCAAAAATTCCTATTGCATCTGAAAGTAGAAACTCGCCCGATTACAACGGTATGTGTATTTTTTCTCTAGGCCATTCTGGTTAAGCGTTTGGAGCAGCAGAATTCCGAAAAATTTTTTGCCTTCTCAACCATTTCTTGGATTCAAACTCCCATATCTCTCGAACGGATAGACCTAACCCAAAAATTCCTGTAGCGTCTGGAAGTAGAAACTCGCCCGATTACAACGGTATGTGTATTTTTTCCCTAGCCCATTCTGGTTAAGCGTTTGGAGCAGCAGAATTGCGAAAAATTTTTTGCCTTCTCAACCATTTCTTGGCTTCAAACTCGCATATCTCGCGAACGGATTGACCTAACCCAAAAATTCCTATTGCATCTGAAAGTCGAACCTCGCCGAATTACAGCGGTATGTGTATTTTTTCCCTAGGCCATTCTGGTTAAGCGTTTGGAGCAGCAGAACTGCGAAAAATTTGTTGCCTTCTCAACCATTTCTTGGCTTCAAACTCCCATATCTCGCGAACGGATTGACCTAACCCAAAAATTCCTGTAGCGTCTGGACGTAGAAACTCGCCCGATTACAACGGTAAGTGTATTTTTTCCCTAGGCCATTCTGGTTAAGCGTTTGGAGCAGCAGAATTGCGAAAAATTTTTTGCCTTCTCATCCATTTCTTGGCTTCAAACTCCCATATCTCGCGAACGGATTGACCTAACCCAAAAATTCCTATTGCATCTGAAAGTAGGAACTCGCCCGATTACAACGGTATGTTTATTTTTTCCCTAGGCCATTCTGGTTAAGCGTTTGGAGCAGCAGAATTGCGAAAAATTTTTTGCCTTCTCAACCATGCCTTGGCTTCAAACTCCCATATCTCACGAACGGATTGACCTAACCCAAAAATTCCTATTGCATCTGAAAGTAGAAACTCGCCCGATTACAACGGTATGTGTATTTTTTCCCTAGGCCATTCTGGTTAAGCGTTTGGAGCAGCAGAAATGCGAATAATTTTTTGCCTTCTCAACCATTTCTTTGCTTCAAACTCCCATATCTCGCGAACGGATTGACCTAACCCAAAAATACCTGTTGCGTCTGAAAGTAGAAACTCGCCCGATTACAACGGTATGTGTATTTCTTCCCTAGCCCGTTCTGGTCAAGCGTTTGGAGCAGCAGAATTGCGAAAAATTTGTTGTCTTCTCAACCATTTCTTAGCTTCAAACTCCCATATCTCGCGAACGGATTGACCTAACCCCAAAACTCCTATTGCATCTGAAAGTAGAAACTCGCCCGATTACAACGGTATGTGTATTTTGTCCCTAGGCCATTCTGGTTAAGCGTTTGGAGCAGCAGAATTGCGAAAAATTTGTTGCCTTCTCTACCATTTCTTAGCTTCAAACTCCCATATCTCGCGAACCGATTGACATAACCCAAAAATTCCTATTGCATCTGAAAGTAGAAACTCGCCCGATTACAACGGTATGTGTATTTTTTCCCTAGGCCGTTCTGGTTAAGCGTTTAGAGCAGCAGAAGTGCGAAAAATTTGTTGTCTTCTCAAACATTTCTTAGCTTCAAACTCCCATATCTCGCGAAAGGATTGACCCAACCCAAAAATTCCTATTGCATCTGAAAGTAGAAACTCGCCCGATTACAACGGTATGTTTATTTTTTCCCTAGGCCATTCTGGTTAAGCGTTTGGAGCAGCAGAATTGCGAAAAATTTTTTGCCTTCTCAACCATGCCTTGGCTTCAAACTCCCATATCTCGCGAACGGATTTACCTAACCCAAAAATTACTATTGCATCTGAAAGTAGAAACTCGCCCGATTACAACGGTATGTTTATTTTTTCTCTAGGCCATTCTGGTTAAGCGTTTGGAGCAGCAGAATTGCGAAAAATTTTTTGCCTTCTCAACCATGCCTTGGCTTCAAACTCCCATATCTCACGAACGGATTGACCTAACCCAAAAATTCCTATTGCATCTGAAAGCAGAAACTCGCCCGATTACAACGGTATGTGTATTTTCTCCCTAGGCCATTCTGGTTAAGCGTTTGGAGCAGCAGAAATGCGAATAATTTTTTGCCTTCTCAACCATTTCTTGTCTTCAAACTCCCATATCTCGCGAACGGATTGACCTAACCCAAAAATACCTGTTGCGTCTGAAAGTAGAAACTCGCCCGATTACAACGGTATGTGTATTTTTTCCCTAGCCCGTTCTGGTCAAGCGTTTGGAGCAGCAGAATTGCGAAAAATTTGTTGTCATCTCAACCATTTCTTAGCTTCAAACTCCCATATCTCGCGAACGGATTGACCTAACCCAAAAATTCCTATTGCATCTGAAAGTAGAAACTCGCCCGATTACAACGGTATGTGTATTTTTTCCCTAGGCCATTCTGGTTAAGCGTTTGGAGCAGCAGAAGTGCGAAAAATTTGTTGTCTTCTCAACCATTTCTTAGCTTCAAACTCTCATATCTCGCGAAAGGATTGACCCAACCCAAAAATTCCTATTGCATCTGAAAGTAGAAACTCGCCCGATTACAACGGTATGTGTATTTTTTCCCTAGGCCATTCTGGTTAAGCGTTTGGAGCAGCAGAATTGCGAAAAATTTTTTCCTTCTCAACCATTTCTTGGCTTCAAACCCCCATATCTCGCGAACGGATAGACCTAACCCAAAAATGCCTGTAGCGTCTGGAAGTAGAAACTCGCCCGATTACAACGGTATGTGTATTTTTTCCCTAGCCCATTCTGGTCAAGCGTTTGGAGCAGCAGAATTGCGAAAAATGTCTTGCCTTCTCAACCATTTCTTAGCTTCAAACTCCCATATCTCGCGAACGGATTGACCTAACCCAAATATTCCTATTGCATCTGAAAGTAGAAACTCGCCCGATTACAACGGTATGTTTATTTTTTCCCTAGGCCATTCTGGTTAAGCGTTTGGAGCAGCAGAATTGCGAAAAATTTTTTGCCTTCTCAACCATGCCTTGGCTACAAACTCCCATATCTCACGAACGGATTGACCTAACCCAAAAATTCCTATTGCATCTGAAAGTAGAAACTCGCCCGATTACAACGGTATGTGTATTTTTTCCCTAGGCCATTCTGGTTAAGCGTTTGGAGCAGCAGAAATGCGAATAATTTTTTGCCTTCTCAACCATTTCTTGTCTTCAAACTCCCATATCTCGCGAACGGATTGACCTAACCCAAAAATACCTGTTGCGTCTGAAAGTAGAAACTCGCCCGATTACAACGGTATGTGTATTTTTTCCCTAGCCCGTTCTGGTCAAGCGTTTGGAGCAGCAGAATTGCGAAAAATTTGTTGTCATCTCAACCGTTTCTTAGCTTCAAACTCCCATATCTCGCGAACGGATTGACCTAACCCAAAAATTCCTATTGCATCTGAAAGTAGAAACTCGCCCGATTACAACGGTATGTGTATTTTTTCCCTAGGCCATTCTGGTTAAGCGTTTGGAGCAGCAGAAGTGCGAAAAATTTGTTGTCTTCTCAACCATTTCTTAGCTTCAAACTCTCATATCTCGCGAAAGGATTGACCCAACCCAAAAATTCCTATTGCATCTGAAAGTAGAAACTCGCCCGATTACAACGGTATGTGTATTTTTTCCCTAGGCCATTCTGGTTAAGCGTTTGGAGCAGCAGAATTGCGAAAAATTTTTTCCTTCTCAACCATTTCTTGGCTTCAAACCCCCATATCTCGCGAACGGATAGACCTAACCCAAAAATGCCTGTAGCGTCTGGAAGTAGAAACTCGCCCGATTACAACGGTATGTGTATTTTTTCCCTAGCCCATTCTGGTCAAGCGTTTGGAGCAGCAGAATTGCGAAAAATGTCTTGCCTTCTCAACCATTTCTTAGCTTCAAACTCCCATATCTCGCGAACGGATTGACCTAACCCAAATATTCCTATTGCATCTGAAAGTAGAAACTCGCCCGATTACAACGGTATGTTTATTTTTTCCCTAGGCCATTCTGGTTAAGCGTTTGGAGCAGCAGAATTGCGAAAAATTTTTTGCCTTCTCAACCATGCCTTGGCTACAAACTCCCATATCTCACGAACGGATTGACCTAACCCAAAAATTCCTATTGCATCTGAAAGTAGAAACTCGCCCGATTACAACGGTATGTGTATTTTTTCCCTAGGCCATTCTGGTTAAGCGTTTGGAGCAGCAGAATTGCGAAAAATTTTTTGCCTTCTCAACCATTTCTTGGCTTCAAACTCCCATATCTCGCGAACGGATTGACCTAACCCAAAAATTCCTATTGCATCTGAAAATAGAACCTCGCCCGATTACAGCGGTATGTGTATTTTTTCCCTAGGCCATTCTGGTTAAGCGTTTGGAGCAGCAGAATTGCGAAAAAATTTTCCTTCTCAACCATTTCTTGGCTTCAAACCCCCATATCTCGCGAACGGATTGACCTAACCCAAAAATTCCTGTAGCGTCTGGAAGTAGAAACTCGCCCGATTACAACGGTATGTGTATTTTTTCCCTAGCCCATTCTGGTCAAGCGTTTGGAGCAGCAGAATTGCGAAAAATTTCTTGCCTTCTCAACCATTTCTTGGCTTCAAACTCCCATATCTCTCGAACGGATAGACCTAACCCAAAAATTCCTATTGCATCTGAAAGTAGAAACTCGCCCGATTACAACGGTACGTGTATTTTTCCCCTAGGTCATTCTGGTTAAGCGTTTGGAGCAGCAGAAGTGCGAAAAATTTGTTGTCTTCTCAAACATTTCTTAGCTTCAAGCTCCCATATCTCGCGAAAGGATTGACCCAACCCAAAAATTCCTATTGCATCTGAAAGTAGAAACTCGCCCGATTACAACGGTATGTTTATTTTTTCCCTAGGCCATTCTGGTTAAGCGTTTGGAGCAGCAGAATTGCGAAAAATTTTTTGCCTTCTCAACCATGCCTTGGCTTCAAACTCCCATATCTCGCGAACGGATTTACCTAACCCAAAAATTACTATTGCATCTGAAAGTAGAAACTCGCCCGATTACAACGGTATGTTTATTTTTTCCCTAGGCCATTCTGGTTAAGCGTTTGGAGCAGCAGAATTGCGAAAAATTTGTTGCCTTCTCTACCATTTCTTAGCTTCAAACTCCCATATCTCGCGAACCGATTGACATAACCCAAAAATTCCTATTGCATCTGAAAGTAGAAACTCGCCCGATTACAACGGTATGTGTATTTTTTCCCTAGGCCGTTATGGTTAAGCGTTTAGAGCAGCAGAAGTGCGAAAAATTTGTTGTCTTCTCAAACATTTCTTAGCTTCAAACTCCCATATCTCGCGAAAGGATTGACCCAACCCAAAAATTCCTATTGCATCTGAAAGTAGAAACTCGCCCGATTACAACGGTATGTTTATTTTTTCCCTAGGCCATTCTGGTTAAGCGTTTGGAGCAGCAGAATTGCGAAAAATTTTTTGCCTTCTCAACCATGCCTTGGCTTCAAACTCCCATATCTCGCGAACGGATTTACCTAACCCAAAAATTACTATTGCATCTGAAAGTAGAAACTCGCCCGATTACAACGGTATGTTTATTTTTTCTCTAGGCCATTCTGGTTAAGCGTTTGGAGCAGCAGAATTGCGAAAAATTTTTTGCCTTCTCAACCATGCCTTGGCTTCAAACTCCCATATCTCACGAACGGATTGACCTAACCCAAAAATTCCTATTGCATCTGAAAGCAGAAACTCGCCCGATTACAACGGTATGTGTATTTTTTCCCTAGGCCATTCTGGTTAAGCGTTTGGAGCAGCAGAAATGCGAATAATTTTTTGCCTTCTCAACCATTTCTTGGCTTCAAACTCCCATATCTCGCGAACGGATTGACCTAACCCAAAAATACCTGTTGCGTCTGAAAGTAGAAACTCGCCCGATTACAACGGTATGTGTATTTTTTCCCTAGCCCGTTCTGGTCAAGCGTTTGGAGCAGCAGAATTGCGAAAAATTTGTTGTCTTCTCAACCATTTCTTAGCTTCAAACTCCCATATCTCGCGAACGGATTGACCTAACCCAAAAATTCCTATTGCATCTGAAAGTAGAAACTCGCCCGATTACAACGGTATGTTTATTTTTTCCCTAGGCCATTCTGGTTAAGCGTTTGGAGCAGCAGAATTGCGAAAAATTTTTTGCCTTCTCAACCATGCCTTGGCTTCAAACTCCCATATCTCACGAACGGATTGACCTAACCCAAAAATTCCTATTGCATCTGAAAGTAGAAACTCGCCCGATTACAACGGTATGTGTATTTTTTCCCTAGCCCGTTCTGGTCAAGCGTTTGGAGCAGCAGAATTGCGAAAAATTTGTTGTCTTCTCAACCATTTCTTAGCTTCAAACTCCCATATCTCGCGAACGGATTGACCTAACCCCAAAACTCCTATTGCATCTGAAAGTAGAAACTCGCCCGATTACAACGGTATGTGTATTTTTTCCCTAGGCCGTTCTGGTTAAGCGTTTAGAGCAGCAGAAGTGCGAAAAATTTGTTGTCTTCTCAAACATTTCTTAGCTTCAAACTCCCATATCTCGCGAAAGGATTGACCCAACCCAAAAATTCCTATTGCATCTGAAAGTAGAAACTCGCCCGATTACAACGGTATGTTTATTTTTTCCCTAGGCCATTCTGGTTAAGCGTTTGGAGCAGCAGAATTGCGAAAAATTTTTTGCCTTCTCAACCATGCCTTGGCTTCAAACTCCCATATCTCGCGAACGGATTTACCTAACCCAAAAATTACTATTGCATCTGAAAGTAGAAACTCGCCCGATTACAACGGTATGTTTATTTTTTCCCTAGGCCATTCTGGTTAAGCGTTTGGAGCAGCAGAATTGCGAAAAATTTTTTGCCTTCTCAACCATGCCTTGGCTACAAACTCCCATATCTCACGAACGGATTGACCTAACCCAAAAATTCCTATTGCATCTGAAAGTAGAAACTCGCCCGATTACAACGGTATGTGTATTTTTTCCCTAGGCCATTCTGGTTAAGCGTTTGGAGCAGCAGAAATGCGAATAATTTTTTGCCTTCTCAACCATTTCTTTGCTTCAAACTCCCATATCTCGCGAACGGATTGACATAACCCAAAAATTCCTATTGCATCTGAAAGTCGAACCTCGCCGAATTACAGCGGTGTGTGTATTTTTTCCCTAGGCCATTCTGGTTAAGCGTTTGGAGCAGCAGAACTGCGAAAAATTTGTTGCCTTCTCAACCATTTCTTGGCTTCAAACTCCCATATCTCGCGAACGGATTGACCTAACCCAAAAATTCCTGTAGCGTCTGGACGTAGAAACTCGCCCGATTACAACGGTAAGTGTATTTTTTCCCTAGGCCATTCTGGTTAAGCGTTTGGAGCAGCAGAATTGCGAAAAATTTGTTGCCTTCTCATCCATTTCTTGGCTTCAAACTCCCATATCTCGCGAACGGATTGACCTAACCCAAAAATTCCTATTGCATCTGAAAGTAGAAACTCGCCCGATTACAACGGTATGTGTATTTTTTCCCTAGGCCATTCTGGTTAAGCGTTTGGAGCAGCAGAATTGCGAAAAATTTTTTGCCTTCTCAACCATTTCTTGGCTTCAAACTCCCATATCTCGCGAAAGGATTGACCTAACCCAAAAATTCCTATTGCATCTGAAAATAGAACCTCGCCCGATTACAGCGGTATGTGTATTTTTTCCCTAGGCCATTCTGGTTAAGCGTTTGGAGCAGCAGAATTGCGAAAAATTTTTTCCTTCTCAACCATTTCTTGGCTTCAAACCCCCATATCTCGCGAACGGATTGACCTAACCCAAAAATTCCTGTAGCGTCTGGAAGTAGAAACTCGCCCGATTACAACGGTATGTGTATTTTTTCCCTAGCCCATTCTGGTCAAGCGTTTGGAGCAGCAGAATTGCGAAAAATTTCTTGCCTTCTCAACCATTTCTTGGCTTCAAACTCCCATATCTCTCGAACGGATGGACCTAACCCAAAAATTCCTATTGCATCTGAAAGTAGAAACTCGCCCGATTACAACGGTACGTGTATTTTTCCCCTAGGTCATTCTGGTTAAGCGTTTGGAGCAGCAGAATTGCGAAAAATTTTTTGCCTTCTCATCCATTTCTTGGCTTCAAACTCCCATATCTCGCGAAAGGATTGACCTAACCCAAAAATTCCTGTAGCGTCTGGAAGTAGAAACTCGCCCGATTACAACGGTATGTGTATTTTTTCCCTAGCCCATTCTGGTCAAGCGTTTGGAGCAGCAGAATTGCGAAAAATTTCTTGCCTTCTCATCCATTTCTTGGCTTCAAACTCCCATATCTCGCGAACGGGTTGACCTAAGCCAAAAATTCCTGTTGCGTCTGAAAGTTGAAACTCGCCCGATTACAACGGCATGTGTATTTTTTCCCTACGCCATTCTGGTTAAGCGTTTGGAGCAGCAGAATTGCGAAAAATTTTTTGCCTTCTCAACCATTTCTTGGCTTCAAACTCCCATATCTCGCGAACGGATTGACCTAACCCAAAAATTCCTATTGCATCTGAAAATAGAACCTCGCCCGATTACAGCGGTATGTGTATTTTTTCCCTAAGCCATTCTGGTTAAGCGTTTGGAGCAGCAGAATTGCGAAAAATTTTTTCCTTCTCAACCATTTCTTGGCTTCAAACCCCCATATCTCGCGAACGGATAGACCTAACCCAAAAATTCCTATTGCATCTGAAAGTAGAAACTCGCCCGATTACAGCGGTATGTATTTTTTTTCCCTAGGCCATTCTGGTTAAGCGTTTGGAGAAGCAGAATTGCGAAAAATTTTTTATCCTTCTCAACCATTTCTTGGCTTCAAACTCCCATATCTCGCGAACGGACAGACCTAACCCAAAAATTCCTGTAGCGTCTGGAAGTAGAAACTCGCCCGATTTCAACGGTATATGTATTTTTTCCCTAGCCCATTCTGGTCAAGCGTTTGGAGCAGCAGAATAGCGAAAAATTTGTTGTCTTCTCAACCATTTCTTAGCTTCAAACTCCCATATCTCGCGAACGGATTCACCTAAGCCAAAAATTCCTATTGCATCTGAAAGTAGAAACTCGCACGATTACAACGGTATGTGTATTTTTTCCCTAGGCCATTCTGGTTAAGCGTTTGGAGCAGCAGAATTGCGAAAAATTTTTTGCCTTCTCATACATTTCTTGGCTTCAAACTCCCATATCTCGCGAACGGATTCACCTAAGCCAAAAATTCCTGTTGCGTCTGAAAGTAGAAACTCGCCCGATTACAAAGGTATGTGTATATTGGACCTAGGCCATTCCAGTTATTGGTTTCGAGTATCAGACCAGCGAAAATTTTGATGGATTCTCAACAATTCCTTACCCACAAACACCCATTTCTCGCGAACGGATTGACGAACACGAGAAATTCCTGTTGCATCTGAAAGTAGAAACTCGCCCGATTACAAAGGTATGTGTATTTTTCCCCTAGGCCATAGTAGTTATTGGTTTCGAGTATCAAACTTGCGAAAATTTTGATGGTTTCTCAACCATTCCTTAACTTCAAACTCCCATATCTCGCGAACGGATTGACGAACTCGAGAAATTCCTGATGCATCTGAAAGTAGAAACTCGCCCGATTACAAAGGTATGTGTATATTGGACCTAGGCCATTCCAGTTATTGGTTTCGAGTATCAGACCAGCGAAAATTTTGATGGATTCTCAACCATTCCTTACCCACAAACACCCATTTCTCGCGAACGGATTGACGAACACGAGAAATTCCGGTTGCATCTGGAAGAAGAAACTCTCCCGATTACAAGGGTATGTGTATTTTTCCCCTAAGCCTTTGTAGTTATTGGTTTCGTGTATCAGACTTGCGAAAATTTTGATGGCTTCTCAACCGTTCCTAAATTCAAACTCCCATATCTCGCGAACGGATAGACGAACTCGAGAAATTCCTGTTGAATCTGAAACCAGAAACTCGTCCGATTACAACGGTATGTGTATCTTTGCCCTAGGCCATAGTAGTTATTGGTTTCGAGTATCAGACTTGCGAAAATTTTGATGGTTTTTCAACCATTCCTTAACTTCAAACTCCCATATCTCGCGAACGGACAGACCTAACCCAAAAATTCCTGTAGCGTCTGGAAGTAGAAACTCGCCCGATTTCAACGGTATATGTATTTTTTCCCTAGCCCATTCTGGTCAAGCGTTTGGAGCAGCAGAATAGCGAAAAATTTGTTGTCTTCTCAACCATTTCTTAGCTTCAAACTCCCATATCTCGCGAACGGATTCACCTAAGCCAAAAATTCCTATTGCATCTGAAAGTAGAAACTCGCCCGATTACAACGGTATGTGTATTTTTTCCCTAGGCCATTCTGGTTAAGCGTTTGGAGCAGCAGAATTGCGAAAAATTTTTTGCCTTCTCAACCATTTCTTGGCTTCAAACTCGCATATCTCGCGAACGGATTGACCTAACCCAAAAATTCCTATTGCATCTGAAAGTCGAACCTCGCCCGATTACAACGGTATGTGTATTTTTTCCCTAGGCCATTCTGGTTAAGCGTTTGGAGCAGCAGAACTGCGAAAAATTTGTTGCCTTGTCAACCATTTCTTGGCTTCAAACTCCCATATCTCGCGAACGGATTGACCTAACCAAAAATTCCTATAGCGTCTGGACGTAGAAACTCGCCCGATTACAACGGTAGGTGTATTTTTTCCCTAGGCCATTCTGGTTAAGCGTTTGGAGCAGCAGAATTGCGAAAAATTTTTTGCCTTCT
Organism: Ptiloglossa arizonensis; assembly: GCF_051014685.1. Taxonomy (NCBI): domain Eukaryota; kingdom Metazoa; phylum Arthropoda; class Insecta; order Hymenoptera; family Colletidae; genus Ptiloglossa; species Ptiloglossa arizonensis. The sequence goes on along the minus strand of NW_027478592.1, from coordinate 674,419 downwards.
CATACATTTCTTGGCTTCAAACTCCCATATCTCGCGAACGGATTCACCTAAGCCAAAAATTCCTGTTGCGTCTGAAAGTAGAAACTCGCCCGATTACAAAGGTATGTGTATATTGGACCTAGGCCATTCCAGTTATTGGTTTCGAGTATCAGACCAGCGAAAATTTTGATGGATTCTCAACAATTCCTTACCCACAAACACCCATTTCTCGCGAACGGATTGACGAACACGAGAAATTCCTGTTGCATCTGAAAGTAGAAACTCGCCCGATTACAAAGGTATGTGTATTTTTCCCCTAGGCCATAGTAGTTATTGGTTTCGAGTATCAAACTTGCGAAAATTTTGATGGTTTCTCAACCATTCCTTAACTTCAAACTCCCATATCTCGCGAACGGATTGACGAACTCGAGAAATTCCTGATGCATCTGAAAGTAGAAACTCGCCCGATTACAAAGGTATGTGTATATTGGACCTAGGCCATTCCAGTTATTGGTTTCGAGTATCAGACCAGCGAAAATTTTGATGGATTCTCAACCATTCCTTACCCACAAACACCTATTTCTCGCGAACGGATTGACGAACACGAGAAATTCCGGTTGCATCTGGAAGAAGAAACTCTCCCGATTACAAGGGTATGTGTATTTTTCCCCTAAGCCTTTGTAGTTATTGGTTTCGTGTATCAGACTTGCGAAAATTTTGATGGCTTCTCAACCGTTCCTAAATTCAAACTCCCATATCTCGCGAACGGATAGACGAACTCGAGAAATTCCTGTTGAATCTGAAACCAGAAACTCGTCCGATTACAACGGTATGTGTATCTTTGCCCTAGGCCATAGTAGTTATTGGTTTCGAGTATCAGACTTGCGAAAATTTTGATGGTTTTTCAACCATTCCTTAACTTCAAACTCCCATATCTCGCGAACGGATGGACGAACTCGAGAAATTCCCGTTGCATCTGAAAGTAGAAACTCGCCCGATTACAAAGGTATGTGTACTTTTCCCCTAGGCCATAGTAGTTATTGGTTTCGAGTATCAGACTTGCGAAAATTGTGATGGTTTCTCAACCATTCCTTAACTTCAAACTCCCATATCTCGCGAACGGATTGACGAAGACGAGAAATTCCGGTTGCACCTGGACGAAGAAACTCTCCCGATTACAACCGTATGTGTATTTTTGCCCTAGGCCATAGTAGATATTGGTTTCGAGTATCAGACTTGCGAACATTTTTATGGTTTCTCAACCATTCCTTACACACAAACACCCATTTCTCACGAACGGAATGACGAACTCGAGAAATTCCTGTTGCATCTGAAAGTAGAAACTCGCCCGATTACAAAGGTATGTGAATATTTGCCCTAGGCCATTCCAGTTATTGGTTTCGAGTATCAGACCAGCGAAAATTTTGATGGATTCTCAACCATTCCTTACACACAAACACCCATTTCTCGCGAACGGAATGACGAACTCGAGAAATTCCTGTTGCATCTGAAAGTAGAAACTCGCCCCATTACAATGGTGTGTGTACTTTTCCCCTTGGCCATTCCAGTTATTGGTTTCGAGTAACAGACTTGCGAAAATTTTGATGGTTTCTCAAGCATTCCTTAACTTCAAACTCCCATATCTCGCGAACGGATTGACGAACTCGAGAAATTCCTGTTGCATCTGAAAGCAGAAACTCGCCCGATTACAAAGGTATGTGTATTTTTCCCCTAGGCCATAGTAGTTATTGGTTTCGAGTATCAGATTTGCGAAAATTGAGATGGTTTCTCAACCATTCCTTAACTTCAAACTCCCATATCTCGCGAACGGATTAACGAACTCGAGAATTTCCTATTGCATCTGAAACCAGAAACTCGCCCGATTACTTCTGTATGTGTATTTTTGCCCTAGGGCATTGTAGTTATTGGTTTCGAGTATCAAACTTGCGAAAATTTTGATGGTTTCTCAACCATTCCTTAACTTCAAACTCCCATATCTCGCGAACGGATTGAGGATCTCGAGAAATTCCTGATGCATCTGAAAGTAGAAACTCGCCCGATTACAAAGGTATGTGTATATTTGACCTAGGCCATTCCAGTTATTGGTTTCGAGTATCAGACAAGCGAAAATTTTGATTGTTTCTCAACCATTCCTTAACTTCAAACTCCTATATCTCGCGAACAGATTGACGAACTCGAGAAATTCCTCATGCATCTGAAAGTAGAAACTCGCCCGATTACAAAGGTATGTGTATATTTGACCTAGGCCATTCCAGTTATTGGTTTCGAGTATCAGACCAGCGAAAACTTTGATGGTTTCTCAACCATTCCTTAACTTCAAACTCCCATATCTCGCGAACGGATCGACGGACTCGAGAAATTCCTGATGCATCTGAAAGTAGAAACTCGCCCGATTACAACGGTATGTGTATATTTGACCTAGGCCATTCCAGTTATTGGTTTCGAGTATCAGACCAGCGAAAATTTTGATGGATTCTCAACCATTCCTTAACTACAAACTCCTATATCTTGCGAACGGATTGACGAACTCGAGAAATTCCTGTTGCATCTGAAAGTAGAAACTCGCCCGATTACAAAGGTATGTGTATATTTGCCCTAGGCTATTCCAGTTATTGGTTTCGAGTATCAGACCAGCGAAAATTTTGATGGACTCTCAACCATTCCTTACCCACAAACACCGATTTCTCGCGAACGGAATGACGAACTCGAGAAATTCCTGTTGAATCTGAAACCAGAAACTCGTCCGATTACAACGATATGTGTATCTTTACCCTAGGCCATAGTAGTTATTGGTTACGAGTATCGGACTTGAAAAATTTTGATGGTTTCTCAACCATTCCTTAACTCCAAACTCCCATATCTCGCGAACAGATTGAAGAACTCGAGAATTTCCTATTGCATCGGAAAGCAGAAGCTCGACCGATTACAATGGTGTGTGTACTTTTCCCCTAGGTCATTCCAGTTATTCGTTTCTAGCATCAGAATTGCGAAAATTTTGATGGTTTCTCAACCATTCCTTACCTTCATACACCCATATCTCGCGAACCGATTGACGAACTCGAGAAATTCCTGTTGCATCTGAAAGCAGAAGCTCGACCGATTACAATGGTGTGTGTACTTTTCCCCTAGGTCATTCCAGTTATTCGTTTCTAGCATCAGAATTGCGAAAATTTTGATGGTTTCTCAACCATTCCTTAACTTCAAACTCCCATATCTCGCGAACGGACTAACGAACTCGAGAAATTCCTGTTGCATCTGAAAGCAGAAGCTCGACTGATTACAAAGGTGTGTGTGCTTTTCCCCTAGGTCATTCCAGTTATTCGTTTCTAGCATCAGAATTGCGAAAATTTTGATGGTTTCTCAACCGTTCCTTAACTTCACACTTCCATATCACGCGAACGGATTGACGACCTCAAGAAATTCCTATTGCATCTGAAAGTAGAAACACGCCCGATTACAAAGGTATGTGTATTTTTGCCCTAGGCCATTCCAGTTATTGGTTTCGAGTATCAGACCAGCGAAAATTTTGATGGTTTCTCAACCATTCCTTACCTTTATACACCCATATCTCGCGAACGGAATGACGAACTCGAGAAATTCCTGTTGCATCTGAAAGTAGAAACTCGCCCGATTACAAAGGTATGTGTATTTTTCCCCTAGGCCTTTGTAGTTACTGGTTTCGAGTATCAGACCAGCGAAAATTTTGATGGTTTCTCAACCATTCCTTAACTTCAAACTCCCATATCTCGCGAACGGATTGACGAACTCGAGAAATTGCTGTTGCATCTGAAAGCAGAAGCTCGACCGATTACAATGGTGTGTGTACTCTTCCCGTAGGTCATTCCAGTTATCCGTTTCTAGCATCAGAATTGCGAAAATTTTTATGGTTTCTCAACCATTCCTTAAATTCAAACTCCCATATCTCGCGAACGAATTGACGAACTCGAGAAATTCCTGTTGCATCTGAAAGCAGAAGCTCGTCCGATTACAATGGTGTGTGTACGTTTCCCCTAGGTCATTCCAGTTATTCGTTTCTAGCATCAGAATTGCGAAAATTTTGATGGTTTCTCAACCATTCCTTAACTTCAAACTCCCATATCTCGCGAACGGACTAACGAACTCGAGAAATTCCTGTTGCATCTGAAAGCAGAAGCTCGACTGATTACAACGGTGTGTGTACTTTTCCCCTAGGTCATTCCAGTTATTCGTTTCTAGCATCAGAATTGCGAAAATTTTGATGGTTTCTCAACCGTTCCTTAACTTCACACTTCCATATCACGCGAACGGATTGACGACCTCAAGAAATTCCTATTGCATCTGAAAGTAGAAACACGCCCGATTACAAAGGTATGTGTATTTTTCCCCTAGGCCATAGTAGTTATTGGTTTCGAGTATCAGACTTGCGAAAATTGTGATGGTTTCTCAACCATTCCTTAACATCAAACTACCATATCTCGCGAACGGATTGAGGAACACGAGAAATTCCGGTTGCATCTGGAAGAAGAAACTCTCCCGATTACAACGGTATGCGTATTTTTCCCCTAAGCCTTTGTAGTTATTGGTTTCGAGTATCAGAATTGCTAAAATTTTGATGGTTTCTCAACCGTTCCTTAATTTCAAACTCCCATATCTCGCGATCGGATTGACGAACTCGAGAAATTCCTGTTGCATCTGAAACCAGAAACTCGTCCGATTACTACGGTATGTGTATTTTTGCCCTAGGCCATTGTAGTTATTGGTTTCGAGTATCAAACTTGCGAAAATTTTGGTGGTTTCTCAACCATTCCTTAACTTCAAACTCCCATATCTCGCGAACGGATTGACGAACTCGAGAAATTGCTGTTGCATCTGAAAGCAGAAGCTCGACCGATTACAATGGTGTGTGCTCTTCCCGTAGGTCATTCCAGTTATCCGTTTCTAGAATCAGAATTGCGAAACTTTTTATGGTTTCTCAACCATTCCTTAAATTCAAACTCCCATATCTCGCGAACGAATTGACGAACTCGAGAAATTCCTGTTGCATCTGAAAGCAGAAGCTCGACCGATTACAATGGTGTGTGTACTTTTCCCCTAGGTCATTCCAGTTATTCGTTTCTAGCATCAGAATTGCGAAAATTTTGATGGCTTCTCAACCATTCCTTAACTTCAAACTCCCCTATCTCGCGAACGGATGGACGAACTCGAGAAATTCCTGTTGCATCTGAAAGCAGAAGCTCGACTGATTACAACGGTGTTTGTACTTTTCCCCTAGGTCATTCCAGTTATTCGTTTCTAGCATCAGAATTGCGAAAATTTTTATGGTTTCTCAACCATTCCTTAACTTCAAACTCCCATATCTCGCGAACGGAATGACGAACTCGAGAAATTCCTGTTGCATCTGAAAGTAGAAACTGGCCCGATTACAACGGTATGTGTATTTTTCCCCTAGGCCTTTGTAGTTATTGGTTTCGAGTATCAGACTTGCGAAAATTTTGATGGTTTCTCAACCATTCCTTACCTTCATACACCCATATCTCGCGAACCGATTGACGAACTCGAGAAATTCCTGTTGCATCTGAAAGCAGAAGCTCGACCGATTACAACGGTGTGTGTACTTTTCCCCTAGGTATTCCAGTTATTCGTTTCTAGCATCAGAATTGCGAAAATTTTGATGGTTTCTCAACCATTCCTTAACTTCAAACTCCCATATCTCGCGAACAGACTAACGAACTCGAGAATTTCCTATTGCATTTGAAAGCAGAAACACGCCCGATTACAACGGTATGTGTATTTTTGCCCTAGGCCATTGTAGTTATTGGTTTCAAGTATCAAACTTGCGAAAATTTTGATGGTTTCTCAACCATTCCTTAACTTCAAACTCCCATATCTCGCGAACGGATTGACGAACTCGAGAAATTCCTGTTGCATCTGAAAGCAGAAACTCGCCCGATTACAAAGGTATGTGTATTTTCCCCTATGCCTTTGTAGTTATTGGTTTCGAGTATCAGACCAGCGAAAATTTTGATGGTTTCTCTACCATTCCTTAACTTCAAACTCCCATATCTCGCGAACGGATTGACGAACTCGAGAAATTGCTGTTGCATCTGAAAGCAGAAGCTCGACCGATTAAAATGGTGTGTGTACTCTTCCCGTAGGTCATTCCAGTTATCCGTTTCTGGCATCAGAATTGCGAAAATTTTTATGGTTTCTCAAACATTCCTTAACTTCAAACTCCCATATCTCGCGAACGAATTGACGAACTCGAAAAATTCCTGTTGCATCTGAAAGCAGAAGCTCGACCGATTACAATGGTGTGTGTACTTTTCCCCTAGGTCATTCCAGTTATTCGTTTCTAGCATCAGAATTGCGAAAATTTTAATTGTTTCTCAACCATTCCTTAACTTCAAACTCCCATATCTCGCGAACGGATGGACGAACTCGAGGAATTCCTGTTGCATCTGAAAGTAGAAACTCGCCCGATTACAAAGGTATGTGTATTTTTCCCCTAGGCCTTTGTAGTTACTGGTTTCGAGTATCAGACTTGCGAAAATTTTGAAGGTTTCTCAACCATTCCTTAACTTCAAACTCCGATGCCTCGCGAACGGATTGGCGAACTCGAGAAGTTCCTGTCGCCTCTGAAAGTAGAAACTTGCCCGATTACAATGGTGCGTGTACTTTTCCCCTAGGTCATTCGAGTTATTCGTTTCTAGCATCAGAATTGCGAAAATTTTGATGGTTTCTCAACCATTCCTTAACTTCAAACTCCCATATCTCGCGAACCGATTGACGAACTCGAGAAATTCCTGTTGCATCTGAAAGTAGAAACTCGCCCGATTACAACGGTATGTGTATTTTTCCCCTAGGCCTTTGTAGTTATTGGTTTCGAGTATCAGACCAGCGAAAATTTTGATGGCTTCTCAACCATTCCTTACCTTTATACACCCATATCTCGCGAACGGAATGACGAACTCGAGAAATTCCTGTTGCATCTGAAAGTAGAAACTCGCCGATTACAACGGTATGTGTATTTTTCCCCTAGGCCTTTGTAGTTATTGGTTTCGAGTATCAGACGTGCGAAAATTTTGATGGTTTCTCAAACATTCCTTAACTTCAAACTCCGATGCCTCGCGAACGGATTGGCGAACTCGAGAAGTTCCTGTCGCCTCTGAAAGTAGAAACTTGTCCGATTAGAATGGTGTGTGTACTTTTCCCCTAAGCCTTTGTAGTTGTTGGTTTCGAGTATCAGACTTGCGAAAATTTTGATGGTTTCTCAACCATTCCTTAACTTCAAACTCCCATATCTCGCGAACCGATTGACGAACTCGAGAAATTCCTGTTGCATCTGAAAGTAGAAACTCGCCCGATTACAACGGTATGTGTATTTTTCCCCTAGGCCTTTGTAGTTATTGGTTTCGAGTATCAGACTTGCAAAAATTTTGATGGTTTCTCAACCGTTCCTTAACTTCACACTCCCATATCACGCGAACGGATTGACGACCTCAAGAAATTCCTATTGCATCTGAAAGTAGAAACACGCCCGATTACAAAGGTATGTGTATTTTTCCCTAGGCCATAGTAGTTATTGGTTTCGAGTATCAGATTTGCGAAAATTGTGATGGTTTCTCAACCATTCCTTAATTTCAGACTCCCATATCTCGCGAACCGACTGACGAACTCGAGAAATTCCTGTTGCATCTGAAACCAGAAACTTGTCCGATTACAACGGTATGTGTACTTTTCCCCTGGGCCATTCCAGTTATTGGTTTCGAGTATCAGACTTGCGAAAATTTTTATGGTTTCTCAACTATTCCTTAACTTCAAACTCCCATATCTCGCGAACAGACTAACGAACTCGAGAAATTCCTATTGCATTTGAAAGCAGAAGCTCGACCGATTACAATGGTGTGTGTACTTTTCCCCTAGGTCAATCCAGTTATTTGTTTCTAGCATCAGAATTGCGAAAATTTTGATGGCTCCTCAACCGTTCCTTAATTTCAAACTCCCATATCTCGAGAACGGATGGAGGAACTCGAGAAATTCCTGTTGCATCTGAAAGTAGAAACTCGCCCGATTACAAAGGTATGTGTATTTTTCCCCTAGGCCTTTGTAGTTACTGGTTTCGAGTATCAGACTTGCGAAAATTTTGAAGGTTTCTCAACCATTCCTTAACTGCAAACTCCGATGCCTCGCGAACGGATTGGCGAACTCGAGAAGTTCCTGTCGCCTCTGAAAGTAGAAACTTGCCCGATTACAATGGTGTGTGTACTTTTCCCCTAGGTCATTCGAGTTATTCGTTTCTAGTATCAGAATTGCGAAAATTTTGATGGTTTCCCAACCATTCCTTAACTTCTAACTCCCATATCTCGCGAACCGATTGACGAACTCGAGAAATTCCTGTTGCATCTGAAAGTAGAAACTCGCCCGATTACAAAGGTATGTGTATTTTTCCCCTAGGCCTTTGTAGTTACTGGTTTCGAGTATCAGACTTGCGAAAATTTTGAAGGTTTCTCAACCATTCCTTAACTTCAAACTCCGATGCCTCGCGAACGGATTGGCGAACTCGAGAAGTTCCTGTCGCCTCTGAAAGTAGAAACTTGCCCGATTACAATGGTGTGTGTACTTTTCCCCTAGGTCATTCGAGTTATTCGTTTCTAGCATCAGAATTGCGAAAATTTTGATGGTTTCTCAACCATTCCTTAACTTCAAACTCCCATATCTCGCGAACCGATTGACGAACTCGAGAATTTCCTGTTGCATCTGAAAGTAGAAACTCGCCCGTTTACAACGGTATGTGTATTTTTCCCCTAGGCCTTTGTAGTTATTGGTTTCGAGTATCAGACTTGCGAAAATTTTGATGGTTTCTCAACCGTTCCTTAACTTCACACTCCCATATCACGCGAACGGTTTGACGACCTCAAGAAATTCCTATTGCATCTGAAAGTAGAAACACTCCCGATTACAAAGGTATGTGTATTTTTCCCCTAGGCCATAGAAGTTATTGGTTTCGAGTATCAGATTTGCGAAAATTGTGATGGTTTCTCAACCATTCCTTAATTTCAAACTCCCATATCTCGCGAACGCATTGACGAATCCGAAAAATTTCTGTTGCATCTGAAAGTGGAATCTCTCCCGATTACAACGGTGTGTGTATTTTTCCCCTAAGCCTTTGTAGTTGTTGGTTTCGAGTATCAGACTTGCGAAAATTTTGATGGTTTCTCAACCATTCCTTAAATTCAAGCTACCATATCTCGCGAACAGAATGACGAACTCGAGAAATTCCTGTTGCATCTGAAAGTAGAAACTCGTCCGATTACAACGGTGTGTGGACTTATCCCCTAGGCCATTCCTATTATTGGTTTCGAGAATCAGACTTGCGAAAATTTTGATGGTTTCTCAAGCATTCCTTAACTTCAAACTCCCATATCTCGCGAACGGATTGACGAACTCGATTATTTCCTGTTGCATCTGAAAGTAGAAAGTCTACCAATTACAATGGTGTGTGTACTTTTCCCCTAGGTCATTCCAGTTATTCGTTTCTAGCATCAGAATTGCGAAAATTTTGATGGTTTCTCAACCATTCCTTAACTTCAAACTCCCATATCTCGCGAACGGATTGACGAACTCGAGAAATTCCTATTGCATCTGAATGTAGAAACTCGCCTGATTACAAAGGTATGTGTATTTTTCCCCTAAGGCTTTGTAGTTATTGGTTTGAGTATCAGACTTGCGACAATTTTGATGGTTTCTCAAGCATTCGTTAACTTCAAACTCCAATATCTCGCGAACGGATTGACGAACTCGAGAAATTCCTGTTGCATCTGAAAGTAGAAACTCGCCCGATTACAAAGGTATGTGTATTTTTCCCCTAGGCCATAGTAGTTATTGGTTTCGAGTTTCAGACTTCCGAAAATTGTGATGGTCTCACAACCATTCCTTAACTTCAAACTCCGATACCTCGCGAACGGATTGACGAACTCGAGAAATTCCTGTTGCATCTGAAAGTAGAAACTCGCCCGATTACAAAGGTATGTGCATTTTTCCCCTAGGCCATAGTAGTTATTGGTTTCGAGTTTCAGACTTCCGAAAATTGTGATGGTCTCACAACCATTCCTTAATTTCGAACTCCGATACCTCGCGAACGGATCGGCGAACTCGAGAAATCCCGGTTGCATTTGAAAGTAGAAACTGGCCCGATTACAATGGTTTGTGTACTTTTCCCCTATGCCTTTCCAGTTATTCTTTTCTAGCATCAGAATTGCGAAAATTTTGATGGTTTCTCAACCATTCCTTAACTTCAAACTCCGATACCTCGCGAACGGATTAGCGAACTCGAGAAGTTCCTGTCGCCTCTGAAAGTAGAAACTTGCCCGATTACAATGGTGTGTGTACTTTTCCCCTAGGTCATTCGAGTTATTCGTTTCTAGCATCAGAATTGCGAAAATTTTGATGGTTTCTCAACCATTCCTTAACTTCAAACTCCCATATCTCGCGAACCGATTGACGAACTCGAGAAATTCCTGTTGCATCTGAAAGTAGAAACTCGCCCGATTACAACGGTATGTGTATTTTCCCCCTAGGCCTTGTAGTTATTGGTTTCGAGTATCAGACTTGCAAAAATTTTGATGGTTTCTCAACCGTTCCTTAACTTCACACTCCCATATCACGCGAACGGATTGACGACCTCAAGAAATTCCTGTTGCATCTGGAACCAGAAGCTCGTCCGATTACAACGGTATGTGAATTTCTGCCCTAGGCCATAGTAGTTATTGGTTTCTAGTATCAGACTTGCGAAAATTTTGATGGTTTCTCAACCATTCCTTAACTTCAAACGCCGATACCTCGCGAACGGATTAGCGAACTCGAGAAGTTCCTGTCGCCTCTGAAAGTAGAAACTTGCCCGATTACAATGGTGTGTGTACTTTTCCCCTAGGTCATTCGAGTTATTCGTTTCTAGCATCAGAATTGCGAAAATTTTAATGGTTTCTCAACCATTCCTTAACTTCAAACACCCATATCTCGCGAACGGATTGACGAGCTCGAGAAATTCCTGTCGCATCTGAAAGTAGAAACTCGCCCGATTACAACGGTATGTGTATTTTTCCCCTAGGCCTTTGTAGTTATTGGTTTCGAGTATCAGACGTGCGAAAATTTTGATGGTTTCTCAACCATTCCTTAACTTCAAACTACGATACCTCGCGAACGGATTGACGAACTCGAGATATTCCTGTTGCATCTGAAAGTATAAACTCGCCCGATTACAAAGGTATGTGTATTTTTCCCCTAGGGCTTTGTAGTTATTGGTTTCGAGTATCAGACTTGCGAAAATTTTGATGGTTTCTCAAGCATTCCTTAACTTCAAACTCCCATATCTCGCGAACGGATTGACGAACTCGAGAAATTTCTGTTGCACCTGAAAGCAGAAACTCGTCCGATTACAACGGTATGTGTAATTTTCCCCTAGGGCTTAGTAGTTATTGGTTTCGAGTATCAGACTTGCGAAAATTTTGATGGTTTCTCAAGCATTCCTTAACTTCAAACTCCCATATCTCGCGAACGGATTGACGAACTCGATTATTTCCTGTTGCATCTGAAAGTAGAAAGTCTACCAATTACAATGGTGTGTGTACCTTTCTCCTAGGTCATTCCAGTTATTCGTTTCTAGTATCAGAATTGCGAAAATTTTGATGGTTTCTCAACCATTCCTTAACTTCAAACTCCCATATCTCGCGAACAGATTGACGAACTCGAGAAATTCCTATTGCATCTGAAACCAGAAACTCGCCCGATTACAACGGTATGTGTATTTTTGCCCTAGGCCATAGTAGTTATTGGTTTCGAGTATCAGACTTGCGAAAATTTTGATGGTTTCTCAACCATTCCTTAACTTCAAACTCCGATACCTCGCGAACGGATTGGCGAACTCGAGAAGTTCCTGTCGCCTCTGAAAGTAGAAACTTGCCCGATTACAATGGTGTGTGTACTTTTCCCCTAGGTCATTCGAGTTATTCGTTTCTAGCATCAGAATTGCGAAAATTTTGATTGTTTCTCAACCGTTCCTTAACTTCCAATTCCCATATCTCGCGAACGGATTGACGAGCTCGAGAAATTCCTGTTGCACCTGAAAGTAGAAACACGCCCGATTACAATGGTATGTGTATTTTTCCCCTAGGACCTTGTAGTTACTGGTTTCGAGTATCACACTTTCGAATATTTTGATGATTTCTCAGCCATTCCTTAACTTCAAACCACCATATCTCGCGAACGGATTGAAGAACTCGAGAAATTCCTGTTGCATCTGAAAGCAGAAACTCGCCCGATTACAAAGGTATGGTGTATTTTTCCCCTAGGGCTTTGTAGTTACTGGTTTCGAGTATCAGACTTGCGAAAATATTGATGGTTTCTCAACCATTCCTTAACTTCAAACTCCCATATCTCGCGAACGGATTGACGCACTCGAGGAATTCCTATTGCATCTGAAAGTAGGAACTCGCCCCAACACAATGGTGTGTGTACTTTTCCCCTAGCCCATTCCTGTTATTGGTTTCGAGTATCAGACTTGCGAAAATTTTGGTGTTCTCTCAACCGCTCCTTAATTTCCAATTCCCATATCTCGCGAACGAATTGACGAACTCGAGAAATTCCTGTCGCATCTGAAAGTAGAAACTCGTCCGATTACAACGGTATGTGTATTTTCCCCCTAGGCCTTGTAGTTATTGGTTTCGAGTATCAGACTTGCAAAAATTTTGATGGTTTCTCAACCGTTCCTTAACTTCACACTCCCATATCACGCGAACGGATTGACGACCTCAAGAAATTCCTGTTGCATCTGGAACCAGAAGCTCGTCCGATTACAACGGTATGTGAATTTCTGCCCTAGGCCATAGTAGTTATTGGTTTCTAGTATCAGACTTGCGAAAATTTTGATGGTTTCTCAACCATTCCTTAACTTCAAACGCCGATACCTCGCGAACGGATTAGCGAACTCGAGAAGTTCCTGTCGCCTCTGAAAGTAGAAACTTGCCCGATTACAATGGTGTGTGTACTTTTCCCCTAGGTCATTCGAGTTATTCGTTTCTAGCATCAGAATTGCGAAAATTTTGATGGTTTCTCAACCATTCCTTAACTTCAAACGCCGATACCTCGCGAACGGATTAGCGAACTCGAGAAGTTCCTGTCGCCTCTGAAAGTAGAAACTTGCCCGATTACAATGGTGTGTGTACTTTTCCCCTAGGTCATTCGAGTTATTCGTTTCTAGCATCAGAATTGCGAAAATTTTAATGGTTTCTCAACCATTCCTTAACTTCAAACACCCATATCTCGCGAACGGATTGACGAGCTCGAGAAATTCCTGTCGCATCTGAAAGTAGAAACTCGTCCGATTACAACGGTATGTGTAATTTCCCCCTAGGGCTTAGTAGTTATTGGTTTCGAGTATCAGACTTGCGAAAATTTTGATGGTTTCTCAAGCATTCCTTAACATCAAACTCCCATATCTCGCGAAAGGATTGACGAACTCGAGAAATTCCTGTTGCATCTGAAAGTAGAAACTCGACCGATTACAAAGGTATGTGTATTTTTCCTCTAGGCCATAGTTGTTATTGGTTTCGAGTATCTGACTTCCGAAATTTGTGATGGTCTCACAACCATTCCTTAACTTCAAACTCCGATCCCTCGCGAACGGATCGGCGAACTCGAGAAATTCCTGTTGCATTTGAAAGTAGAAACTGGCCCGATTACAATGGTTTGTGTACTTTTCCCCTAGGCCGTTCCAGTTATTGGTTTCGAGAATCAGAATTGCGAAAATTTTGATGGTTTCTCAACCATTCCTTAACTTCAAACTCCGATACCTCGCGAACGGATTAGCGAACTCGAGAAGTTCCTGTCGCCTCTGAAAGTAGAAACTTGCCCGATTACAATGGTGTGTGTACTTTTCCCCTAGGTCATTCGAGTTATTCGTTTCTAGCATCAGAATTGCGAAAATTTTGATGGTTTCTCAACCATTCCTTAACTTCAAACTCCCATATCTCGCGAACCGATTGACGAACTCGAGAAATTCCTGTTGCATCTGAAAGTAGAAACTCGCCCGATTACAACGGTATGTGTATTTTCCCCCTAGGCCTTGTAGTTATTGGTTTCGAGTATCAGACTTGCAAAAATTTTGATGGTTTCTCAACCGTTCCTTAACTTCACACTCCCATATCACGCGAACGGATTGACGACCTCAAGAAATTCCTGTTGCATCTGGAACCAGAAGCTCGTCCGATTACAACGGTATGTGAATTTCTGCCCTAGGCCATAGTAGTTATTGGTTTCTAGTATCAGACTTGCGAAAATTTTGATGGTTTCTCAACCATTCCTTAACTTCAAACGCCGATACCTCGCGAACGGATTAGCGAACTCGAGAAGTTCCTGTCGCCTCTGAAAGTAGAAACTTGCCCGATTACAATGGTGTGTGTACTTTTCCCCTAGGTCATTCGAGTTATTCGTTTCTAGCATCAGAATTGCGAAAATTTTAATGGTTTCTCAACCATTCCTTAACTTCAAACACCCATATCTCGCGAACGGATTGACGAACTCGAGAAATTTCTGTTGCACCTGAAAGCAGAAACTCGTCCGATTACAACGGTATGTGTAATTTTCCCCTAGGGCTTAGTAGTTATTGGTTTCGAGTATCAGACTTGCGAAAATTTTGATGGTTTCTCAAGCATTCCTTAACTTCAAACTCCCATATCTCGCGAACGGATTGACGAACTCGATTATTTCCTGTTGCATCTGAAAGTAGAAAGTCTACCAATTACAATGGTGTGTGTACCTTTCTCCTAGGTCATTCCAGTTATTCGTTTCTAGTATCAGAATTGCGAAAATTTTGATGGTTTCTCAACCATTCCTTAACTTCAAACTCCCATATCACGCGAACGGATTGACGACCTCAAGAAATTCCTGTTGCATCTGGAACCAGAAGCTCGTCCGATTACAACGGTATGTGAATTTCTGCCCTAGGCCATAGTAGTTATTGGTTTCTAGTATCAGACTTGCGAAAATTTTGATGGTTTCTCAACCATTCCTTAACTTCAAACGCCGATACCTCGCGAACGGATTAGCGAACTCGAGAAGTTCCTGTCGCATCTGAAAGTAGAAACTCGCCCGATTACAACGGTATGTGCATTTTTCCCCTAGGCCTTTGTAGTTATTGGTTTCGAGTATCAGACGTGCGAAAATTTTGATGGTTTCTCAACCATTCCTTAACTTCAAACTACGATACCTCGCGAACGGATTGACGAACTCGAGATATTCCTGTTGCATCTGAAAGTATAAACTCGCCCGATTACAAAGGTATGTGTATTTTTCCCCTAGGGCTTTGTAGTTATTGGTTTCGAGTATCAGACTTGCGAAAATTTTGATGGTTTCTCAAGCATTCCTTAACTTCAAACTCCCATATCTCGCGAACGGATTGACGAACTCGAGAAATTTCTGTTGCACCTGAAAGCAGAAACTCGTCCGATTACAACGGTATGTGTAATTTTCCCCTAGGGCTTAGTAGTTATTGGTTTCGAGTATCAGACTTGCGAAAATTTTGATGGTTTCTCAAGCATTCCTTAACTTCAAACTCCCATATCTCGCGAACGGATTGACGAACTCGATTATTTCCTGTTGCATCTGAAAGTAGAAAGTCTACCAATTACAATGGTGTGTGTACCTTTCTCCTAGGTCATTCCAGTTATTCGTTTCTAGTATCAGAATTGCGAAAATTTTGATGGTTTCTCAACCATTCCTTAACTTCAAACTCCCATATCTCGCGAACAGATTGACGAACTCGAGAAATTCCTATTGCATCTGAAACCAGAAACTCGCCCGATTACAACGGTATGTGTATTTTTGCCCTAGGCCATAGTAGTTATTGGTTTCGAGTATCAGACTTGCGAAAATTTTGATGGTTTCTCAACCATTCCTTAACTTCAAACTCCGATACCTCGCGAACGGATTGGCGAACTCGAGAAGTTCCTGTCGCCTCTGAAAGTAGAAACTTGCCCGATTACAATGGTGTGTGTACTTTTCCCCTAGGTCATTCGAGTTATTCGTTTCTAGCATCAGAATTGCGAAAATTTTGATTGTTTCTCAACCGTTCCTTAACTTCCAATTCCCATATCTCGCGAACGGATTGACGAGCTCGAGAAATTCCTGTTGCACCTGAAAGTAGAAACACGCCCGATTACAATGGTATGTGTATTTTTCCCCTAGGACCTTGTAGTTACTGGTTTCGAGTATCACACTTTCGAATATTTTGATGATTTCTCAGCCATTCCTTAACTTCAAACCACCATATCTCGCGAACGGATTGAAGAACTCGAGAAATTCCTGTTGCATCTGAAAGCAGAAACTCGCCCGATTACAAAGGTATGGTGTATTTTTCCCCTAGGGCTTTGTAGTTGCTGGTTTCGAGTATCAGACTTGCGAAAATATTGATGGTTTCTCAACCATTCCTTAACTTCAAACTCCCATATCTCGCGAACGGATTGACGCACTCGAGGAATTCCTATTGCATCTGAAAGTAGGAACTCGCCCCAACACAATGGTGTGTGTACTTTTCCCCTAGCCCATTCCTGTTATTGGTTTCGAGTATCAGACTTGCGAAAATTTTGGTGTTCTCTCAACCGCTCCTTAATTTCCAATTCCCATATCTCGCGAACGAATTGACGAACTCGAGAAATTCCTGTTGCATCTGAAAGCAGAAACTCGTCCGATTACAACGGTATGTGTAATTTCCCCCTAGGGCTTAGTAGTTATTGGTTTCGAGTATCAGACTTGCGAAAATTTTGATGGTTTCTCAAGCATTCCTTAACATCAAACTCCCATATCTCGCGAAAGGATTGACGAACTCGAGAAATTCCTGTTGCATCTGAAAGTAGAAACTCGACCGATTACAAAGGTATGTGTATTTTTCCCCTAGGCCATAGTTGTTATTGGTTTCGAGTATCTGACTTCCGAAATTTGTGATGGTCTCACAACCATTCCTTAACTTCAAACTCCGATCCCTCGCGAACGGATCGGCGAACTCGAGAAATTCCTGTTGCATTTGAAAGTAGAAACTGGCCCGATTACAATGGTTTGTGTACTTTTCCCCTAGGCCGTTCCAGTTATTGGTTTCGAGAATCAGACTTGCGAAAATTTTGATGGTTTCTCAACCATTCCTTAACTTCAAACTCCGATACCTCGCGAACGGATTGGCGAACTCGAGAAGTTCCTGTCGCCTCTGAAAGTAGAAACTTGCCCGATTACAATGGTGTGTGTACTTTTCCCCTAGGTCATTCGAGTTATTCGTTTCTAGCATCAGAATTGCGAAAATTTTGATTGTTTCTCAACCATTCCTTAACTTCAAACTCCCATATCTCGCGAACGGATTGACGAACTCGAGATATTCCTGTTGCATCTGAAAGTATAAACTCGCCCGATTACAAAGGTATGTGTATTTTTCCCCTAGGGCTTTGTAGTTATTGGTTTCGAGTATCAGACTTGCGAAAATTTTGATGGTTTCTCAAGCATTCCTTAACTTCAAACTCCCATATCTCGCGAACGGATTGACGAACTCGAGAAATTTCTGTTGCATCTGAAAGCAGAAACTCGTCCGATTACAACGGTATGTGTAATTTTCCCCTAGGGCTTAGTAGTTATTGGTTTCGAGTATCAGACTTGCGAAAATTTTGATGGTTTCTCAAGCATTCCTTAACTTCAAACTCCCATATCTCGCGAACGGATTGACGAACTCGATTATTTCCTGTTGCATCTGAAAGTAGAAAGTCTACCAATTACAATGGTGTGTGTACTTTTCCCCTAGGTCATTCCAGTTATTCGTTTCTAGTATCAGAATTGCGAAAATTTTGATGGTTTCTCAACCATTCCTTAACTTCAAACTCCCATATCTCGCGAACAGATTGACGAACTCGAGAAATTCCTATTGCATCTGAAACCAGAAACTCGCCCGATTACAACGGTATGTGTATTTTTGCCCTAGGCCATAGTAGTTATTGGTTTCGAGTATCAGACTTGCGAAAATTTTGATGGTTTCTCAACCATTCCTTAACTTCAAACTCCGATACCTCGCGAACGGATTGGCGAACTCGAGAAGTTCCTGTCGCCTCTGAAAGTAGAAACTTGCCCGATTACAATGGTGTGTGTACTTTTCCCCTAGGTCATTCGAGTTATTCGTTTCTAGCATCAGAATTGCGAAAATTTTGATTGTTTCTCAACCGTTCCTTAACTTCCAATTCCCATATCTCGCGAACGGATTGACGAGCTCGAGAAATTCCTGTTGCACCTGAAAGTAGAAACACGCCCGATTACAATGGTATGTGTATTTTTCCCCTAGGACCTTGTAGTTACTGGTTTCGAGTATCACACTTTCGAATATTTTGATGATTTCTCAGCCATTCCTTAACTTCAAACCACCATATCTCGCGAACGGATTGAAGAACTCGAGAAATTCCTGTTGCATCTGAAAGCAGAAACTCGCCCGATTACAAAGGTATGGTGTATTTTTCCCCTAGGGCTTTGTAGTTACTGGTTTCGAGTATCAGACTTGCGAAAATATTGATGGTTTCTCAACCATTCCTTAACTTCAAACTCCCATATCTCGCGAACGGATTGACGCACTCGAGGAATTCCTATTGCATCTGAAAGTAGGAACTCGCCCCAACACAATGGTGTGTGTACTTTTCCCCTAGCCCATTCCTGTTATTGGTTTCGAGTATCAGACTTGCGAAAATTTTGGTGTTCTCTCAACCGCTCCTTAATTTCCAATTCCCATATCTCGCGAACGAATTGACGAACTCGAGAAATTCCTGTTGCATCTGAAAGCAGAAACTCGTCCGATTACAACGGTATGTGTAATTTCCCCCTAGGGCTTAGTAGTTATTGGTTTCGAGTATCAGACTTGCGAAAATTTTGATGGTTTCTCAAGCATTCCTTAACATCAAACTCCCATATCTCGCGAAAGGATTGACGAACTCGAGAAATTCCTGTTGCATCTGAAAGTAGAAACTCGACCGATTACAAAGGTATGTGTATTTTTCCCCTAGGCCATAGTTGTTATTGGTTTCGTGTATCTGACTTCCGAAATTTGTGATGGTCTCACAACCATTCCTTAACTTCAAACTCCGATCCCTCGCGAACGGATCGGCGAACTCGAGAAATTCCTGTTGCATTTGAAAGTAGAAACTGGCCCGATTACAATGGTTTGTGTACTTTTCCCCTAGGCCGTTCCAGTTATTGGTTTCGAGAATCAGACTTGCGAAAATTTTGATGGTTTCTCAACCATTCCTTAACTTCAAACTCCGATACCTCGCGAACGGATTGGCGAACTCGAGAAGTTCCTGTCGCCTCTGAAAGTAGAAACTTGCCCGATTACAATGGTGTGTGTACTTTTCCCCTAGGTCATTCGAGTTATTCGTTTCTAGCATCAGAATTGCGAAAATTTTGATTGTTTCTCAACCATTCCTTAACTTCAAACTCCCATATCTCGCGAACGGATTCATGAACTCGAGAAATTCCTGTTACATCAGAAAGTAGAAAGTCGCCCGATTACAAGGGTATGTGTATTTTTCCCCTAATCCTTTGTAGCTATTGGTTTCGAGTATCAGACTTGCGAAAATTTTGATGGTTTCTCAACCGTTCCTTAATTTCAAACTCCCATGTCTCGCGAACGGATTGATGAACTCGAGAAATTCCTATTGGATCTAAAAGCAGAAACTCGCCCGATTACAAAGGTATGTGCATTTTTCCCCTAGGGCTTTGTAGTTACTGGTTTCGAGTAGCAGACTTCCGAAAATTTTGATGGTTTCTCAAGCATTCCTTAACTTCATACTCCCATACCTCGCGAACGGATTGGCGAACTCGATTATTTCCTGTTGCATCTGAAAGTAGAAAGTCTACCGATTACAGTGGTGTGTGTACTTTTACCCTAGGTCATTCCAGTTATTCGTTTCTAGCATCAGAATTGCGAAAATTATGATGGTTTCTCAACCATTCCTTAACTTCAAACTCCCATATCTCGCGAACGGATTGACGAACTCGAGAAATTCCTATTGCATCTGAATGTAGAAACTCGCCTGATTACAAAGGTATGTGTATTTTTCCCCTAAGGCTTTGTAGTTATTGGTTTCGAGTATCAGACTTGCGACAATTTTGATGGTTTCTCAAGCATTCGTTAACTTCAAACTCCCATATCTCGCGAACGGATTGACGAACTCGAGAAATTCCTGTTGCATCTGAAAGTAGAAACTCGCCCGATTACAAAGGTATGTGTATTTTTCCCCTAGGCCATAGTAGTTATTGGTTTCGAGTTTCAGACTTCCGAAAATTGTGATGGTCTCACAACCATTCCTTAACTTCAAACTCCGATACCTCGCGAACGGATTGACGAACTCGAGAAATTCCTGTTGCATCTGAAAGTAGAAACTCGCCCGATTACAAAGGTATGTGCATTTTTCCCCTAGGCCATAGTAGTTGTTGGTTTTGAGTTTCAGACTTCCGAAAATTGTGATGGTCTCACAACCATTCCTTAATTTCGAACTCCGATACCTCGCGAACGGATCGGCGAACTCGAGAAATCCCGGTTGCATTTGAAAGTAGAAACTGGCCCGATTACAATGGTTTGTGTACTTTTCCCCTATGCCTTTCCAGTTATTCTTTTCTAGCATCAGAATTGCGAAAATTTTGATGGTTTCTCAACCATTCCTTAACTTCACACTCCCATATCACGCGAACGGATTGACGACCTCAAGAAATTCCTATTGCATCTGAAAGTAGAAACACGCCCGATTACAAAGGTATGTGTATTTTTCCCTAGGCCATAGTAGTTATTGGTTTCGAGTATCAGATTTGCGAAAATTGTGATGGTTTCTCAACCATTCCTTAATTTCAGACTCCCATATCTCGCGAACCGACTGACGAACTCGAGAAATTCCTGTTGCATCTGAAACCAGAAACTTGTCCGATTACAACGGTATGTGTACTTTTCCCCTGGGCCATTCCAGTTATTGGTTTCGAGTATCAGACTTGCGAAAATTTTTATGGTTTCTCAACTATTCCTTAACTTCAAACTCCCATATCTCGCGAACAGACTAACGAACTCGAGAATTTCCTATTGCATTTGAAAGCAGAAGCTCGACCGATTACAATGGTGTGTGTACTTTTCCCCTAGGTCAATCCAGTTATTTGTTTCTAGCATCAGAATTGCGAAAATTTTGATGGCTCCTCAACCATTCCTTAACTTCAAACTCCCATATCTCGCGAACGGATGGACGAACTCGAGAAATTCCTGTTGCATCTGAAAGTAGAAACTCGCCCGATTACAAAGGTATGTGTATTTTTCCCCTAGGCCTTTGTAGTTACTGGTTTCGAGTATCAGACTTGCGAAAATTTTGAAGGTTTCTCAACCGTTCCTTAACTTCAAACTCCCATATCTCGCGAACGGATTGACGAACTCGAGAAATTCCTGTTGCATCTGAAAGCAGAAGCTCGACCGATTACAATGGTGTATGTACTTTTCCCCTAGGTCATTCCAGTTATTCGTTTCTAGCATCAGAATTGCGAAAATTTTGATGGCTTCTCAACCATTCCTTAACTTCAAACTCCCATATCTCGAGAACGGATGGAGGAACTCGAGAAATTCCTGTTGCATCTGAAAGTAGAAACTCGCCCGATTACAAAGGTATGTGTATTTTTCCCCTAGGCCTTTGTAGTTACTGGTTTCGAGTATCAGACTTGCGAAAATTTTGAAGGTTTCTCAACCGTTCCTTAACTTCAAACTCCCATATCTCGCGAACGGATTGACGAACTCGAGAAATTCCTGTTGCATCTGAAAGCAGAAGCTCGACCGATTACAATGGTGTATGTACTTTTCCCCTAGGTCATTCCAGTTATTCGTTTCTAGCATCAGAATTGCGAAAATTTTGATGGCTTCTCAACCATTCCTTAACTTCAAACTCCGATCCCTCGCGAACGGATCGGCGAACTCGAGAAATTCCTGTTGCATTTGAAAGTAGAAACTGGCCCGATTACAATGGTTTGTGTACTTTTCCCCTAGGCCGTTCCAGTTATTGGTTTCGAGAATCAGACTTGCGAAAATTTTGATGGTTTCTCAACCATTCCTTAACTTCAAACTCCGATACCTCGCGAACGGATTGGCGAACTCGAGAAGTTCCTGTCGCCTCTGAAAGTAGAAACTTGCCCGATTACAATGGTGTGTGTACTTTTCCCCTAGGTCATTCGAGTTATTCGTTTCTAGCATCAGAATTGCGAAAATTTTGATTGTTTCTCAACCATTCCTTAACTTCAAACTCCCATATCTCGCGAACGGATTGACGAACTCGAGATATTCCTGTTGCATCTGAAAGTATAAACTCGCCCGATTACAAAGGTATGTGTATTTTTCCCCTAGGGCTTTGTAGTTATTGGTTTCGAGTATCAGACTTGCGAAAATTTTGATGGTTTCTCAAGCATTCCTTAACTTCAAACTCCCATATCTCGCGAACGGATTGACGAACTCGAGAAATTTCTGTTGCATCTGAAAGCAGAAACTCGTCCGATTACAACGGTATGTGTAATTTTCCCCTAGGGCTTAGTAGTTATTGGTTTCGAGTATCAGACTTGCGAAAATTTTGATGGTTTCTCAAGCATTCCTTAACTTCAAACTCCCATATCTCGCGAACGGATTGACGAACTCGATTATTTCCTGTTGCATCTGAAAGTAGAAAGTCTACCAATTACAATGGTGTGTGTACTTTTCCCCTAGGTCATTCCAGTTATTCGTTTCTAGTATCAGAATTGCGAAAATTTTGATGGTTTCTCAACCATTCCTTAACTTCAAACTCCCATATCTCGCGAACAGATTGACGAACTCGAGAAATTCCTATTGCATCTGAAACCAGAAACTCGCCCGATTACAACGGTATGTGTATTTTTGCCCTAGGCCATAGTAGTTATTGGTTTCGAGTATCAGACTTGCGAAAATTTTGATGGTTTCTCAACCATTCCTTAACTTCAAACTCCGATACCTCGCGAACGGATTGGCGAACTCGAGAAGTTCCTGTCGCCTCTGAAAGTAGAAACTTGCCCGATTACAATGGTGTGTGTACTTTTCCCCTAGGTCATTCGAGTTATTCGTTTCTAGCATCAGAATTGCGAAAATTTTGATTGTTTCTCAACCGTTCCTTAACTTCCAATTCCCATATCTCGCGAACGGATTGACGAGCTCGAGAAATTCCTGTTGCACCTGAAAGTAGAAACACGCCCGATTACAATGGTATGTGTATTTTTCCCCTAGGACCTTGTAGTTACTGGTTTCGAGTATCACACTTTCGAATATTTTGATGATTTCTCAGCCATTCCTTAACTTCAAACCACCATATCTCGCGAACGGATTGAAGAACTCGAGAAATTCCTGTTGCATCTGAAAGCAGAAACTCGCCCGATTACAAAGGTATGGTGTATTTTTCCCCTAGGGCTTTGTAGTTACTGGTTTCGAGTATCAGACTTGCGAAAATATTGATGGTTTCTCAACCATTCCTTAACTTCAAACTCCCATATCTCGCGAACGGATTGACGCACTCGAGGAATTCCTATTGCATCTGAAAGTAGGAACTCGCCCCAACACAATGGTGTGTGTACTTTTCCCCTAGCCCATTCCTGTTATTGGTTTCGAGTATCAGACTTGCGAAAATTTTGGTGTTCTCTCAACCGCTCCTTAATTTCCAATTCCCATATCTCGCGAACGAATTGACGAACTCGAGAAATTCCTGTTGCATCTGAAAGCAGAAACTCGTCCGATTACAACGGTATGTGTAATTTCCCCCTAGGGCTTAGTAGTTATTGGTTTCGAGTATCAGACTTGCGAAAATTTTGATGGTTTCTCAAGCATTCCTTAACATCAAACTCCCATATCTCGCGAAAGGATTGACGAACTCGAGAAATTCCTGTTGCATCTGAAAGTAGAAACTCGACCGATTACAAAGGTATGTGTATTTTTCCCCTAGGCCATAGTTGTTATTGGTTTCGAGTATCTGACTTCCGAAATTTGTGATGGTCTCACAACCATTCCTTAACTTCAAACTCCGATCCCTCGCGAACGGATCGGCGAACTCGAGAAATTCCTGTTGCATTTGAAAGTAGAAACTGGCCCGATTACAATGGTTTGTGTACTTTTCCCCTAGGCCGTTCCAGTTATTGGTTTCGAGAATCAGACTTGCGAAAATTTTGATGGTTTCTCAACCATTCCTTAACTTCAAACTCCGATACCTCGCGAACGGATTGGCGAACTCGAGAAGTTCCTGTCGCCTCTGAAAGTAGAAACTTGCCCGATTACAATGGTGTGTGTACTTTTCCCCTAGGTCATTCGAGTTATTCGTTTCTAGCATCAGAATTGCGAAAATTTTGATTGTTTCTCAACCATTCCTTAACTTCAAACTCCCATATCTCGCGAACGGATTCATGAACTCGAGAAATTCCTGTTACATCAGAAAGTAGAAAGTCGCCCGATTACAAGGGTATGTGTATTTTTCCCCTAATCCTTTGTAGCTATTGGTTTCGAGTATCAGACTTGCGAAAATTTTGATGGTTTCTCAACCGTTCCTTAATTTCAAACTCCCATGTCTCGCGAACGGATTGATGAACTCGAGAAATTCCTATTGGATCTAAAAGCAGAAACTCGCCCGATTACAAAGGTATGTGCATTTTTCCCCTAGGGCTTTGTAGTTACTGGTTTCGAGTAGCAGACTTCCGAAAATTTTGATGGTTTCTCAAGCATTCCTTAACTTCATACTCCCATACCTCGCGAACGGATTGGCGAACTCGATTATTTCCTGTTGCATCTGAAAGTAGAAAGTCTACCGATTACAGTGGTGTGTGTACTTTTACCCTAGGTCATTCCAGTTATTCGTTTCTAGCATCAGAATTGCGAAAATTATGATGGTTTCTCAACCATTCCTTAACTTCAAACTCCCATATCTCGCGAACGGATTGACGAACTCGAGAAATTCCTATTGCATCTGAATGTAGAAACTCGCCTGATTACAAAGGTATGTGTATTTTTCCCCTAAGGCTTTGTAGTTATTGGTTTCGAGTATCAGACTTGCGACAATTTTGATGGTTTCTCAAGCATTCGTTAACTTCAAACTCCCATATCTCGCGAACGGATTGACGAACTCGAGAAATTCCTGTTGCATCTGAAAGTAGAAACTCGCCCGATTACAAAGGTATGTGTATTTTTCCCCTAGGC
Source organism: Ptiloglossa arizonensis (assembly GCF_051014685.1). Lineage (NCBI taxonomy): Eukaryota > Metazoa > Arthropoda > Insecta > Hymenoptera > Colletidae > Ptiloglossa > Ptiloglossa arizonensis. The sequence continues at coordinate 649,170 of NW_027478592.1, read as the reverse complement.
CATAGTAGTTATTGGTTTCGAGTTTCAGACTTCCGAAAATTGTGATGGTCTCACAACCATTCCTTAATTTCGAACTCCGATACCTCGCGAACGGATCGGCGAACTCGAGAAATCCCGGTTGCATTTGAAAGTAGAAACTGGCCCGATTACAATGGTTTGTGTACTTTTCCCCTATGCCTTTCCAGTTATTCTTTTCTAGCATCAGAATTGCGAAAATTTTGATGGTTTCTCAACCATTCCTTAACTTCACACTCCCATATCACGCGAACGGATTGACGACCTCAAGAAATTCCTATTGCATCTGAAAGTAGAAACACGCCCGATTACAAAGGTATGTGTATTTTTCCCTAGGCCATAGTAGTTATTGGTTTCGAGTATCAGATTTGCGAAAATTGTGATGGTTTCTCAACCATTCCTTAATTTCAGACTCCCATATCTCGCGAACCGACTGACGAACTCGAGAAATTCCTGTTGCATCTGAAACCAGAAACTTGTCCGATTACAACGGTATGTGTACTTTTCCCCTGGGCCATTCCAGTTATTGGTTTCGAGTATCAGACTTGCGAAAATTTTTATGGTTTCTCAACTATTCCTTAACTTCAAACTCCCATATCTCGCGAACAGACTAACGAACTCGAGAATTTCCTATTGCATTTGAAAGCAGAAGCTCGACCGATTACAATGGTGTGTGTACTTTTCCCCTAGGTCAATCCAGTTATTTGTTTCTAGCATCAGAATTGCGAAAATTTTGATGGCTCCTCAACCATTCCTTAACTTCAATCTCCCATATCTCGCGAACGGATGGACGAACTCGAGAAATTCCTGTTGCATCTGAAAGTAGAAACTCGCCCGATTACAAAGGTATGTGTATTTTTCCCCTAGGCCTTTGTAGTTACTGGTTTCGAGTATCAGACTTGCGAAAATTTTGAAGGTTTCTCAACCGTTCCTTAACTTCAAACTCCCATATCTCGCGAACGGATTGACGAACTCGAGAAATTCCTGTTGCATCTGAAAGCAGAAGCTCGACCGATTACAATGGTGTATGTACTTTTCCCCTAGGTCATTCCAGTTATTCGTTTCTAGCATCAGAATTGCGAAAATTTTGATGGCTTCTCAACCATTCCTTAACTTCAAACTCCCATATCTCGAGAACGGATGGAGGAACTCGAGAAATTCCTGTTGCATCTGAAAGTAGAAACTCGCCCGATTACAAAGGTATGTGTATTTTTCCCCTAGGCCTTTGTAGTTACTGGTTTCGAGTATCAGACTTGCGAAAAATTTGAAGGTTTCTCAACCATTCCTTAACTGCAAACTCCGATGCCTCGCGAACGGATTGGCGAACTCGAGAAGTTCCTGTCGCCTCTGAAAGTAGAAACTTGCCCGATTACAATGGTGTGTGTACTTTTCCCCTAGGTCATTCGAGTTATTCGTTTCTAGTATCAGAATTGCGAAAATTTTGATGGTTTCTCAACCATTCCTTAACTTCTAACTCCCATATCTCGCGAACCGATTGACGAACTCGAGAAATTCCTGTTGCATCTGAAAGTAGAAACTCGCCCGATTACAAAGGTATGTGTATTTTTCCCCTAGGCCTTTGTAGTTACTGGTTTCGAGTATCAGACTTGCGAAAATTTTGAAGGTTTCTCAACCATTCCTTAACTTCAAACTCCGATGCCTCGCGAACGGATTGGCGAACTCGAGAAGTTCCTGTCGCCTCTGAAAGTAGAAACTTGCCCGATTACAATGGTGTGTGTACTTTTCCCCTAGGTCATTCGAGGTATTCGTTTCTAGCATCAGAATTGCGAAAATTTTGATGGTTTCTCAACCATTCCTTAACTTCTAACTCCCATATCTCGCGAACCGATTGACGAACTCGAGAAATTCCTGTTGCATCTGAAAGTAGAAACTCGCCCGATTACAAAGGTATGTGTATTTTTCCCCTAGGCCTTTGTAGTTACTGGTTTCGAGTATCAGACTTGCGAAAATTTTGATGGTTTCTCAACCATTCCTTAAATTCAAGCTACCATATCTCGCGAACAGAATGACGAACTCGAGAAATTCCTGTTGCATCTGAAAGTAGAAACTCGACCGATTACAACGGTGTGTGGACTTATCCCCTAGGCCATTCCTATTATTGGTTTCGAGAATCAGACTTGCGAAAATTTTGATGGTTTCTCAAGCATTCCTTAACTTCAAACTCCCATATCACGCGAACGGATTGACGACCTCAAGAAATTCCTATTGCATCTGAAAGTAGAAACACTCCCGATTACAAAGGTATGTGTATTTTTCCCCTAGGCCATAGTAGTTATTGGTTTCGAGTATCAGATTTGCGAAAATTGTGATGGTTTCTCAACCATTCCTTAATTTCAAACTCCCATATCTCGCGAACGCATTGACGAATCCGAAAAATTTCTGTTGCATCTGAAAGTGGAATCTCTCCCGATTACAACGGTGTGTGTATTTTTCCCCTAAGCCTTTGTAGTTGTTGGTTTCGAGTATCAGACTTGCGAAAATTTTGATGGTTTCTCAACCATTCCTTAAATTCAAGCTACCATATCTCGCGAACAGAATGACGAACTCGAGAAATTCCTGTTGCATCTGAAAGTAGAAACTCGTCCGATTACAACGGTGTGTGGACTTATCCCCTAGGCCATTCCTATTATTGGTTTCGAGAATCAGACTTGCGAAAATTTTGATGGTTTCTCAAGCATTCCTTAACTTCAAACTCCCATATCTCTAGAACGGATTGACGAACTCGATTATTTCCTGTTGCATCTGAAAGTAGAAAGTCTACCAATTACAATGGTGTGTGTACTTTTCCCCTAGGTCATTCCAGTTATTCGTTTCTAGCATCAGAATTGCGAAAATTTTGATGGTTTCTCAACCATTCCTTAACTTCAAACTCCCATATCTCGCGAACAGATTGACGAACTCGAGAAATTCCTATTGCATCTGAAACCAGAAACTCGCCCGATTACAACGGTATGTGTATTTTTGCCCTAGGCCATAGTAGTTATTGGTTTCGAGTATCAGACTTGCGAAAATTTTGATGGTTTCTCAACCATTCCTTAACTTCAAACTCCGATACCTCGCGAACGGATTGGCGAACTCGAGAAGTTCCTGTCGCCTCTGAAAGTAGAAACTTGCCCGATTACAATGGTGTGTGTACTTTTCCCCTAGGTCATTCCAGTTATTCGTTTCTAGCATCAGAATTGCGAAAATTATGATGGTTTCTCAACCATTCCTTAACTTCAAACTCCCATATCTCGCGAACGGATTGACGAACTCGAGAAATTCCTATTGCATCTGAATGTAGAAACTCGCCTGATTACAAAGGTATGTGTATTTTTCCCCTAAGGCTTTGTAGTTATTGGTTTCGAGTATCAGACTTGCGACAATTTTGATGGTTTCTCAAGCATTCGTTAACTTCAAACTCCCATATCTCGCGAACGGATTGACGAACTCGAGAAATTCCTGTTGCATCTGAAAGTAGAAACTCGCCCGATTACAAAGGTATGTGTATTTTTCCCCTAGGCCATAGTAGTTATTGGTTTCGAGTTTCAGACTTCCGAAAATTGTGATGGTCTCACAACCATTCCTTAACTTCAAACTCCGATACCTCGCGAACGGATTGACGAACTCGAGAAATTCCTGTTGCATCTGAAAGTAGAAACTCGCCCGATTACAAAGGTGTGTGCATTTTTCCCCTAGGCCATAGTAGTTATTGGTTTCGAGTTTCAGACTTCCGAAAATTGTGATGGTCTCACAACCATTCCTTAATTTCGAACTCCGATACCTCGCGAACGGATCGGCGAACTCGAGAAATCCCGGTTGCATTTGAAAGTAGAAACTGGCCCGATTACAATGGTTTGTGTACTTTTCCCCTATGCCTTTCCAGTTATTCTTTTCTAGCATCAGAATTGCGAAAATTTTGATGGTTTCTCAACCATTCCTTAACTTCAAACTCCGATACCTCGCGAACGGATTAGCGAACTCGAGAAGTTCCAGTCGCCTCTGAAAGTAGAAACTTGCCCGATTACAATGGTGTGTGTACTTTTCCCCTAGGTCATTCGAGTTATTCGTTTCTAGCATCAGAATTGCGAAAATTTTGATGGTTTCTCAACCATTCCTTAACTTCAAACTCCCATATCTCGCGAACCGATTGACGAACTCGAGAAATTCCTGTTGCATCTGAAAGTAGAAACTCGCCCGATTACAACGGTATGTGTATTTTCCCCCTGGGCCTTGTAGTTATTGGTTTCGAGTATCAGACTTGCAAAAATTTTGATGGTTTCTAAACCGTTCCTTAACTTCACACTCCCATATCACGCGAACGGATTGACGACCTCAAGAAATTCCTGTTGCATCTGAAAGCAGAAACTCGTCCGATTACAACGGTATGTGTAATTTTCCCCTAGGGCTTAGTAGTTATTGGTTTCAAGTATCAGACTTGCGAAAATTTTGATGGTTTCTCAAGCATTCCTTAACTTCAAACTCCCATATCTCGCGAACGGATTGACGAACTCGATTATTTCCTGTTGCATCTGTAAGTAGAAAGTCAACCGATTACAATGGTGTGTGTACTTTTTCCCTAGGTCATTCCGGTTATAGGTTTCGAGTATCTGACTTGCGAAAATTTTGATGGTTTCTCAACCGTTCCTTAACTTCCAATTCCCATATCTCGCGAACGAATTGACGAACTCGAGAAATTCCTGTTGCATCTGAAAGCAGAAACTCGTCCGATTACAACGGTATGTGTAATTTTCCCCTAGGGCTTAGTAGTTATTGGTTTCGAGTATCAGACTTGCGAAAATTTTGATGGTTTCTCAAGCATTACTTAACTTCAAACTCCCATATCTCGCGAACGGATTGACGAACTCGATTATTTCCTGTTGCATCTGAAAGTAGAAAGTCTACCAATTACAATGGTGTGTGTACTTTTCCCCTAGGTCATTCCAGTTATTCGTTTCTAGTATCAGAATTGCGAAAATTTTGATGGTTTCTCAACCATTCCTTAACTTCAAACTCCCATATCTCGCGAACAGATTGACGTACTCGAGAAATTCCTATTGCATCTGAAACCAGAAACTCGCCCGATTACAACGGTATGTGTATTTTTGCCCTAGGCCATAGTAGTTATTGGTTTCGAGTATCAGACTTGCGAAAATTTTGATGGTTTCTCAACCATTCCTTAACTTCAAACCACCATATCTCGCGAACGGATTGAAGAACTCGAGAAATTCCTGTTGCATCTGAAAGCAGAAACTCGCCCGATTACAAAGGTATGGTGTATTTTTCCCCTAGGGCTTTGTAGTTACTGGTTTCGAGTATCAGACTTGCGAAAATATTGATGGTTTCTCAACCATTCCTTAACTTCAAACTCCCATATCTCGCGAACGGATTGACGCACTCGAGGAATTCCTATTGCATCTGAAAGTAGGAACTCGCCCCAACACAATGGTGTGTGTACTTTTCCCCTAGCCCATTCCTGTTATTGGTTTCGAGTATCAGACTTGCGAAAATTTTGATGTTCTCTCAACCGCTCCTTAATTTCCAATTCCCATATCTCGCGAACGAATTGACGAACTCGAGAAATTCCTGTTGCATCTGAAAGCAGAAACTCGTCCGATTACAACGGTATGTGTAATTTCCCCCTAGGGCTTAGTAGTTATTGGTTTCGAGTATCAGACTTGCGAAAATTTTGATGGTTTCTCAAGCATTCCTTAAGATCAAACTCCCATATCTCGCGAAAGGATTGACGAACTCGAGAAATTCCTGTTGCATCTGAAAGTAGAAACTCGACCGATTACAAAGGTATGTGTATTTTTCCCCTAGGCCATAGTTGTTATTGGTTTCGAGTATCTGACTTCCGAAATTTGTGATGGTCTCACAACCATTCCTTAACTTCAAACTCCGATCCCTCGCGAACGGATCGGCGAACTCGAGAAATTCCTGTTGCATTTGAAAGTAGAAACTGGCCCGATTACAATGGTTTGTGTACTTTTCCCCTAGGCCGTTCCAGTTATTGGTTTCGAGAATCAGACTTGCGAAAATTTTGATGGTTTCTCAACCATTCCTTAACTTCAAACTCCGATACCTCGCGAACGGATTGGCGAACTCGAGAAGTTCCTGTCGCCTCTGAAAGTAGAAACTTGCCCGATTACAATGGTGTGTGTACTTTTCCCCTAGGTCATTCGAGTTATTCGTTTCTAGCATCAGAATTGCGAAAATTTTGATTGTTTCTCAACCATTCCTTAACTTCAAACTCCCATATCTCGCGAACGGATTCATGAACTCGAGAAATTCCTGTTACATCAGAAAGTAGAAAGTCGCCCGATTACAAGGGTATGTGTATTTTTCCCCTAATCCTTTGTAGCTATTGGTTTCGAGTATCAGACTTGCGAAAATTTTGATGGTTTCTCAACCGTTCCTTAATTTCAAACTCCCATGTCTCGCGAACGGATTGATGAACTCGAGAAATTCCTATTGGATCTAAAAGCAGAAACTCGCCCGATTACAAAGGTATGTGCATTTTTCCCCTAGGGCTTTGTAGTTACTGGTTTCGAGTAGCAGACTTCCGAAAATTTTGATGGTTTCTCAAGCATTCCTTAACTTCATACTCCCATACCTCGCGAACGGATTGGCGAACTCGATTATTTCCTGTTGCATCTGAAAGTAGAAAGTCTACCGATTACAGTGGTGTGTGTACTTTTACCCTAGGTCATTCCAGTTATTCGTTTCTAGCATCAGAATTGCGAAAATTATGATGGTTTCTCAACCATTCCTTAACTTCAAACTCCCATATCTCGCGAACGGATTGACGAACTCGAGAAATTCCTATTGCATCTGAATGTAGAAACTCGCCTGATTACAAAGGTATGAGTATTTTTCCCCTAAGGCTTTGTAGTTATTGGTTTCGAGTATCAGACTTGCGACAATTTTGATGGTTTCTCAAGCATTCGTTAACTTCAAACTCCCATATCTCGCGAACGGATTGACGAACTCGAGAAATTCCTGTTGCATCTGAAAGTAGAAACTCGCCCGATTACAAAGGTATGTGTATTTTTCCCCTAGGCCATAGTAGTTATTGGTTTCGAGTTTCAGACTTCCGAAAATTGTGATGGTCTCACAACCATTCCTTAACTTCAAACTCCGATACCTCGCGAACGGATTGACGAACTCGAGAAATTCCTGTTGCATCTGAAAGTAGAAACTCGCCCGATTACAAAGGTATGTGCATTTTTCCCCTAGGCCATAGTAGTTGTTGGTTTTGAGTTTCAGACTTCCGAAAATTGTGATGGTCTCACAACCATTCCTTAATTTCGAACTCCGATACCTCGCGAACGGATCGGCGAACTCGAGAAATCCCGGTTGCATTTGAAAGTAGAAACTGGCCCGATTACAATGGTTTGTGTACTTTTCCCCTATGCCTTTCCAGTTATTCTTTTCTAGCATCAGAATTGCGAAAATTTTGATGGTTTCTCAACCATTCCTTAACTTCAAACTCCGATACCTCGCGAACGGATTAGCGAACTCGAGAAGTTCCTGTCGCCTCTGAAAGTAGAATCTTGCCCGACTACAATGGTGTGTGTACTTATCCCCTAGCCCGTTCCAGTTATTGGTTTCGAGTATCTGACTTGCGAAAATTTTGATGGTTTCTCAACCATTCCTTAACTTCAAACTCCCATATCTCGCGAACGGATTGACGAGCTCGAGAAATTCCTGTTGCATCTGAAAGTATAAACTCGCCCGATTACAAAGGTATGTGTATTTTTCCCCTAGGGCTTTGTAGTTACTGGTTTCGAGTATCAGACTTGCGAAAATTTTGATGGTTTCTCAAGCATTCCTTAACTTCCAATTCCCATATCTCGCGAAAGAATTGACGAACTCGAGAAATTCCTGTTGCATCTGAAAGCAGAAACTCGTCCGATTACAACGGTATGTGTAATTTTCCCCTAGGGCTTAGTAGTTATTGGTTTCGAGTATCAGACTTGCGAAAATTTTGATGGTTTCTCAAGCATTCCTTAACTTCAAACTCCCATATCTCGCGAACGGATTGACGAACTCGATTATTTCCTGTTGCATCTGTAAGTAGAAAGTCAACCGATTACAATGGTGTGTGTACTTTTTCCCTAGGTCATTCCAGTTATAGGTTTCGAGTATCAGACTTGCGAAAATTTTGATGGTTTCTCAAGCATTACTTAACTTCAAACTCCCATATCTCGCGAACGGATTGACGAACTCGATTATTTCCTGTTGCATCTGAAAGTAGAAAGTCTACCAATTACAATGGTGTGTGTACTTTTCCCCTAGGTCATTCCAGTTATTCGTTTCTAGCATCAGAATTGCGAAAATTTTGATGGTTTCTCAACCATTCCTTAACTTCAAACTCCCATATCTCGCGAACAGATTGACGAACTCGAGAAATTCCTATTGCATCTGAAACCAGAATCTCGCCCGATTACAACGGTATGTGTATTTTTGCCCTAGGCCATAGTAGTTATTGGTTTCGAGTATCAGACTTGCGAAAATTTTGATGGTTTCTCAACCATTCCTTAACTTCAAACTCCGATACCTCGCGAACGGATTGGCGAACTCGAGAAGTTCCTGTCGCCTCTGAAAGTAGAAACTTGCCCGATTACAATGGTGTGTGTACTTTTCCCCTAGGTCATTCGAGTTATTCGTTTCTAGCATCAGAATTGCGAAAATTTTGATTGTTTCTCAACCGTTCCTTAACTTCCAATTCCCATATCTCGCGAACGGATTGACGAGCTCGAGAAATTCCTGTTGCACCTGAAAGTAGAAGCACGCCCGATTACAATGGTATGTGTATTTTTCCCCTAGGACCTTGTAGTTACTGGTTTCGACTATCACACTTTCGAATATTTTGATGATTTCTCAGCCATTCCTTAACTTCAAACCACCATATCTCGCGAACGGATTGACGAACTCGAGAAATTCCTGTTGCATCTGAAAGTAGAAACTCGCCCGATTACAAAGGTATGTGTATTTTTCCCCTAGGCCATAGTAGTTATTGGTTTCGAGTTTCAGACTTCCGAAAATTGTGATGGTCTCACAACCATTCCTTAACTTCAAACTCCGATACCTCGCAAACGGATTGACGAACTCGAGAAATTCCTGTTGCATCTGAAAGTAGAAACTCGCCCGATTACAAAGGTATGTGCATTTTTCCCCTAGGCCATAGTAGTTGTTGGTTTTGAGTTTCAGACTTCCGAAAATTGTGATGGTCTCACAACCATTCCTTAATTTCGAACTCCGATACCTCGCGAACGGATCGGCGAACTCGAGAAATCCCGGTTGCATTTGAAAGTAGAAACTGGCCCGATTACAATGGTTTGTGTACTTTTCCCCTATGCCTTTCCAGTTATTCTTTTCTAGCATCAGAATTGCGAAAATTTTGATGGTTTCTGAACCATTCCTTAACTTCAAACTCCGATACCTCGCGAACGGATTAGCGAACTCGAGAAGTTCCTGTCGCCTCTGAAAGTAGAATCTTGCCCGACTACAATGGTGTGTGTACTTATCCCCTAGCCCGTTCCAGTTATTGGTTTCGAGTATCTGACTTGCGAAAATTTTGATGGTTTCTCAACCATTCCTTAACTTCAAACTCCCATATCTCGCGAACGGATTGACGAGCTCGAGAAATTCCTGTTGCATCTGAAAGTATAAACTCGCCCGATTACAAAGGTATGTGTATTTTTCCCCTAGGGCTTTGTAGTTACTGGTTTCGAGTATCAGACTTGCGAAAATTTTGATGGTTTCTCAAGCATTCCTTAACTTCCAATTCCCATATCTCGCGAACGAATTGACGAACTCGAGAAATTCCTGTTGCATCTGAAAGCAGAAACTCGTCCGATTACAACGGTATGTGTAATTTTCCCCTAGGGCTTAGTAGTTATTGGTTTCGAGTATCAGACTTGCGAAAATTTTGATGGTTTCTCAAGCATTCCTTAACTTCAAACTCCCATATCTCGCGAACGGATTGACGAACTCGATTATGTCCTGTTGCATCTGTAAGTAGAAAGTCAACCGATTACAATGGTGTGTGTACTTTTTCCCTAGGTCATTCCAGTTATAGGTTTCGAGTATCAGACTTGCGAAAATTTTGATGGTTTCTCAACCGTTCCTTAACTTCCAATTCCCATATCCCGCGAACGAATTGACGAACTCGAGAAATTCCTGTTGCATCTGAAAGCAGAAACTCGTCCGATTACAACGGTATGTGTAATTTTCCCCTAGGGCTTAGTAGTTATTGGTTTCGAGTATCAGACTTGCGAAAATTTTGATGGTTTCTCAAGCATTACTTAACTTCAAACTCCCATATCTCGCGAACGGATTGACGAACTCGATTATTTCCTGTTGCATCTGAAAGTAGAAAGTCTACCAATTACAATGGTGTGTGTACTTTTCCCCTAGGTCATTCCAGTTATTCGTTTCTAGCATCAGAATTGCGAAAATTTTGATGGTTTCTCAACCATTCCTTAACTTCAAACTCCCATATCTCGCGAACAGATTGACGAACTCGAGAAATTCCTATTGCATCTGAAACCAGAAACTCGCCCGATTACAACGGTATGTGTATTTTTGCCCTAGGCCATAGTAGTTATTGGTTTCGAGTATCAGACTTGCGAAAATTTTGATGGTTTCTCAACCATTCCTTAACTTCAAACTCCGATACCTCGCGAACGGATTGGCGAACTCGAGAAGTTCCTGTCGCCTCTGAAAGTAGAAACTTGCCCGATTACAATGGTGTGTGTACTTTTCCCCTAGGTCATTCGAGTTATTCGTTTCTAGCATCAGAATTGCGAAAATTTTGATTGTTTCTCAACCGTTCCTTAACTTCCAATTCCCATATCTCGCGAACGGATTGACGAGCTCGAGAAATTCCTGTTGCACCTGAAAGTAGAAGCACGCCCGATTACAATGGTATGTGTATTTTTCCCCTAGGACCTTGTAGTTACTGGTTTCGACTATCACACTTTCGAATATTTTGATGATTTCTCAGCCATTCCTTAACTTCAAACCACCATATCTCGCGAACGGATTGAAGAACTCGAGAAATTCCTGTTGCATCTGAAAGCAGAAACTCACCCGATTACAAAGGTATGGTGTATTTTTCCCCTAGGGCTTTGTAGTTACTGGTTTCGAGTATCAGACTTGCGAAAATTTTGATGGTTTCTCAAGCATTCCTTAACATCAAACTCCCATATCTCGCGAAAGGATTGACGAACTCGAGAAATTCCTGTTGCATCTGAAAGCAGAAACTCGTCCGATTACAACGGTATGTGTAATTTCCTCCTAGGGCTTAGTAGTTATTGGTTTCGAGTATCAGACTTGCGAAAATTTTGATGGTTTCTCAAGCATTCCTTAACATCAAACTCCCATATCTCGCGAAAGGATTGACGAACTCGAGAAATTCCTGTTGCATCTGAAAGTAGAAACTAGACCGATTACAAAGGTATGTGTATTTTTCCCCTAGGCCATAGTTGTTATTGGTTTCGAGTATCTGACTTCCGAAATTTGTGATGGTCTCACAACCATTCCTTAACTTCAAACTCCGATCCCTCGCGAACGGATCGGCGAACTCGAGAAATTCCTGTTGCATTTGAAAGTAGAAACTGGCCCGATTACAATGGTTTGTGTACTTTTCCCCTAGGCCGTTCCAGTTATTGGTTTCGAGAATCAGACTTGCGAAAATTTTGATGGTTTCTCAACCATTCCTTAACTTCAAACTCCGATACCTCGCGAACGGATTGGCGAACTCGAGAAGTTCCTGTCGCCTCTGAAAGTAGAAACTTGCCCGATTACAATGGTGTGGGTACTTTTCCCCTAGGTCATTCGAGTTATTCGTTTCTAGCATCAGAATTGCGAAAATTTTGATTGTTTCTCAACCATTCCTTAACTTCAAACTCCCATATCTCGCGAACGGATTCATGAACTCGAGAAATTCCTGTTATATCAGAAAGTAGAAAGTCGCCCGATTACAAGGGTATGTGTATTTTTCCCCTAAGCCTTTGTAGCTATTGGTTTCGAGTATCAGACTTGCGAAAATTTTGATGGTTTCTCAACCGTTCCTTAATTTCAAACTCCCATGTCTCGCGAACGGATTGATGAACTCGAGAAATTCCTATTGGATCTAAAAGCAGAAACTCGCCCGATTACAAAGGTATGTGCATTTTTCCCCTAGGGCTTTGTAGTTACTGGTTTCGAGTAGCAGACTTCCGAAAATTTTGATGGTTTCTCAAGCATTCCTTAACTTCATACTCCCATACCTCGCGAACGGATTGGCGAACTCGATTATTTCCTGTTGCATCTGAAAGTAGAAAGTCTACCGATTACAGTGGCGTGTGTACTTTTACCCTAGGTCATTCCAGTTATTCGTTTCTAGCATCAGAATTGCGAAAATTATGATGGTTTCTCAACCATTCCTTAACTTCAAACTCCCATATCTCGCGAACGGATTGACGAACTCGAGAAATTCCTATTGCATCTGAATGTAGAAACTCGCCTGATTACAAAGGTATGTGTATTTTTCCCCTAAGGCTTTGTAGTTATTGGTTTCGAGTATCAGACTTGCGACAATTTTGATGGTTTCTCAAGCATTCGTTAACTTCAAACTCCCATATCTCGCGAACGGATTGACGAACTCGAGAAATTCCTGTTGCATCTGAAAGTAGAAACTCGCCCGATTACAAAGGTATGTGTATTTTTCCCCTAGGCCATAGTAGTTATTGGTTTCGAGTTTCAGACTTCCGAAAATTGTGATGGTCTCACAACCATTCCTTAACTTCAAACTCCGATACCTCGCGAACGGATTGACGAACTCGAGAAATTCCTGTTGCATCTGAAAGTAGAAACTCGCCCGATTACAAAGGTATGTGCATTTTTCCCCTAGGCCATAGTAGTTGTTGGTTTCGAGTTTCAGACTTCCGATAATTGTGATGGTCTCACAACCATTCCTTAATTTCGAACTCCGATACCTCGCGAACGGATCGGCGAACTCGAGAAATCCCGGTTGCATTTGAAAGTAGAAACTGGCCCGATTACAATGGTTTGTGTACTTTTCCCCTATGCCTTTCCAGTTATTCTTTTCTAGCATCAGAATTGCGAAAATTTTGATAGTTTCTCAACCATTCCTTAACTTCAAACTCCGATACCTCGCGAACGGATTAGCGAACTCGAGAAGTTCCTGTCGCCTCTGAAAGTAGAAACTTGCCCGATTACAATGGTGTGTGTACTTTTCCCCTAGGTCATTCGAGTTATTCGTTTCTAGCATCAGAATTGCGAAAATTTTAATGGTTTCTCAACCATTCCTTAACTTCAAACTCCCATATCTCGCGAACGGATGGACGAACTCGAGAAATTCCTGTTGCATCTGAAAGTAGAAACTCGCCGATTACAACGGTATGTGTATTTTTCCCCTAGGCCTTTGTAGTTATTAGTTTCGAGTATCAGACGTGCGAAAATTTTGATGGTTTCTCAACCATTCCTTAACTTCAAACTCCGATGCCTCGCGAACGGATTGGCGAACTCGAGAAGTTCCTGTCGCCTCTGAAAGTAGAAACTTGCCCGATTACAATGGTGTGTGTACTTTTCCCCTAGGTCATTCGAGTTATTCGTTTCTAGCATCAGAATTGCGAAAATTTTAATGGTTTCTCAACCATTCCTTAACTTCAAACTCCCATATCTCGCGAACGGATTGACGAGCTCGAGAAATTCCTGTTGCATCTGGAACCAGAAGCTCGTCCGATTACAACGGTATGTGAATTTCTGCCCTAGGCCATAGTAGTTATTGGTTTCTAGTATCAGATTTGCGAAAATTTTGATGGTTTCTCAAGCATTCCTTAAATTCAAACTCACATATCTCTCGAACGGATTGACGAACTCGAGAAATTCCAATTGCAGCTAAAAGCAGAAACTCGCCCGATTACAAAGGTATGTGTATTTTTCCCCTAGGGCTTTGTAGTTATTGGTTTCGAGTATCAGACTTGCGAAAATTTTGATGGTTTCTCAAGCATTCCTTAACTTCAAACTCCCATATCTCGCGAACGAATTGACGAACTCGAGAAATTCCTGTTGCATCTGAAAGCAGAAACTCGTCCGATTACAACGGTATGTGTAATTTTCCCCTAGGGCTTAGTAGTTATTGGTTTCGAGTATCAGACTTGCGAAAATTTTGATGGTTTCTCAAGCATTCCTTAACTTCAAACTCCCATATCTCGCGAACGGATTGACGAACTCGATTATTTCCTGTTGCATCTGTAAGTAGAAAGTCAACCGATTACAATGGTGTGTGTACTTTTTCCCTAGGTCATTCCAGTTATAGGTTTCGAGTATCAGACTTGCGAAAATTTTGATGGTTTCTCAACCGTTCCTTAACTTCCAATTCCCATATCCCGCGAACGAATTGACGAACTCGAGAAATTCCTGTTGCATCTGAAAGCAGAAACTCGTCCGATTACAACGGTATGTGTAATTTTCCCCTAGGGCTTAGTAGTTATTGGTTTCGAGTATCAGACTTGCGAAAATTTTGATGGTTTCTCAAGCATTACTTAACTTCAAACTCCCATATCTCGCGAACGGATTGACGAACTCGATTATTTCCTGTTGCATCTGAAAGTAGAAAGTCTACCAATTACAATGGTGTGTGTACTTTTCCCCTAGGTCATTCCAGTTATTCGTTTCTAGCATCAGAATTGCGAAAATTTTGATGGTTTCTCAACCATTCCTTAACTTCAAACTCCCATATCTCGCGAACAGATTGACGAACTCGAGAAATTCCTATTGCATCTGAAACCAGAAACTCGCCCGATTACAACGGTATGTGTATTTTTGCCCTAGGCCATAGTAGTTATTGGTTTCGAGTATCAGACTTGCGAAAATTTTGATGGTTTCTCAACCATTCCTTAACTTCAAACTCCGATACCTCGCGAACGGATTGGCGAACTCGAGAACTTCCTGTCGCCTCTGAAAGTAGAAACTTGCCCGATTACAATGGTGTGTGCACTTTTCCCCTAGGTCATTCGAGTTATTCGTTTCTAGCATCAGAATTGCGAAAATTTTGATTGTTTCTCAACCGTTCCTTAACTTCCAATTCCCATATCTCGCGAACGGATTGACGAGCTCGAGAAATTCCTGTTGCATCTGAAAGCAGAAACTCGTCCGATTACAAAGGTATGTGTATTTTTCCCCTAGGGCTTTGTAGTTACTGGTTTCGAGTATCAGACTTGCGAAAATTTTGATGGTTTCACAACCGTTCCTTAATTTCAAACTCCCATGTCTCGCGAACGGATTGATGAACTCGAGAAATTCCTATTGGATCTAAAAGCAGAAACTCGCCCGATTACAACGGTATGTGTATTTTTGCCCTAGGCCATAGTAGTTATTGGTTTCGAGTATCAGACTTGCGAAAATTTTGATGTTTCCTCAACCATTCCTTAACTTCAAACTCCGATATCTCGCGAACGGATTGACGAGCTCGAGAAATTCCTATTGCATCTGAATGTAGAAACTCGCCTGATTACAAAGGTATGTGTATTTTTCCCCTAAGGCTTTGTAGTTATTGGTTTCGAGTATCAGACTTGCGACAATTTTGATGGTTCCTCAAGCATTCGTTAACTTCAAACTCCCATATCTCGCGAACGGATTGACGAACTCGAGAAATTCCTGTTGCATCTGAAAGTAGAAACTCGCCCGATTACAAAGGTATGTGTATTTTTCCCCTAGGCCATAGTAGTTATTGGTTTCGAGTTTCAGACTTCCGAAAATTGTGATGGTCTCACAACCATTCCTTAACTTCAAACTCCGATACCTCGCGAACGGATCGGCGAACTCGAGAAATTCCTGTTGCATTTGAAAGCAGAAACTGGCCCGATTACAATGGTTTGTGTACTTTTCCCCTATGCCTTTCCAGTTATTCTTTTCTAGCATCAGAATTGCGAAAATTTTGATGGTTTCTCAACCATTCCTTAACTTCAAACTCCGATACCTCGCGAACGGATTAGCGAACTCGAGAAGTTCCTGTCGCCTCTGAAAGTAGAAACTTGCCCGATTACAATGGTGTGTGTACTTTTCCCCTAGGTCATTCGAGTTATTCGTTTCTAGCATCAGAATTGCGAAAATTTTGATGGTTTCTCAACCATTCCTTAACTTCAAACTCCCATATCTCGCGAACGGATGGACGAACTCGAGAAATTCCTGTTGCATCTGAAAGTAGAAACTCGCCGATTACAACGGTATGTGTATTTTTCCCCTAGGCCTTTGTAGTTATTGGTTTCGAGTATCACACGTGCGAAAATTTTGATGGTTTCTCAACCATTCCTTAACTTCAAACTCCGATGCCTCGCGAACGGATTGGCGAATTCGAGAAGTTCCTGTCGCCTCTGAAAGTAGTAACTTGCCCGATTACAATGGTGTGTGTACTTTTCCCCTAGGTCATTCGAGTTATTCGTTTCTAGCATCAGAATTGCGAAAATTTTGATGGTTTCTCATCCATTCCTTAACTACAAACTCCCATATCTCGCGAACCGATTGACGAACTCGAGAAATTCCTGTTGCATCTGAAAGCAGAAACTCGCCCGATTACAACGGTATGTGTATTTTTCACCTAGGCCTTGTAGTTATTGGTTTCGAGTATCAGACTTGCAAAAATTTTGATGGTTTCTCAACCGTTCCTTAACTTCACACTCCCATATCACGCGAACAGATTGACGACCTCAAGAAATTCCTATTGCATCTGAAAGTAGAAACACGCCCGATTACAAAGGTATGTGTATTCTTCCCTAGGCCATAGTAGTTATTGGTTTCGAGTATCAGATTTGCGAAAATTGTGATGGTTTCTCCACCATTCCTTAACTTCAAACTCCCATATCTCGCGAACGGACTAACGAACTCGAGAATTTCCTATTGCATTTGAAAGCAGAAACTTGCCCGATTACAATGGTGTGTGTACTTTTCCCCTAGGCCGTTCCAGTTATTGGTCTCGAGTATCAGACTTGCGAAAACTTTGATGGTTTCTCAAGCATTCCTTAATTTCAACCTCCCATATCTCGCGAACGGATTGACGAGCTCGAGACATTCCTGTTGTATCTGAGAGTATAAACTCGCCCGATTACAAAGGTATGTGTATTTTTCCCCTAGGGCTTTGTAGTTATTGGTTTCGAGTATCAGACTTGCGAAAATTTTGATGGTTTCTCAACCATTCCTTAACTTCAAACTCCCATATCTCGCGAACGGATGGACGAACTCGAGAAATTCCTGTTGCATCTGAAAGTAGAAACTCGCCGATTACAACGGTATGTGTATTTTTCCCCTAGGCCTTTGTAGTTATTGGTTTCGAGTATCAGACGTGCGAAAATTTTGATGGTTTCTCAACCATTCCTTAACTTCAAACTCCGATGCCTCGCGAACGGATTGGCGAATTCGAGAAGTTCCTGTCGCCTCTGAAAGTAGAAACTTGCCCGATTACAATGGTGTGTGTACTTTTCCCCTAGGTCATTCGAGTTATTCGTTTCTAGCATCAGAATTGCGAAAATTTTGATGGTTTCTCAACCATTCCTTAACTTCAAACTCCCATATCTCGCGAACCGATTGACGAACTCGAGAAATTCCTGTTGCATCTGAAAGTAGAAACTCGCCCGATTACAACGGTATGTGTATTTTTCCCCTAGGCCTTGTAGTTATTGGTTTCGAGTATCAGACTTGCGAAAATTTTGATGGTTTATCAAGCATTCCTTAATTTCAACCTCCCATATCTCGCGAACGGATTGACGAGCTCGAGACATTCCTGTTGCATCTGAAAGTATAAACTCGCCCGATTACAAAGGTATGTGTATTTTTCCCCTAGGGCTTTGTAGTTATTGGTTTCGAGTATCAGACTTGCGAAAATTTTGATGGTTTCTCAAGCATTCCTTAACTTCAAACTCCCATATCTCGCGAACGGATTGACGAACTCGAGAAATTCCTGTTGCATTTGAAAGTAGAAACTTGCCCGACTACAATGGTGTGTGTACTTATCCCCTAGGCCGTTCCAGTTATTGGTTTCGAGTATCTGACTTGCGAAAATTTTGATGGTTTCTCAACCATTCCTTAACTTCAAACTCCCATATCTCGCGAACGGATTGACGAGCTCGAGAAATTCCTGTTGCATCTGAAAGTATAAACTCGCCCGATTACAAAGGTACGTGTATTTTTCCCCTAGGGCTTTGTAGTTACTGGTTTCGAGTATCAGACTTGCGAAAATTTTGATGGTTTCTCAAGCATTCCTTAACTTCAAACTCCCATATCTCGCGAACGGATTGACGAACTCGAGAAATTCCTGTTGCATTTGAAAGTAGAAACTTGCCCGACTACAATGGTGTGTGTACTTATCCCCTAGGCCGTTCCAGTTATTGGTTTCGAGTATCTGACATGCGAAAATTTTGATGGTTTCTCAACCATTCCTTAACTTCAAACTCCCATATCTCGCGAACGGATTGATGAACTCGATTATTTCCTGTTGCATCTGTAAGTAGAAAGTCAACCGATTACAATGGTGTGTGTACTTTTTCCCTAGGTCATTCCAGTTATAGGTTTCGAGTATCAGACTTGCGAAAATTTTGATGGTTTCTCAACCGTTCCCTAACTTCAAATTCCCATATCTCGCGAACGAATTGACGAACTCGAGAAATTCCTGTTGCATCTGAAAGCAGAAACTCGTCCGATTACAACGGTATGTGTATTTTTCCCCTAAGGCTTTGTAGTTATTGGTTTCGAGTATCAGACTTGCGACAATTTTGATGGTTTCTCAAGCATTCCTTAACATCAAACTCCCATATCTCGCGAACGGATTGACGAACTCGAGAAATTCCTGTTGCATCTGAAAGTAGAAACTCGACCGATTTCAAAGGTATGTGTATTTTTCCCCTAGGCCATAGTAGTTATTGGTTTCGAGTATCAGACTTCCGAAAATTGTGATGGTCTCACAACCATTCCTTAACTTCAAACTCCGATCCCTCGCGATCGGATCGGCGAACTCGAGAAATTCCTGTTGCATTTGAAAGTAGAAACTGGCCCGATTACAATGGTTTGTGTACTTTTCCCCTAGGCCGTTCCAGTTATTGGTTTCGAGAATCAGACTTGTGAAAATTTTGATGGTTTCTCAACCATTCCTTAACTTCAAACTCCCATATCTCGCGAACGGATTGACGAACTCGATTATTTCCTGTTGCATCTGAAAGTAGAAAGTCAACCGATTACAATGGTGTGTGTACTTTTTCCCTAGGTCATTCCAGTTATAGGTTTCGAGTATCAGACTTGCGAAAATTTTGATGGTTTCTCAACCGTTCCTTAACTTCAAATTCCCATATCTCGCGAACGGATTGACGAGCTCGACAAATTCCAGTTGCATCTGAAAGAATAAACTCGCCCGATTACAAAGGTATGTGTAATTTTCCCCTAGGGCTTAGTAGTTATTGGTTTCGAGTATCAGACTTGCGAAAATTTTGATGGTTTCTCAAGCATTCCTTAACTTCAAACTCCCATATATCGCGAACGGATTGACGAACTCGATTATTTCCTGTTGCATCTGAAAGTAGAAAGTCTACCAATTACAATGGTGTGTTTACTTTTCCCCTAGGTCATTCCTGTTATTCGTTTCTAGCATCAGAATTGCGAAAATTTTGATGGTTTCTCAACCATTCCTTAACTTCAAACTCCCATATCTCGCGAACAGATTGACGAACTCGAGAAATTCCTATTGCATCTGAAACCAGAAACTCGCCCGATTACAACGGTATGTGTATTTTTGCCCTAGGCCATAGTAGTTATTGGTTTCGAGTATCAGACTTGCGAAAATTTTGATGGTTTCTCAACCATTCCTTAACTTCAAACTCCCATATCTCGCGAACGGATTGACGAACTCGAGAAATTCCTGTTGCATTTGAAAGTAGAAACTTGCCCGACTACAATGGTGTGTGTACTTATCCCCTAGGCCGTTCCAGTTATTGGTTTCGAGTATCTGACTTGCGAAAATTTTGATGGTTTCTCAACCATTCCTTAACTTCAAACTCCCATATCTCGCGAACGGATTGACGAGCTCGAGAAATTCCTGTTGCATCTGAAAGTATAAACTCGCCCGATTACAAAGGTACGTGTATTTTTCCCCTAGGGCTTTGTAGTTACTGGTTTCGAGTATCAGACTTGCGAAAATTTTGATGGTTTCTCAAGCATTCCTTAACTTCAAACTCCCATATCTCGCGAACGGATTGACGAACTCGAGAAATTCCTGTTGCATTTGAAAGTAGAAACTTGCCCGACTACAATGGTGTGTGTACTTATCCCCTAGGCCGTTCCAGTTATTGGTTTCGAGTATCTGACATGCGAAAATTTTGATGGTTTCTCAACCATTCCTTAACTTCAAACTCCCATATCTCGCGAACGGATTGATGAACTCGATTATTTCCTGTTGCATCTGTAAGTAGAAAGTCAACCGATTACAATGGTGTGTGTACTTTTTCCCTAGGTCATTCCAGTTATAGGTTTCGAGTATCAGACTTGCGAAAATTTTGATGGTTTCTCAACCGTTCCCTAACTTCAAATTCCCATATCTCGCGAACGAATTGACGAACTCGAGAAATTCCTGTTGCATCTGAAAGCAGAAACTCGTCCGATTACAACGGTATGTGTATTTTTCCCCTAAGGCTTTGTAGTTATTGGTTTCGAGTATCAGACTTGCGACAATTTTGATGGTTTCTCAAGCATTCCTTAACATCAAACTCCCATATCTCGCGAACGGATTGACGAACTCGAGAAATTCCTGTTGCATCTGAAAGTAGAAACTCGACCGATTTCAAAGGTATGTGTATTTTTCCCCTAGGCCATAGTAGTTATTGGTTTCGAGTATCAGACTTCCGAAAATTGTGATGGTCTCACAACCATTCCTTAACTTCAAACTCCGATCCCTCGCGATCGGATCGGCGAACTCGAGAAATTCCTGTTGCATTTGAAAGTAGAAACTGGCCCGATTACAATGGTTTGTGTACTTTTCCCCTAGGCCGTTCCAGTTATTGGTTTCGAGAATCAGACTTGTGAAAATTTTGATGGTTTCTCAACCATTCCTTAACTTCAAACTCCCATATCTCGCGAACGGATTGACGAACTCGATTATTTCCTGTTGCATCTGAAAGTAGAAAGTCAACCGATTACAATGGTGTGTGTACTTTTTCCCTAGGTCATTCCAGTTATAGGTTTCGAGTATCAGACTTGCGAAAATTTTGATGGTTTCTCAACCGTTCCTTAACTTCAAATTCCCATATCTCGCGAACGGATTGACGAGCTCGACAAATTCCAGTTGCATCTGAAAGAATAAACTCGCCCGATTACAAAGGTATGTGTAATTTTCCCCTAGGGCTTAGTAGTTATTGGTTTCGAGTATCAGACTTGCGAAAATTTTGATGGTTTCTCAAGCATTCCTTAACTTCAAACTCCCATATATCGCGAACGGATTGACGAACTCGATTATTTCCTGTTGCATCTGAAAGTAGAAAGTCTACCAATTACAATGGTGTGTTTACTTTTCCCCTAGGTCATTCCTGTTATTCGTTTCTAGCATCAGAATTGCGAAAATTTTGATGGTTTCTCAACCATTCCTTAACTTCAAACTCCCATATCTCGCGAACAGATTGACGAACTCGAGAAATTCCTATTGCATCTGAAACCAGAAACTCGCCCGATTACAACGGTATGTGTATTTTTGCCCTAGGCCATAGTAGTTATTGGTTTCGAGTATCAGACTTGCGAAAATTTTGATGGTTTCTCAACCATTCCTTAACTTCAAACTCCGATACCTCGCGAACGGATTGGCGAACTCGAGAAGTTCCTGTCGCCTCTGAAAGTAGAAACTTGCCCGATTACAATGGTTTGTGTACTTTTCCCCTAGGTCATTCGAGTTATTCGTTTCTAGCATCAGAATTGCGAAAATTTTGATTGTTTCTCAACCATTCCTTAACTTCAAACTCCCATATCCTCCGAACGGATTCACGAACTCGAGAAATTCCTGTTTCATCAGAAAGTAGAAAGTCGCCCGATTACAAGGGTATGTGTATTTTTCCCCTAAGCCTTTGTAGCTATTGGTTTCGAGTATCAGACTTGCGAAAATTTTGATGGTTTCTCAACCGTTCCTTAATTTCAAACTCCCATGTCTCGTGAACGGATTGATGAACTCGAGAAATTCCTATTGGATCTAAAAGCAGAAACTCGCCCGATTACAACGGTATGTGTATTTTTTGCCCTAGGCCATAGTAGTTATTGGTTTCGAGTATCAGACTTGCGAAAACTTTGATGGTTTCTCAACCATTCCTTAACTTCAAACTCCGATAGCTCGCGAACGGATTGGCGAACTCGAGAAATTCCTGTTGCATCTGAAAGTAGAAACTCGCCCCATTACAATGGTGTGTGTAATTTTCCCCTAGGCCATTCCAGTTATTGGTTTCGAGTATCAGACTTGCGAAAATTTTGATGTTTCCTCAACCATTCCTTAAGTTCAAACTCCGATATCTCGCGAACGGATTGACGAGCTCGAGAAATTCCTGTTGCATCTGAAAGTAGAAACTCGCCCGATTACAAAGGTATGTGCATTTTTCCCCTAGGGCTTTGTAGTTACTGGTTTCGAGTATCAGACTTGCGAAAATTTTGATGGTTTCTCAAGCATTCCTTAACTTCATACTCCCATACCTCGCGAACGGATTGGCGAACTCGATTATTTCCTGTTGCATCTGAAAGTAGAAAGTCTACCGATTACAGTGGTGTGTGTACTTTTACCCTAGGTCATTCCAGTTATTCGTTTCTAGCATCAGAATTGCGAAAATTATGATGGTTTCTCAACCATTCCTTAACTTCAAACTCCCATATCTCGCGAACGGATTGACGAACTCGAGAAATTCCTATTGCATCTGAATGTAGAAACTCGCCTGATTACAAAGGTATGTGTATTTTTCCCCTAAGGCTTTGTAGTTATTGGTTTCGAGTATCAGACTTGCGACAATTTTGATGGTTTCTCAAGCATTCGTTAACTTCAAACTCCCATATCTCGCGAACGGATTGACGAACTCGAGAAATTCCTGTTGCATCTGAAAGTAGAAACTCGCCCGATTACAAAGGTATGCGTATTTTTCCCCTAGGCCATAGTAGTTATTGGTTTCGAGTTTCAGACTTCCGAAAATTGTGATGGTCTCACAACCATTCCTTAACTTCAAACTCCGATACCTCGCGAACGGATCGGCGAACTCGAGAAATTCCTGTTGCATTTGAAAGTAGAAACTGGCCCGACTACAATGGTTTGTGTACTTTTCCCCTATGCCTTTCCAGTTATTCTTTTCTAGCATCAGAATTGCGAAAATTTTGATGGTTTCTCAACCATTCCTTAACTTCAAACTCCGATACCTCGCGAACGGATTAGCGAACTCGAGAAGTTCCTGTCGCCTCTGAAAGTAGAAACTTGCCCGATTACAATGGTGTGTGTACTTTTCCCCTAGGTCATTCGAGTTATTCGTTTCTAGCATCAGAATTGCGAAAATTTTGATGGTTTCTCAACCATTCCTTAACTTCAAACTCCCATATCTCGCGAACGGATGGACGAACTCGAGAAATTCCTGTTGCATCTGAAAGTAGAAACTCGCCGATTACAACGGTATGTGTATTTTTCCCCTAGGCCTTTGTAGTTATTGGTTTCGAGTATCAGACGTGCGAAAATTTTGATGGTTTCTCAACCATTCCTTAACTTCAAACTCCGATGCCTCGCGAACGGATTGGCGAACTCGGGAAGTTCCTGTCGCCTCTGAAAGTAGAAACTTGCCCGATTACAATGGTGTGTGTACTTTTCCCCTAGGTCATTCGAGTTATTCGTTTCTAGCATCAGAATTGCGAAAATTTTGATTGTTTCTCAACCATTCCTTAACTTCAAACTCCCATATCTCGCGAACGGATGGACGAACTCGAGAAATTCCTGTTGCATCTGAAAGTAGAAACTCGCCGATTACAACGGTATGTGTATTTTTCCCCTAGGCCTTTGTAGTTATTGGTTTCGAGTATCAGACGTGCGAAAATTTTGATGGTTTCTCAACCATTCCTTAACTTCAAACTCCGATGCCTCGCGAACGGATCGGCGAACTCGAGAAATTCCTGTGGCATTTGAAAGTAGAAACTGGCCCGATTACAATGGTTTGCGTACTTTTCCCCTAGGCCGTTCCAGTTATTGGTTTCGAGAATCAGACTTGCGAAAATTTTGATGGTTTCTCAACCATTCCTTAACTTCAAACTCCCATATCTCGCGAACGGATTGACGAGCTCGACAAATTCCTGTTGCATCTAAAAGTATAAACTCGCCCGATTACAAAGGTATGTGTAATTTTCCGCTAGGGCTTAGTAGTTATTGGTTTCGAGTATCAGACTTGCGAAAATTTTGATGGTTTCTCAAGCATTCCTTAACTTCAAACTCCCATATCTCGCGAACGGATTGACGAACTCGATTATTTCCTATTGCATCTGAAAGTAGAAAGTCTACCAATTACAATGGTGTGTGTACTTTTCCCCTAGGTCATTCCAGTTATTCGTTTCTAGCATCAGAATTACGAAAATTTTGATGGTTTCTCAACCATTCCTTAACTTCAAACTCCCATATCTCGCGAACAGATTGACGAACTCGAGAAATTCCTATTGCATCTGAAACCAGAAACTCGCCCGATTACAACGGTATGTGTATTTTTGCCCTAGGCCATAGTAGTTATTGGTTTCGAGTATCAGACTTGCGAAAATTTTGATGGTTTCTCAACCATTCCTTAACTTCAAACTCCGATACCTCGCGAACGGATTGGCGAACTCGAGAAGTTCCTGTCGCCTCTGAAAGTAGAAACTTGCCCGATTACAATGGTGTGTGTAATTTTCCCCTAGGTCATTCGAGTTATTCGTTTCTAGCATCAGAATTGCGAAAATTTTGATTGTTTCTCAACCATTCCTTAAATTCAAACTCCCATGTCTCGCGAACGGATTGATGAACTCGAGAAATTCCTATTGGATCTAAAAGCAGAAACTCGCCCGATTACAACGGTATGTGTATTTTTGCCCTAGGCCATAGTTGTTATTGGTTTCGAGTATCAGACTTGCGAATATTTTGATGGTTTCTCAACCATTCCTTAACTTCAAACTCCCATATCTCGCGAACGGATTGACGAACTCGATTATTTCCTGTTGCATCTGTAAGTAGAAAGTCAACCGATTACAATGGTGTGTGTACTTTTTCCCTAGGTCATTCCAGTTATAGGTTTCGAGTGTCAGACTTGCGAAAATTTTGATGGTTTCTCAACCGTTCGTTAACTTCAAACTCCCATATCTCGCGAACGAATTGACGAACACGAGAAATTCCTGTTGCATCTGAAAGCAGAAACTCGTCCGATTACAACGGTATGTGTATTTTTCCCCTAAGGCTTTGTAGTTATTGGTTTCGAGTATCAGACTTGCGACAATTTTGATGGTTTCTCAACCATTCCTTAACTTCAAGCTCCCATATCTCGCGAACGGATTGACGAACTCGAGAAATTCCTGTTGCATCTGAAAGTAGAAACTCGACCGATTACAAAGGTATGTGTACTTTTCCCCTAGGCCATAGTAGTTATTGGTTTCGAGTATCAGACTGCCGAAAATTGTGATGGTCTCACAACCATTCCTTAACTTCAAACTCCGATACCTCGCGAACGGATCGGCGAACTCGAGAAATTCCTGTGGTATTTGAAAGTAGAAACTGGCCCGATTACAATGGTTTGTGTACTTTTCCCCTAGGCCGTTCCAGTTATTGGTTTCGAGAATCAGACTTGCGAAAATTTTGATGGTTTCTCAACCATTCCTTAACTTCAAACTCCCATATCTCGCAAACGGATTGACGAGCTCGACAAATTCCTGTTGCATCTGGAAGTATAAACTCGCCCGATTACAAAGGTATGTGTAATTTTCCCCTAGGGCTTAGTAGTTATTGGTTTCGAGTATCAGACTTGCGAAAATTTTGATGGTTTCTCAAGCATTCCTTAACTTCAAACTCCCATATCTCGCGAACGGATTGACGAACTCGATTATTTCCTGTTGCATCTGAAAGTAGAAAGTCTACCAATTACAATGGTGTGGGTACTTTTCCCCTAGGTCATTCCAGTTTTTCGTTTCTAGCATCAGAATTGCGAAAATTTTGATGGTTTCTCAACCATTCCTTAACTTCAAACTCCCATATCTCGCGAACAGATTGACGAACTTGAGAAATTCCTATTGCATCTGAAACCAGAAACTCGCCCGATTACAACGGTATGTGTATTTTTGCCCTAGGCCATAGTAGTTATTGGTTTCGAGTATCAAACTTGCGAAAACTTTGATGGTTTCTCAACCATTCCTTAACTTCAAACTCCGATACCTCGCGAAAGGATTGGCGAACTCGAGAAGTTCCTGTCGCCTCTGAAAGTAGAAACTTGCCCGATTACAATGGTGTGTGTACTTTTCCCCTAGGTCATTCGAGTTATTCGTTTCTAGCATCAGAATTGCGAAAATTTTGATTGTTTCTCAACCATTCCTTAACTTCAAACTCCCATATCTCGCGAACGGATTGACGAACTCGAGAAATTCCTGTTACATCAGAAAGTAGAAAGTCGCCCGATTACAAGGGTATGTGTATTTTTCCCCTAAGCCTTTGTAGCTATTGGTTTCGAGTATCAGACTTGCGAAAATTTTGATGGTTTCTCAACCGTTCCTTAATTTCAAACTCCCATGTCTCGCGAACGGATTGATGAACTCGAGAAATTCCTATTGGATCTAAAAGCAGAAACTCGCCCGATTTAAACGGTATGTGTATTTTTGCCCTAGGCCATAGTAGTTATTGGTTTCGAGTATCAGACTTGCGAAAATTTTGGTGGTTCCTCAACCATTCCTTAACTTCAAACTCCGATATCTCGCGAACGGATTGACGAGCTCGAGAAATTCCTGTTGCATCTGAAAGTAGAAACTCGCCCGATTAAAAAGGTATGTGCATTTTTCCCCTAGGGCTTTGTAGTTACTGGTTTCGAGTATCAGACTTGCGAAAATTTTGATGGTTTCTCAAGCATTCCTTAACTTCATACTCCCATACCTCGCGAACGGATTGGCGAACTCGATTATTTCCTGTTGCATCTGAAAGTAGAAAGTCTACCGATTACAGTGGTGTGTGTACTTTTCCCCTAGGTCATTCCAGTTATTCGTTTCTAGCATCAGAATTGCGAAAATTATGATGGATTCTCAACCATTCCTTAACTTCAAACTCCCATATCTCGCGAACGGATTGACGAACTCGAGAAATTCCTATTGCATCTGAATGTAGAAACTCGCCTGATTACAAAGGTATGTGTATTTTTCCCCTAAGGCTTTGTAGTTATTGGTTTCGAGTATCAGACTTGCGACAATTTTGGTGGTTTCTCAAGCATTCCTTAACATCAAACTCCCATATCTCGCGAACGGATTGACGAACTCGAGAAATTCCTGTTGCATCTGAAAGTAGAAACTCGCCCGATTACAAAGGTATGTGTATTTTTCCCCTAGGCCATAGTAGTTATTGGTTTCGAGTAGCAGACTTCCGAAAATTGTGAAGGTCTCACAACCATTCCTTAACTTCACACTCCGATACCTCGCGAACGGATCGGCGAACTCGAGAAATTCCTGTTGCATTTGAAAGTAGAAACTGGCTCGATTACAATGGTTTGTGTACTTTTCCCCTATGCCTTTCCAGTTATTCTTTTCTAGCATCAGAATTGCGAAAATTTTGATGGTTTCTCAACCATTCCTTAACTTCAAACTCCGATAGCTCGCGAATGGATTGGCGAACTCGAGAAATTCCTGTTGCATCTGAAAGTAGAGACTCGCCCGATTACAAGGGTAAGTGTATTTTTCCCCAAGGCCATAGTAGTTATTGGTTTCGAGTATCAGACTTCCGAAAATTGTGATGGTCTCACAACCATTCCTTAACTTCAAACTCCCATATCTCGCGAACGGATTGACGATCTCGAGAAATTCCGGTTGCATCTAAAAGCAGAAACTCGCCCGATTACAACCGTATTTGTATTTTTGCCCTAGGCCATAGTAGTTATTGGTTTCGAGTATCAGACTTGCGAAAATTTTGATGGTTTCTCAACCATTCCTTAACTTCAAACTCCCATATCTCGCGAACGGATTGACGAGCTCGAGAAATTCGTGTTGCATCTGAAAGTAGAAACTCGCCCGATTACAAAGGTATGTGTATTTTTTCCCCAGGCCTTTGTAGTTATTGGTTTCGAGTATCAGACTTGCGAAAATTTTGATGGTTTCTCAAGCATTCCTTAACTTCAAACTCACATATCTCGCGAACGGATTGACGAACTCGAGAAATTCCTGTTGCATCTAAAAGCAGAAACTCGCCCGATTACAACCGTATTTGTATTTTTGCCCTAGGCCATAGTAGTTATTGTTTTCGAGTATCAGACTTGCGAAAATTTTGATGGTTTCTCAACCATTCCTTAACTTCAAACTCCGATACCTCGCGAACGGATTGGCGAACTCGAGAAATTCCTGTTGCACTTGAAATGAGAAACTGGCCCGATTACAATGGTGTGTGTACTTTTCCCCAAGGCCGTTCCAGATATTGGTTTCGAGTATCAGACTTGCGAAAACTTTGATGGTTTCTCAACCATTCCTTAACTTCAAGCTCCCATACCTCGCGAACGGATTGACGAACTCGAGAAATTCCTGTTGCATCTGAAAGCAGAAACTCGTCCGATTACAACGGTATGTGTATTTTTGCCCTAGGCATTAGTAGTTATTGGTTTCGAGTATCAGACTTGCGAAAATTTTGATGGTTTCTCAAGCATTCCTTAATTTCAACCTCCCATATCTCGCGAACGGATTGACGAGCTCGAGACATTCCTGTTGCATCTGAAAGTATAAACTCGCCCGATTACAAAGGTATGTGTATTTTTCCCCTAGGGCTTTGTAGTTATTGGTTTCGAGTATCAGACTTGCGAAAATTTTGATGGTTTCTCAAGTATTCCTTAACTTCAAACTACCATATCTCGCGAACGGATTGCCGAACTCGAGAAATTCCTGTTGCATTTGAAAGTAGAAACTTGCCCGATTACAATGGTGTGTGTACATTTTCCCTAGGTCATTCCAGTTATAGGTTTCGAGTATCAGACTTGCGAAAATTTTGATGGTTTCTCAACCGTTCCTTAACTTCAAATTCCAATATCTCTCGAACGAATTGACGAACTCGAGAAATTCCTGTTGCATCTGAAAGCAGAAACTCGTCCGATTACAACGGTATGTGTATTTTTCCCCTAAGGCTTTGTAGTTATTGGTTTCGAGTATCAGACTTGCGACAATTTTGATGGTTTCTCAAGCATTCCTTAACATCAAACTCCCATATCTCGCGAACGGATTGACGAACTCGAGAAATTCCTGTTGCATCTGAAAGTAGAAACTCGACCGATGACAAAGGTATGTGTATTTTTCCCCTAGGCCATAGTAGTTATTGGTTTCGAGTATCAGACTTCCGAAAATTGTGATGGTCTCACAACCATTCCTTAACTTCAAACTCCGATACCTCGCGAACGGACCGGCGAACTCGAGAAATTCCTGTGGCATTTGAAAGTAGAAACTGGCCCGATTACAATGGTTTGTGTACTTTTCCCCTAGGCCGTTCCAGTTATTGGTTTCGAGAATCAGACTTGCGAAAATTTTGATGGTTTCTCAACCATTCCTTAACTTCAAACTCCCATATCTCGCGAACGGATTGACGAGCTCGACAAATTCCTGTTGCATCTGAAAGTATAAACTCGCCCGATTACAAAGGTATGTGTAATTTTCCCCTAGGGCTTAGTAGTTATTTGTTTCGAGTATCAGACTTGCGAACATTTTGATGGTTTCTCAACCATTCCTTAACTTCAAACTCCCATATCTCGCGAACGGATTGACGAACTCGATTATTTCCTGTTGCATCTGAAAGTAGAAAGTCTACCAATTACAATGGTGTGTGTACTTTTCCCCTAGGTCATTCCAGTTATTCGTTTCTAGCATCAGAATTGCGAAAATTTTGATGGTTTCTCAACCATTCCTTAACTTCAAACTCCCATATCTCGCGAACAGATTGACGAACTCGAGAAATTCCTATTGCATCTGAAACCAGAAACTCGCCCGATTACAACGGTGTGTGTATTTTTGCCCTAGGCCATAGTAGTTATTGGTTTCGAGTATCAGACTTGCGAAAATTTTGATGGTTTCTCAACCATTCCTTAACTTCAAACTCCGATACCTCGCGAACGGATTGGCGAACTCGAGAAGTTCCTGTCGCCTCTGAAAGTAGAAAGTTGCCCGATTACAATGGTGTGTGTAATTTTCCCCTAGGTCATTCGAGTTATTCGTTTCTAGCATCAGAATTGCGAAAATTTTGATTGTTTCTCAACCATTCCTTAATTTCAAACTCCCATGTCTCGCGAACGGATTGATGAACTCGAGAAATTCCTATTGGATCTAAAAGCAGAAACTCGCCCGATTACAACGGTATGTGTATTTTTGCCCTAGGCCATAGTTGTTATTGGTTTCGAGTATCAGACTTGCGAATATTTTGATGGTTTCTCAACCATTCCTTAACTTCAAACTCCCATATCTCGCGAACGGATTGACGAACTCGATTATTTCCTGTTGCATCTGAAAGTAGAAACTCGACCGATTACAAAGGTATGTGTATTTTTCCCCTAGGCCATAGTAGTTATTGGTTTCGAGTATCAGACTTCCGAAAATTGTGATGGTCTCACAACCATTCCTTAACTTCAAACTCCGATACCTCGCGAACGGATCGGCGAACTCGAGAAATTCCTGTGGCATTTGAAAGTAGAAACTGGCCCGATTACAATAGTGTGTGTACTTTTCCCCTAGGTCATTCGAGTTATTCGTTTCTAGCATCAGACTTGCGAAAATTTTGATGGTTTCTCAAGCATTCCTTAACTTCAAACTCCCATATCTCGCGAACGGATTGACGAACTCGAGAAATTCCTATTGCATCTGAAAGTAGAAACTCGACCGATTACAAAGGTATGTGTATTTTTCCCCTAGGCCATAGTAGTTATTGGTTTCGAGTATCAGACTGCCGAAAATTGTGATGGTCTCACAACCATTCCTTAACTTCAAACTCCGATACCTCGCGAACGGATCGGCGAACTCGAGAAATTCCTGTAGTATTTGAAAGTAGAAACTGGCCCGATTACAACGGTTTGTGTACTTTTCCCCTAGGCCGTTCCAGTTATTGGTTTCGAGAATCAGACTTGCGAAAATTTTGATGGTTTCTCAACCATTCCTTAGCTTCAAACTCCCATATCTCGCGAACGGATTGACGAGCTCGACAAATTCCTGTTGCATCTGAAAGTAGAAAGTCTACCAATTACAATGGTGTGTGTACTTTTCCCCTAGGTCATTCCAGTTATTCGTTTCTAGCATCAGAATTGCGAAAATTTTGATGGTTTCTCAACCATTCCTTAACTTCAAACTCCGATGTCTCGCGAACGGATTGACGAACTCGAGAAGTTCCTGTCGCCTCTGAAAGTAGAAACTTGCCCGATTACAACGGTATGTGTATTTTTGCCCTAGGCCATAGTAGTTATTGGTTTCGAGTATCAGACCTGCGAAAATTTTGATGGTTTCTCAACCATTCCTTAACTTCAAACTCCGATACCTCGCGAAAGGATTGGCGAACTCGAGAAGTTCCTGTCGCCTCTGAAAGTAGAAACTTGCCCGATTACAATGGTGTGTGTACTTTTCCCCTAGGTCATTCGAGTTATTCGATTCTAGCATCAGAATTGCGAAAATTTTGATTGTTTCTCAACCATTCCTTAACTTCAAACTCCCATATCTCGCGAACGGATTGACGAACTCGAGAAATTCCTGTTACATCAGAAAGTAGAAAGTCGCCCGATTACAAGGGTATGTGTATTTTTCCCCTAAGCCTTTGTAGCTATTGGTTTCGAGTATCAGACTTGCGAAAATTTTGATGGTTTCTCAACCGTTCCTTAATTTCAAACTCCCATGTCTCGCGAACGGATTGATGAACTCGAGAAATTCCTATTGGATCTAAAAGCAGAAACTCGCCCGATTTAAACGGTATGTGTATTTTTCCCCTAAGGCTTTGTAGTTATTGGTTTCGAGTATCAGACTTGCGACAATTTTGATGGTTTCTCAAGCATTCCTTAACATCAAACTCCCATATCTCGCGAACGGATTGACGAACTCGAGAAATTCCTGTTGCATCTGAAAGTAGAAACTCGCCCGATTACAAAGGTATGTGTATTTTTCCCCTAGGCCATAGTAGTTATTGGTTTCGAGTAGCAGACTTCCGAAAATTGTGAAGGTCTCACAACCATTCCTTAACTTCACACTCCGATACCTCGCGAACGGATCGGCGAACTCGAGAAATTCCTGTTGCATTTGAAAGTAGAAACTGGCTCGATTACAATGGTTTGTGTACTTTTCCCCTATGCCTTTCCAGTTATTCTTTTCTAGCATCAGAATTGCGAAAATATTGATGGTTTCTCAACCATTCCTTAACTTAAAACTCCGATAGCTCGCGAACGGATTGGCGAACTCGAGAAATTCCTGTTGCATCTGAAAGTAGAAACTCGCCCCATTACAATGGTGTGTGTAATTTTCCCCTAGGCCATTCCAGTTATTGGTTTCGAGTATCACACTTGCGAAAATTTTGATGGTTCCTCAACCATTCCTTAACTTCAAACTCCGATGTCTCGCGAACGGATTGACGAGCTCGAGAAATTCCTGTTGCATCTGAAAGTAGAAACTCGCCCCATTACAATGGTGTGTGTAATTTTCCCCTAGGCCATTCCAGTTACTGGTTCCGAGTATCAAACTTGCGAAAATTTTGATGGTTTCTCAACCATTCCTTAACTTCAAACTCCCATATCTCGCGAACGGATTGACGAACTCGAGAAATTCCTGTTGCATCTGAAAGTAGAAACTCGCCTGATTACAAAGGTATGTGTATTTTTGCCCTAGGCCATTCCAGTTATTGGTTTCGAGTATCAGCCCAGCGAAAATTTTGATGGTTTCTCAACCATTCCTTACCTTCATACACCCATATCTCGCGAACGGAATGACGAACTCGAGAAATTCCTGTTGCATCTGAAAGTAGAAACTCGCCCGATTACAACGGTATGTTTATTTTTCCCCTAGGCCTTTGTAGTTATTGGTTTCGAGTATCAGACTTGCGAAAATTTTGATGGTTTCTCAACCATTCCTTAACTTCAAACTCCGATGCCTCGCGAACGGATTGGCGAACTCGAGAAGTTCCTGTCGCCTCTGAAAGTAGAAACTTGCCCGATTAGAATGGTGTGTGTACTTTTCCCCTAGGTCATTCGAGTTATTCGTTTCTATCATCAGAATTGCGAAAATTTTGATGGTTTCTCAACAATTCCTTAACTTCAAACTTCCATATCTCGCGAACCGATTGACGAACTCGAGAAATTCCTGTTGCATCTGAAAGTAGAAACTCGCCCGATTACAACGGTATGTGTATTTTTCACCTAGGCCTTTGTAGTTATTGGTTTAGAGTATCAGACTTGCGAAAATTATGATGGTTTCTCAACCGTTCCTTAACTTCACACTCCCATATCACGCGAACGGATTGACGACCTCAAGAAATTCCTATTGCATCCGAAAGTAGAAACACGCCCGATTACAAAGGTATGTGTATTTTTCCCCTAGGCCATAGTAGTTATTGGTTTCGAGTATCAGATTTGCGAAAATTGTGATGGTTTCTCAACCATTCCTTAACTTCAAACTCCCATATCTCGTGAACGGATTGACGAACACGAGAAATTCCGGTTGCATCTGGAAGAAGAAACTCTCCAGATTACAACGGTATGTGTACTTTTCCCCTGGGTCATTCCAGTTATTGGTTTCGAGTATCAGATTTGCGAAAATTTTTATGGTTTCTCAACCATTCCTTAACTTCAAACTCCCATATCCCGCGAACGGATTGACGAACTCGAGAAATTCCTGTTGCATCTGAAACCAGAAACTCGACCGATTACAATGGTGTGTGTATTTTTCCCCTAGGCCATAGTAGTTATTGGTTTCGGGTATCAGATTTGCGAAAATTGTGATGGTTTCTCAACCACTCCTTAACTTCAAACTCCCATATCTCGCGAACCGATTGACGAACTCCAGAAATTCCTGTTGCATCTGAAACCAGAAACTCGACCGATTACAATGGTGTGTGTACTTTTCCCCTAGGTCATTCCAGTTATTCGTTTCTAGCATCAGATTTGCGAAAATTGTGATGGTTTCTCAACCATTCCTTAACTTCAAACTCCCATATCTCGCGAACCGATTGACGAACTCCAGAAATTCCTGTTGCATCTGAAACCAGAAACTCGACCGATTACAATGGTGTGTGTACTTTTCCCCTAGGTCATTCCAGTTATTCGTTTCTAGCATCAGATTTGCGAAAATTGTGATGGTTTCTCAACCATTCCTTAACTTCAAACTCCCATATCTCGCGAACCGATTGACGAACTCGAGAAATTCCTCTTGCATCTGAAACCAGAAACTCGACCGATTACAATGGTGTGTGTACTTTTCCCCTAGGTCATTCCAGTTATTCGTTTCTAGCATCAGAATTGCGAAAATTTTGATGGTTTCTCAACCATTCCTTAATTTCAAACTCCCATATCTCGCGAACGGATAGACGAACTCGAGAAATTCCTGTTGAATCTGAAAGTAGAAACTCGCCCGATTACAAAGGTATGTGTATTTTTCCCCTAGGCCTTTGTAGTTATTGGTTTCGAGTATCAGACTTGCGAAAATTGTGATGGTCTCTCAACCATTCGTTAACATCATACTCCCATATCTCGCGAACGGATTGACCAACACGAGATATTCCGGTTGCATCTGGAAGAAGAAACTCTCCCGATTACAACGGTATGTGTATTTTTCGCCTATGCCTTTGTAGTTATTGGTTTCGAGTATCAGACTTGCGAAAATTTTGGTGGTTTCTCAACAATTCCTTAACTTCAAACTTCCATATCTCGCGAACGGATTGACGAACTCGAGAATTTCATATTGCATCTGAAAGCAGAAACTCGCCCGATTACAACGGTATGTGTATTTTTCCCCTAACCCTCTGTAGTTGTTGGTTTCGAGTATCGGACTTGCGAAAATTTTGATGGTTTCTCAACTGTTCCTTAATTTGAAACTCCCATACCTCGCGAACGGATTGGCGAACTCGAGAAATTCCTGTTGCATCTGATAGTTGAAACTCGCCCGATTACACTGGTTTGTGTACTTTTCCCCTAGGCCATTCCAGTTTTTCGTTTCTGGCATAAGAATTGCGAAAATTTTGATGGTTTCTCAACCATCTCTTAACTCCAAACTCCGATATTTCGCGAACGCATTGACGAATCCGAAAAATTTCTGTTGCATCTGAAAGTGGAATCTCTCCCGATTACAACGGTGTGTGTATTTTTCCCCTAAGCCTTTGTAGTTGTTGGTTTCGAGTATCAGACTTGCGAAAATTTTGATGGTTTCTCAACCATTCCTTAAATTCAAGCTACCATATCTCGCGAACAGAATGACGAACTCGAGAAATTCCTGTTGCATCTGAAAGTAGAAACTCGTCCGATTGCAACGGTGTGTGGACTTATCCCCTAGGCCATTCCTATTATTGGTTTCGAGTATCAGACTTGCGAAAATTTTGATGGTTTCTCAACCATTCCTTAACTTCAAACTCCGTTACCTCGGGAACGGATTGGCGAACTCGAGAAATTCCTGCTGCACTTGAAAGTAGAAACTGGCCCGATTACAATGGTTTGTGTACTTTCCCCTAGGTCATTCCAGTTATTCGTTTCTAGCATCAGAATTGCGAAAATTATGATGGTTTCTCAACCATTCCTTAACTTCAAACTCCCATATCTCGCGAACGGATTGCCGAACTCGGGAAATTCCTATTGCATCTGAATGTAGAAACTCGCCTGATTACAAAGGTATGTGTATTTTTCCCCTAAGGCTTTGTAGTTATTGGTTTCGAGTATCAGACTTGCGACAATTTTGATGGTTTCTCAAGCATTCCTTAACATCAAACTCCCAGATCTCGCGAACGGATTGACGAACTCGAGAAATTCCTGTTGCATCTGACAGTAGAAACTCGCCCGATTACAAAGGTATGTGTATTTTTCCCCTAGGCCATAGTAATTATTGGTTTCGAGTATCAGACTTCCGAAAATTGTGATGGTCTCACAACCATTCCTTAACTTCAAACTCCGATACCTCGCGAACGGATCGGCGAACTCGAGAAATTCCTGTTGCATTTGAAAGTAGAAACTGGCCCGATTACAATGGTTTGTGTACTTTTCCCCTAGGCCGTTCCAGTTATTGGTTTCGAGAATCAGACTTGCGAAAATTTTGATGGTTTCTCAACCATTCCTTAACTTCAAACTCCCATATCTCGCGAACGGATTGACGAGCTCGACAAATTCCTGTTGCATCTGAAAGTATAAACTCGCCCGATTACAAAGGTATGTGTAATTTTCCTCTAGGGCTTAGTAGTTATTGTTTTCGAGTATCAGAATTGCGAAAATTTTAATGGTTTCCCAAGCATTCCTTAACTTCAAACTCCCATATCTCGCGAACGGATTGACGAACTCGAGAAATTCCTGTTGCATTTGAAAGTAGAAACTTGCCCGATTACAATGGTGTGTGTACTTATCCCCTAGGCCGTTCCAGTTATTGGTTTCGAGTATCTGACTTGCGAAAATTTTGATGGTTTCTCAACCATTCCTTAACTTCAAACTCCCATATCTCGCGAACGGATTGACGAACTCGAGAAATTCCTGTTGCATTTGAAAGTAGAAGCTTGCCCGATTACAATGGTGTGTGTACTTATCCCCTAGGCCATTCCTATTATTGGTTTCGAGTATCAGGCTTGCGAAAATTTTGATGGTTTCTCAACCATTCCTTAACTTCAAACTCCGTTACCTCGGGAACGGATTGGCGAACTCGAGAAATTCCTGCTGCACTTGAAAGTAGAAACTGGCCCGATTACAATGGTTTGTGTACTTTTTCCCTAGGTCATTCCAGTTATTCGTTTCTAGCATCAGAATTGCGAAAATTTTGATGATTTCTCAACCATTCCTTAACTTCAAACACCCATATCTCGCGAACGGATTGCCGAACTCGGGAAATTCCTATTGCATCTGAATGTAGAAACTCGCCTGATTACAAAGGTATGTGTATTTTTCCCCTGAGGCTTTGTAGTTATTGGTTTCGAGTATCAGACTTGCGACAATTTTGATGGTTTCTCAAGCATTCGTTAACATCAAACTCCCAGATCTCGCGAACGGATTGACGAACTCGAGAAATTCCTGTTGCATCTGACAGTAGAAACTCGCCCGATTACAAAGGTATGTGTATTTTTCCCTTAGGCCATAGTAGTTATTGGTTTCGAGTATCAGACTTCCGAAAATTGTGATGGTCTCACAACCATTCCGTAACTTCAAACTCCGATACCTCGCGAACGGATCGGCGAACTCGAGAAGTTCCTGTCGCCTCTGAAAGTAGAAACTTGTCCGATTACAATGGTGTGTGTACTTTTCCCCTAGGTCATTCGAGTTATTCGTTTCTGGCATCAGAATTGCGAAAATTTTGATTGTTCCTCAACCATTCCTTAACTTCAAACTCCCATATCTCGCGAACGGATTGACGGACTCGAGAAATTCCTGTTACATCTGAAAGTAGAAAGTCGCCCGATTACAAGGGTATGTGTATTTTTCCCCTAAGCCTTTGTAGTTATTGGTTTCGAGTATCAGACTTGCGAAAATTTTGATGGTTTCTCAACCGTTCCTTAATTTCAAACTTCGATGTCTCGCGAACGGATGGACGAACTCGAAGCATACCTGTTGCATCTAAAAGCAGAAACTCGCCCGATTACAACGGTATTTGTATTTTTGCCCTAGGCCATAGTAGTTATTGGCTTCGAGTATCAGACTTGCGAAAATTTTGATGGTTTCTCAACCATTCCTTAACTTCAAACTCCGTTACCTCGGGAACGGATTGGCGAACTCGAGAAATTCCTGCTGCAGTTGAAAGTAGAAACTGGCCCGATTACAATGGTGTGTGTAATTTTCCACTAGACCTTTCCAGTTATTGGTTTCGAGTATCAGACTTGCGAAAATTTCGATGGTTCCTCAACCATTCCTTAACTTCAAACTCCCATATCTCGCGAACGTATTGTCGAGCTCGAGAAATTCCTGTTGCATCTGAAAGTAGAAACTCGCCCGATTACAGAGGTATGTGCATTTTTCCCCTAGGGCTTTGTAGTTACTGGTTTCGAGTATCAGACTTGCAAAAATTTTGATGGTTTCTCAAGCATTCCTTAACTTCATACTCCCATACCTCGCGAACGGATTGGCGAACTCGATTATTTCCTCTTGCATCTGAAAGTAGAAAGTCTACCGATTACAATGTTGTGTGTACTTTTCCCCTAGGTCATTCCAGTTATTCGTTTCTAGCATCAGAATTGCGAAAATTATGATGGTTTCTCAACCATTCCTTAACTTCAAACTCCCATATCTCGCGAACGGATTGACGAACTCGAGAAATTCCTATTGCATCTGAATGTAGAAACTCGCCTGATTACAAAGGTATGTGTATTTTTCCCCTAAGGCTTTGTAGTTATTGGTTTCGAGTATCAGACTTGCGAAAATTTTGATGATTTCTCAACCATTCCTTAACTTCAAACACCCATATCTCGCGAACGGATTGCCGAACTCGGGAAATTCCTATTGCATCTGAATGTAGAAACTCGCCTGATTACAAAGGTATGTGTATTTTTCCCCTGAGGCTTTGTAGTTATTGGTTTCGAGTATCAGACTTGCGACAATTTTGATGGTTTCTCAAGCATTCGTTAACATCAAACTCCCAGATCTCGCGAACGGATTGACGAACTCGAGAAATTCCTGTTGCATCTGACAGTAGAAACTCGCCCGATTACAAAGGTATGTGTATTTTTCCCTTAGGCCATAGTAGTTATTGGTTTCGAGTATCAGACTTCCGAAAATTGTGATGGTCTCACAACCATTCCGTAACTTCAAACTCCGATACCTCGCGAACGGATCGGCGAACTCGAGAAGTTCCTGTCGCCTCTGAAAGTAGAAACTTGTCCGATTACAATGGTGTGTGTACTTTTCCCCTAGGTCATTCGAGTTATTCGTTTCTGGCATCAGAATTGCGAAAATTTTGATTGTTCCTCAACCATTCCTTAACTTCAAACTCCCATATCTCGCGAACGGATTGACGGACTCGAGAAATTCCTGTTACATCTGAAAGTAGAAAGTCGCCCGATTACAAGGGTATGTGTATTTTTCCCCTAAGCCTTTGTAGTTATTGGTTTCGAGTATCAGACTTGCGAAAATTTTGATGGTTTCTCAACCGTTCCTTAATTTCAAACTTCGATGTCTCGCGAACGGATGGACGAACTCGAAGCATACCTGTTGCATCTAAAAGCAGAAACTCGCCCGATTACAACGGTATTTGTATTTTTGCCCTAGGCCATAGTAGTTATTGGCTTCGAGTATCAGACTTGCGAAAATTTTGATGGTTTCTCAACCATTCCTTAACTTCAAACTCCGTTACCTCGGGAACGGATTGGCGAACTCGAGAAATTCCTGCTGCAGTTGAAAGTAGAAACTGGCCCGATTACAATGGTGTGTGTAATTTTCCACTAGACCTTTCCAGTTATTGGTTTCGAGTATCAGACTTGCGAAAATTTCGATGGTTCCTCAACCATTCCTTAACTTCAAACTCCCATATCTCGCGAACGTATTGTCGAGCTCGAGAAATTCCTGTTGCATCTGAAAGTAGAAACTCGCCCGATTACAGAGGTATGTGCATTTTTCCCCTAGGGCTTTGTAGTTACTGGTTTCGAGTATCAGACTTGCAAAAATTTTGATGGTTTCTCAAGCATTCCTTAACTTCATACTCCCATACCTCGCGAACGGATTGGCGAACTCGATTATTTCCTCTTGCATCTGAAAGTAGAAAGTCTACCGATTACAATGTTGTGTGTACTTTTCCCCTAGGTCATTCCAGTTATTCGTTTCTAGCATCAGAATTGCGAAAATTATGATGGTTTCTCAACCATTCCTTAACTTCAAACTCCCATATCTCGCGAACGGATTGACGAACTCGAGAAATTCCTATTGCATCTGAATGTAGAAACTCGCCTGATTACAAAGGTATGTGTATTTTTCCCCTAAGGCTTTGTAGTTATTGGTTTCGAGTATCAGACTTGCGACAATTTTGATGGTTTCTCAAGCATTCCTTAACATCAAACTCCCATATCTCGCGAACGGATTGACGAACTCGAGAAATTCCTGTTGCATCTGAAAGTAGAAACTCGCCCGATTACAAAGGTATGTTTATTTTTCCCCTTGGCCATAGTAGTTATTGGTTTCGAGTATCAGACTTCCGAAAATTGTGATGGTCTCACAACCATTCCTTAACTTCAAACTCCGATACCTCGCGAACGGATCGGCGAACTCGAGAAATTCCTGTTGCATTTGAAAGTAGAAACTGGCCCGATTACAATGGTTTGTGTACTTTTCCCCTAGGTCATTCCAGTTATTCGTTTCTAGCATCAGAATTGCGAAAATGATGATGGTTTCTCAACCATTCCTTAACTTCAAACTCCCATATCTCGCGAACGGATTGGCGAACTCGAGAAATTCCTGCTGCACTTGAAAGTAGAAACTGGCCCGATTACAATGGTGTGTGTACTTTTCCCCTAGGCCATTCCAGTTATTGGTTTCGAGTATCAGACTTGCGAATATTTTGATGGTTTCTCAACCATTCCTTAACTTCAAACTCCCATATCTCGCGAACGGATTGACGAGCTCGAGAAATTCCTGTTGCATCTGAGAGTAGAAACTCGCCCCATTAGAGTGGTGTGTGTAATTTTCCCCTAGACCATTCCAGTTATTGGTTTCGAGTATCAGACTTGCGAATATTTCGATGGTTTCTCAAGCATTCCTTAACTTCAAACTCCCATATCTCGAGAACGGATTGACGAACTCGATTATTTCCTGTTGCATCTGAAAGTAGAAAGTCGACCGATTACAATGGTGTGTGTACTTTTTCCCTAGGTCATTCCAGTTATTCGTTTCTAGCACCAGAATTGCGAAAATTTCGATGGTTTCTCAACCATTCCTTAACTTCAAACTCCCATATCTCACGAACGGATTGACGAACTCGAGAAATTCCTGTTGCAACGGAAAGTAGAAACTCGCCCGATTACAAAGGTATGTGTATTTTTCCCCAAGGCCATAGTAGTTATTGGTTTCGAGTATCAGACTTCCGAAAATTGTGATGGTCTCACAACCATTCCTTAACTTCAAACTCCGATACCTCGCGAACGGATCGGCGAACTCGAGAAATTCCTGTTGCATTTGAAAGTAGAAACTGGCCCGATTACAATCGTTTGTGTACTTTTCCCCTAGGCCGTTCCAGTTATTGGTTTCGAGAATCAGACTTGCGAAAATATTGATGGTTTCTCAACCATTCCTTAACTTCAAACTCCGATATCTCGCGAACGGATTGTCGAGCTCGAGAAATTCCTGTTGCATCAGAAAGTAGAAACTCGCCCGATTACAAGGGTATGTGCATTTTTCCCCTAGGGCTTTGTTGTTACTGGTTTCGAGTATCAGACTTGAAAAAATTTTGATAGTTTCTCAAGCATTCCTTAACTTCATACTCCCATACCTCGCGAACGGATTAGCGAACTCGAGAAGTTCCTGTCGCCTCTGAAAGTAAAAACTTTCCCGATTACAATGGTGTGTGTACTTTTCCCCTAGGTCATTCGAGTTATTGGTTTCGAGTATCAGACTTGGGAAAATTTTGATGATTCCTCAACCATTCCTTAACTTCAAACTCCCATATCTCGCGAACGGATTGTCGAGCTCGAGAAATTCCTGTTGCATCAGAAAGTAGAAACTCGCCCGATTACAAGGGTATGTGCATTTTTCCCCTAGGGCTTTGTTGTTACTGGTTTCGAGTATCAGACTTGAAAAAATTTTGATAGTTTCTCAAGCATTCCTTAACTTCATACTCCCATACCTCGCGAACGGATTGGCGAACTCGATTATTTCCTGTTGCATCTGAAAGTAGAAAGTCTACCGATTACAATGGTGTGTGTACTTTTCCCCTAGGTCATTCCAGTTATCCGTTTCTAGCATCAGAATTGCGAAAATTATGATGGTTTCTCAACCATTCCTTAACATCAAACTCCCATATCTCGCGAACGGATTGACGAACTCGAGAAATTCCTGTTGCATCTGAAAGTAGAAACTCGCCCGATTACAAAGGTATGTGTATTTTTCCCCTAGGCCATAGTAGTTATTGGTTTCGGGTATCAGACTTCCGAAAATTTTGATAGTTTCTCAAGCATTCCTTAACTTCATACTCCCATACCTCGCGAACGGATTGGCGAACTCGATTATTTCCTGTTGCATCTGAAAGTAGAAAGTCTACCGATTACAATGGTGTGTGTACTTTTTCCCTAGGTCATTCCAGTTATTCGTTTCTAGCATCAGAATTGCGAAAATTTTGATGATTTCTCAACCATTCCTTAACTTCAAACACCCATATCTCGCGAACGGATTGACGAACTCGAGAAATTCCTGTTGAATCTGAAAGTAGAAACTCGCCCGATTACAAAGGTATGTGTATTTTTCTCCTAGGCCATATAGTTATTGGTTTCGAGTATCAGAGATGCGAAAATTTTGATGGTTTCTCAACCGTTCCTTAATTTCAAACTCCCATGTCTCGCGAACGGATTGATGAACTCGAGAAATTCCTGTTGTATCTGGAAGCAGAAACTCGTCCGATTACAGCGGTATGTGTATTTTTCCCCTAAGGCTTTGTAGTTATTGGTTTCGAGTATCAGACTTGCGACAATTTTGATGATTTCTCAAGCATTCCTTAACAGCAAACTCCCATATCTCGCGAACGGATTGACGAACTCGAGAAATTCCTGTTGCATCTGAAAGTAGAAACTCGACTGATTACAAAGGTATGTGTATTTTTCCCCTAGGTCATAGTAGTTATTGGTTTCGAGTATCAGACTTCCGAAAATTGTGATGGTATCACAACCATTCCTTAACTTCAAACTCCCATGTCTCGCGAACGGATTGATGAACTCGAGAAATTCCTGTTGGATCTAAAAGCTGAAACTCGCCCGATTACAACGGTATGTGTATTTTTGCCCTAGGCCATAGTAGTTATTGGTTTCCATTATCAGACTTGCGAAAATTTTGATGATTTCTCAACCATTCTTTAACTTCATACTCCGATACCTCGCGAACGGATTGGCGAACTCGAGAAATTCC
The DNA here is from genome assembly GCF_051014685.1 of Ptiloglossa arizonensis. Lineage (NCBI taxonomy): Eukaryota > Metazoa > Arthropoda > Insecta > Hymenoptera > Colletidae > Ptiloglossa > Ptiloglossa arizonensis. The sequence continues at coordinate 605,698 of NW_027478592.1, read as the reverse complement.
TGTTGCATATGAAAGTACAAACTCGCCCGATTACAAAGGTATGTGTATTTTTCCCCTAGGCCTTAGTAGTTATTGGTTTCGAGTATCAGACTTCCGAAAATTGTGATGGTATCACAACCATTCCTTAACTTCAAACTCCCATGTCTCGCGAACGGATTGATGAACTCGAGAAATTCCTGTTGGATCTAAAAGCTGAAACTCGCCCGATTACAACGGTATGTGTATTTTTGCCCTAGGCCATAGTAGTTATTGGTTTCCATTATCAGACTTGCGAAAATTTTGATGGTTTCTCAACCATTCTTTAACTTCATACTCCGATACCTCGCGAACGGATTGGCGAACTCGAGAAATTCCTGTTGCATATGAAAGTACAAACTCGCCCGATTACAAAGGTATGTGTATTTTTCTCCTAGGGCTTTGTAGTTATTGGTTTCGAGTATCAGACTTGCGAAAATTTTGATGGTTTCTCAACCATTCCTTAACTTCAAACTCCCATATCTCGCGAACGGATTGACGAACTCGAGGAATTCCTGTTGCATCTGAAAGTAGAAACTCGCCCCATTACAATGGTGTGTGTACTTTTCCCCTAGGCCATTCCAGTTATTGGTTTCGAGTATCAGACTTGCGAAAATTTTGATGGTTTCTCAACCATTCCTTAACTTCCAACTCCAATACCTCGGGAACGGATTGGCGAACTCGAGAAATTCCTGCTGCACTTGAAAGTAGAAACTGGCCCGATTACAATGGTGTGTGTACTTTTCCCCTAGGTCATTCCAGTTATTCGTTTCTAGCATCAGAATTGCGAAAATTTTGATGGTTTCTCAACCATTCCTTAACTTCAAACTCCCATATCTCGCGAACGGATTGACGAGCTCGAGAAATTCCTGTTGTATCTGAAAGTAGAAACTCGACCGAATACAAAGGTATGTGTATTTTTCCCCAAGGCCATAGTAGTTATTGGTTTCGAGTATCAGACTTCCGAAAATTGTGATGGTCTCACAACCATTCCTTAACTTCAAAATCCCATATCTCGCGAACGGATTGACGAACTCGAGAAATTCCTGTTGCATCTGAAAGTAGAATCTCTCCCCATTACAGTGGTGTGTGTACTTTTCCCCTAGGCCATTCCAGTTATTGGTTTCGAGTATCAGACTTGCGAAAATTTTGATGTTTTCTCAACCGTTCCTTAATTTCAAACTCCCATATCTCGCGAACGAATTGACGATCTCGAGAAATTCCTGTTGCACCTGAAAGCAGAAACTCGTCCGATTACAACAGTATGTGTATTTTTGCCCTAGGCCATAGTAGTTATTGGTTTCGAGTATCAGACTTGCGAAAATTGTGATGGTCTCTCAACCATTCCTTAACTTCAAACTCCCATATCTCGCGAACGGATTGACGAACTCGAGGAATTCCTGTTGCATCTGAAAGTAGAAACTCGCCCGATTACGAAGGTATGTGTATTTTTCCCCTAGGGCTCGGCAGTTATTGGTTTCAAGTATCAGACTTCCGAAAATTGTGATGGTATCACAACCATTCCTTAACTTCAAACTCCCATGTCTCGCGAACGGATTGATGAACTCGAGAAATTCCTGTTGGATCTAAAAGCTGAAACTCGCCCGATTACAACGGTATGTGTATTTTTGCCCTAGGCCATAGTAGTTATTGGTTTCCATTATCAGACTTGCGAAAATTTTGATGGTTTCTCAACCATTCTTTAACTTCATACTCCGATACCTCGCGAACGGATTGGCGAACTCGAGAAATTCCTGTTGCATATGAAAGTACAAACTCGCCCGATTACAAAGGTATGTGTATTTTTCCCCTAGGGCTTTGTAGTTATTGGTTTCGAGTATCAGACTTGCGAAAATTTTGATGGTTTCTCAACCATTCCTTAACTTCAAACTCCCATATCTCGCGAACGGATTGACGAACTCGAGGAATTCCAGTTGCATCTGAAAGTAGAAACTCGCCCCATTACAATGGTGTGTGTACTTTTCCCCTAGGCCATTCCAGTTATTGGTTTCGAGTATCAGACTTGCGAAAATTTTGATGGTTTCTCAACCATCCCTTAACTTCAAACTCCAATACCTCGGGAACGGATTGGCGAACTCGAGAAATTCCTGCTGCACTTGAAAGTAGAAACTGGCCCGATTACAATGGTGTGTGTACTTTTCCCCTAGGTCATTCCAGTTATTCGTTTCTAGCATCAGAATTGCGAAAATTTTGATGGTTTCTCAACCATTCCTTAACTTCAAACTCCCATATCTCGCGAACGGATTGACGAACTCGAGAAATTCCTGTTGCATCTGAAAGTAGAAACTCGACCGATTACAAAGGTATGTGTATCTTTCTCCTAGGCCTTTGTAGTTATTGGTTTCGAGTATCAGACCTGCGAATATTTTGATTGTTTCTCAAGCATTCCTTAACTTCAAACTCCCATATCTCGAGAACGGATTGACGAACTCGATTATTTCCTGTTGCATCTGAAAGTAGAAAGTCGACCGATTACAATGGTGTGTTTACTTTTTCCCTAGGTCATTCCAGTTATTCGTTTCTAGCATCAGAATTGCGAAAATTTTGATGGTTTCTCAACCATTCCTTAACTTCAAACTCCCATATCTCGCGAACGGATTGACGAACTCGAGAAATTCCTGTTGCATCTGAAAGTAGAAACTCGCCCGATTACAAAGGTATGTGTATTTTTCCCCAAGGCCATAGTAGTTATTGGTTTCGAGTATCAGACTTCCGAAAATTGTGATGGTCTCACAACCATTCCTTAACTTCAAAATCCCATATCTCGCGAACAGATTGACGAACTCGAAAAATTCCTGTTGCATCTGAAAGTAGAATCTCTCCCCATTACAGTGGTGTGTGTACTTTTCCCCTAGGCCATTCCAGTTATTGGTTTCGAGTATCAGACTTGCGAAAATTTTGATGTTTTCTCAACCGTTCCTTAATTTCAAACTCCCATATCTCGCGAACGAATTGACGAACTCGAGAAATTCCTGTTGCACCTGAAAGCAGAAACTCGTCCGATTACAACAGTATGTGTATTTTTGCCCTAGGCCATAGTAGTTATTGGTTTCGAGTATCAGACTTGCGAAAATTGTGATGGTCTCTCAACCATTCCTTAACTTCAAACTCCCATATCTCGCGAACGGATTGACGAACTCGAGGAATTCCTGTTGCATCTGAAAGTAGAAACTCGCCCCATTACAATGGTGTGTGTACTTTTCCACTAGGCCATTCCAGTTATTGGTTTCGAGTATCAGTTTTGCGAAAATTTTGATGGTTTCTCAACCGTTCCTTAATTTCAAACTCCCATATCTCGCGAACGGATTGACGAGCTCGAGAAATTCCTGTCGCATCTGAAAGTATAAACTCGCCCGATTACAAAGGTATGTGTATTTTTCCCCTAGGGCTTTGTAGTTATTGGTTTCGAGTATCAGACTTGCGAAAATTGTGATGGTCTCACAACCATTCCTTAGCTTCAAGCTCCCATATCTCGCGAACCGATTGACGAACTCGAGGAATTCCTGTTGCATCTGAAAGTAGAAACTCGCCCCATTACAATGGTGTGTGTACTTTTCCCCTAGGCCATTCCAGTTATTGGTTTCGAGTATCACACTTGCGAAAATTTTGATGGTTTCTCAACCATTCTTTAACTTCAAACTCCGATACCTCGCGAACGGATTGGCGAACTCGAGAAATTCCTGTTGCATCTGAAAGTATAAACTCGCCCGATTACAAAGGTATGTGAAATTTTCTCCTAGGGCTTTGTAGTTATTGGTTTCGAGTATCAGACTTGCGAAAATTTTGATGGTTTCTCAACCATTCCTTAACTTCAAACTCCCATATCTCGCGAACGGATTGACGAACTCGACTATTTCCTGTTGCATCTGAAAGTAGAAAGTCGACCGATTACAACGGTGTGTGTACTTTTTCCCTAGGTCATTCCAGTTCTTCGTTTCTAGCATCAGAATTGCGAAAATTTTGATGGTTTCTCAACCATTCCTTAACTTCAAACTCCCATATCTCGCGAACGGATTGACGAACTCGAGAAATGCCTGTTGCATCTGAAAGTAGAAACTCGCCCGATTACAAAGGTATGTGCATTTTTCCCCTAGGGCTTTGTAGTTACTGGTTTCGAGTATCAGACTTGCAAAAATTTTGATAGTTTCTCAAGCATTCCTTAACTTCATACTCCCATACCTCGCGAACGGATTGGCGAACTCGATTATTTCCTGTTGCATCTGAAAGTAGAAAGTCTACCGATTACAATGGTGTGTGTACTTTTCCCCTAGGTCATTCCAGTTATTCGTTTCTAGCATCAGAATTGCGAAAATTATGATGGTTTCTCAACCATTCCTTAATATCAAACTCCCATATCTCGCGAACGGATTGACGAACTCGAGAAATTCCTGTTGCATCTGAAAGTAGAAACTCGCCCCATTACAATGGTGTGTGTACTTTTCCACTAGGCCATTCCAGTTATTGGTTTCGAGTATCAGTTTTGCGAAAATTTTGATGGTTTCTCAACCGTTCCTTAATTTCAAACTCCCATATCTCGCGAACGGATTGACGAGCTCGAGAAATTCCTGTCGCATCTGAAAGTATAAACTCGCCCGATTACAAAGGTATGTGTATTTTTCCCCTAGGGCTTTGTAGTTATTGGTTTCGAGTATCAGACTTGCGAAAATTGTGATGGTCTCACAACCATTCCTTAGCTTCAAGCTCCCATATCTCGCGAACCGATTACGAACTCGAGGAATTCCTGTTGCATCTGAAAGTAGAAACTCGCCCCATTACAATGGTGTGTGTACTTTTCCCCTAGGCCATTCCAGTTATTGGTTTCGAGTATCACACTTGCGAAAATTTTGATGGTTTCTCAACCATTCTTTAACTTCAAACTCCGATACCTCGCGAACGGATTGGCGAACTCGAGAAATTCCTGTTGCATCTGAAAGTATAAACTCGCCCGATTACAAAGGTATGTGAAATTTTCTCCTAGGGCTTTGTAGTTATTGGTTTCGAGTATCAGACTTGCGAAAATTTTGATGGTTTCTCAACCATTCCTTAACTTCAAACTCCCATATCTCGCGAACGGATTGACGAACTCGACTATTTCCTGTTGCATCTGAAAGTAGAAAGTCGACCGATTACAACGGTGTGTGTACTTTTTCCCTAGGTCATTCCAGTTCTTCGTTTCTAGCATCAGAATTGCGAAAATTTTGATGGTTTCTCAACCATTCCTTAACTTCAAACTCCCATATCTCGCGAACGGATTGACGAACTCGAGAAATGCCTGTTGCATCTGAAAGTAGAAACTCGCCCGATTACAAAGGTATGTGCATTTTTCCCCTAGGGCTTTGTAGTTACTGGTTTCGAGTATCAGACTTGCAAAAATTTTGATAGTTTCTCAAGCATTCCTTAACTTCATACTCCCATACCTCGCGAACGGATTGGCGAACTCGATTATTTCCTGTTGCATCTGAAAGTAGAAAGTCTACCGATTACAATGGTGTGTGTACTTTTCCCCTAGGTCATTCCAGTTATTCGTTTCTAGCATCAGAATTGCGAAAATTATGATGGTTTCTCAACCATTCCTTAATGTCAAACTCCCATATCTCGCGAACGGATTGACGAACTCGAGAAATTCCTGTTGCATCTGAAAGTAGAAACTCGCCCGATTACA